>NC_071991.2:55142968-55449062 GCF_028885655.2 Pongo abelii
CAATTAAAAAGCCTTCAGGGGCCAGGTGGGTGTAAGGGAAAGCTGTGGGGCTTATGGCATGAACGTGGCCAGTCAGCAAACCCTGCCTCAGGGGAAGGAAAGGAGCCTGAATGAGCCAGTAGCGGGGATTCTCTACATGTGCATTTTCCAAGAGCACAGTTATTTCAATACTGCCAATAAGTATACTGAATTAAATTAAGAAAAACAGTATACATTCTTGACTTACAACTTGGTGACAGTATAATAAAAGGAATTCCTTACTTCCCCCCTCAGCTGTCTGTCTAGGTTACCAAGGTCAAATCCCATTTATTAAATGCTTGCACGGACCTGGCTGTCTGGGAGGGACTGAGTTGACCCTGTTCATTGGCAGCTGAAAGCCTCCTGTCACACAGACAGACCTACTTCACGCACCCCAGCCGACATCATGGCCATGTCCTTCATTGTTCTATATTTCCATCTCCAAACTAATGGCCAGCAAATCAAGTCCTTGCCCTTGCCCCACCCTATCAGCCCCAGACCTGTATACCCTGCACTCCACCTGCCACATGGCATCTCCCCCTTGTAGCCCTCCAGCCACCTCCCCTCACCATAAATGACAGGAATCCCATCACCTCCCCCTGAAACCTCCAGTTCCTTCTTGGTGTCACATCCTCCATCCAGCCCAAGGCAGGCACTCCTGGGACCCTGGCTCCTCCACTTTCCTTGATCCCATCTGCGCCTGGTTCTTCAAACCTTGATCACTCTGAGGACCTCCTCCATCCATCCTCCCTTGCACAGACTCTTTTTTTTTTAGATGGAATTTTGCTCTTGTCACCCAAGCTGGAGTGCAATGGCACAATCTCAGTTCACTGCAACCTCTGCCTCCCAGGTTCAAGCGATTCTCCTGCCTCAGCCTCCTGAGTAGCTGGGATTACAGGTGTATGCCACCACACCCGGCTAACTTTGTATTTTTAGTAGAGAGAGGGTTTCACCATGTTGACCAGGCTGGTCTCAAACTCCTGACCTCAAGTGATCTGCCTGCTTCAGCCGCCCTGCACAGACTCTTATAATAGCTGGCTAACAGGTTCTCTGACCCTGGTCTCTACCTCCTCTGATCAAGCCACTGGTTACCTGTCTCATCCTGCATCTCATCACGTCCGTTCTCAGAGTTCACCACAGCCAAATGGAACTGGCCCTGGGTTCAGACAGGTGTGGGTTCAAAATTCCTGGCTCTGGCTTTAATCTGCTGTGAGGCTTTAGGCAAGTCACTTGGCCTTTTCCCTGTCTGGAAACTCTCTGCATTAAGGACAAATGATAAGGTATGCAAAGCACCTAGAACAGTGCCAGGCACGAACATCCACAGCATCCACTGCAGGGTCCATGACGGCTCTGGAACTGTCGTTTAGTGTTTTCACTGACAGTTCTTCCCTGCTTACAGGTTCACGCTCCAATGCCTTAGGCAGGACACAGACTGTTAGAAGGCACCCTTATCTCCTTGTCCCCGTAGGTTCATGTGCAGGCAGCCCCGTGCAGCCTGGCTCCTTCCGGCCCACTCTGAGATCCGGCCGCCTGTTGATGAAGGGGGACCCTTGGCTCTGCTCTCCCTGCCATGTGGAAAGTCCCGTGAGGCACACTCTGTGACTGCAGGGGGCCAGGCTCAGTTTCCTCATGTGTGAGTCCTGCTGCCTGAGGGAGTAAAGGAGCCTAATTCTGGGTGCAGTATTAGGAGGTCTGCTGTTGGGGAACCTAAGCTGTGTCCTCCAATAAGAACACAAACACTGAGATTTTTATCGAGCTGATTTCCTGTGCATATTTCACAAGATGGGAAAAGGGGTGTTGTATATGGACACACACTCCCAACCTTGCACCTCTGGCAGCCTGTATGGTTTTACCCAGCCAGGCACCTTGGGCCCTGATGTACCACGTGGGACAGATGGTTCCTACATGCACCCAGCACAATCACGCTCTCTCCTGGGTCTGTCCTGTCCTCACCCTGGTTGCCTTCCCACCCACGTGAAACTGTGACCCTCTCTCTCTGGCTTTCAGGCCCCCAGGATCCACCTGCACCCCTGTGCCCACTGAAGTGCCCTTGGCACTCTAAACAATCACTGAGTAAGACACTCTTATGGGGTCTAATTCTCATCGATCTCAGGAGTGTGTGTGGTGGGTGCGTGGTGGAGGAGAGCTTGTTTCTTACACTTTGCAGCCTCTGGTGCCTATAGGGTGCCTGCTGTATGACAGGCGGTTCATGTGAGCATGCTGAACTCAGCAGGGATGGGAGATGGACACAGCACCAGTCTTCGCCCGTTGCTGGCCCTTCATGTTCTATTTAACCTTCAGTGGGTGGGATTTCCCTCTATCTTCCTTCATACTGCTCCCTTTCTCTCTCTCTCAACTCAGAGCAGTTGGTATTTACATTTTATTAGAAACGGCACACAAGGTTATATCTCTAAATGTACAGCCACACAGGCCAGCAGAGAGATGTCCCAGCGGACCCAGAGATGAACATCCACCTGAGCACAAGGCAGGCCCATGTTCCCCCCACCTGAGCACATGGCAGGCCCTCGCCCCCTCCACCTGAGCACAGGGCAGGCCCTCGCCCCCTCCACCTGAGCACAGGGCAGGCCCTCGCCCCCTCCACCTGAGCACAGGGCAGGCCTGTGCCCCCTCCACCTGAGCACAGGGCAGGCCCTCGCCCCCTCCACCTGAGCACAGGGCAGGCACGCGCCCCCTCCACCTGAGCACAGGGCAGGCCCATGTTTCCCCCACCTAAGCACAGGGCAGGCCCGTGTTCCCCACACCTGAGCACAAGGCAGGCCCATGCCCCCTCCACCTGAGCACAAGGCAGGCCCGCGTTCCCCTCACCTGAGCACGGGGCAGGCCCACATTCCCCTAACCTGAGCACAGGGAAGGCCCTCATTCCCCCGACCTGAGCACAGGGCAGGTCTTCACCCCCTCCACCTGAGCACAGGGCCCTGGGTTCCCTCCACCTGAGCACGGGGCAGGTCCACGCCCCCTCCACCTGAACACAGGGCAGGCCTGCGCCCCCTCCACCTGAGCACAGGGCCCTGGGTTCCCTCCACCTGAGCACAGGGCAGGTCCACGCCCCCTCCACTTGAGCACAGGGCAGGCCTGCATTCCCTCTGCTCTGCAGGAAGCTGAGTTCTGCAGAAAGGACTTCACTAAGTTCCCTCTGAAAGAAGACGGGCTGGCTCACGATTCCTGGTCTTAAGCTAACCCTGGACACTGATTTTCCACCTGGGTCCACAGAGGTCTGGAATGGGGGCTTACTTAGGGTGTGGGGTGGGAATGCATTTGACACTCACTCCATAATGCTGACTCTGGCTCCTGCCCAATCTGATTGGCCCAGTACCAGACAAGAATTGGCTCCTCCACCTCATCACCTCATTCTCTCTCTCTTTTTTTTTTTTGGATACAGGGTCTCACTCTGTCACCAACGCTGGAGTGAAGTGGCACAATCATAGCTCACTGCAGCCTCCAACTCCTGGGCTCAAGCAATCCTCCCACCTCAGGCTCCCAAGAAGCTGGGACTACAGGTGTGCACTACCACACCTGGCTAATATTTTGTAGAAATGGAATCTTGCTATGTTGACAAGGCTGGCCTTAAACTCCTGGCCTCATGTGATCCTCCTGCCTCAGCCTCCCAAAGTGCTGGGGTTACAGGCATGGATCATGCCTGGCTTATCTCTCTACTCTTAAGGCTGAACAGTTAAGCTGGGTTAAATGTCTTCTCTTAAAGTCTGACCACATAATGAAATCAGGAGAGGGCGGGCCTTTATTGGGCTATTATTCTCAACCTTGGATGTATGTTGGAATGACCTGGCAGCTTTTAAAAATCCTGACACCTTGATATTCTGATTATGTGGTTTAGATGTAGCCTGGCCTTCAGGATTTGTAAAAGCTCCTTAGGTCATTCTAATATGTTGCTAAGGTTGAGAACCATTGACCTAAGGACATTCTCC
This sequence comes from Pongo abelii, assembly GCF_028885655.2. Lineage (NCBI taxonomy): Eukaryota > Metazoa > Chordata > Mammalia > Primates > Hominidae > Pongo > Pongo abelii. The sequence goes on from NC_071991.2 coordinate 55,146,931, forward strand.
ATGTCATGATTTGCCAGAGTTCTGAATTAGGGGTTTTCAGGTTCTTCCTCAGTGATTGATGCAAAATATCCTATTTTGCTGTTATCTGGGTTGGTTAGTTCCCTTATCAAAAGCCCCAGGGAGGAGAGGGATGAGTGGTAAGTTTAGGCATCCAAATCTGATGCCAAACAGTTATCCTTGGTGTTCTGTAAAAATTTCTAAATGAACACTTAGGTATCAGGAGAAATCAATGTCCTGAAAGTTCCGGAACTATGCACAGCACTACATCCTTGCAGTGGTACAGTAAAATCATGACATCATCCTTTAGACAGTCTGTGACCAACTGATGCACAGCGGGCACCTAATTTTGAAGGGTTGGGAAATGCCAGGAGTCTTATCAAGGTGGTACTTACTTCTGGGGATCTTGCTGGGGTAAATCTTCTGGCATGGTTTATATTCATCCGGAGGGGGAAAGTCTTCCACAGAATGGAACGTGAATTTAGACTCAAAGTCATCTGCACACATGCGAAATGGAAAGAGTTACTCAGGTTACTGTCATGACCCAAGTTTTGATCATTTCCAGGAGCACAGAGATTACTCTGATTGCATCCACCGTTTTCTGTTTGCCTGCTCAGTGCAAGGCTTTTAACAACAGGGCCATTCTCCCTAAGACATCCATTCACCTCTCAAGTTTTACTGGTTGGTTGGGATGGAGGGAAGCAGGAAGAGGGAAATCCAGTCATTCCCTGTCACCCACCTGAACATACTCCAACCAGTAACACCATAAGGAAGCTGCTAAAGGGGTGGAAGTGGCATGGGGCTCTCCAGGGTCCAGAATCAGAGGTGGGGACCCTGGTGCCAACAAGGAACTGGCAAAGCCCCAGCAGCCTGAAGCACCTGAGAAGCTCCTGGGAGGGTTTCAAGGGGAGGGAGAGATGGGCAGAATGACTGGGGAATGGAGGAGCATGGCCTGTGTTTAGGGTGGGACCTGAGCTCCACAAAGCAAACAGCTTCTGCTCTGGGATCTGTTGGCAGGAGGGGAGGGCTCCTGTGGCCCTTTCATGGGCTGAGCCCCTGTTTTGTGATCTGGGCCTCTGTCGGACACTAGCCCAGCACATGGAAGGGATCCAAAGATTCCACGGCTTCACATCTGACCCCAGGTGACTTTCCTGCCTACCTCCATACTTGTACTCGAAATGTCCCTCTGCCTGGTGGGCCTTCTATGTATTCTTTCTCCTTATCCATATCATTCTACTCTTTCAGGCTTATGCATTGATTTCTCCATAGACACACATACACACACGCACATGCACACGCGCGCACACACACAGTTTAAATGTTGCTTTTCTTCCCTTTCTCTAATCTGAATTAGAAGGCTAGAGAGTGCGCCTTGAAACCATGCAGAAAGCCTTGAAAGGAACCCTATTTAACAGAACCTATGGGCTGGCTGGTGCTGGAGTGAGCCCCGTTCATGAAAGAAGCACGCACCCTGAGACGGCAGCACTGTGGCCAGCAAACTCTCTCTCCAGAGGTTGGGAGAATCACTTTTCTACTGGCAGCCAAACCGGCAGAGGGTGCAACCCACTTACCAATGACGTGCAGGCTTCCATTTCGCAGTTGACCTCCAGGCTGCTGCGTCGGGGTCCAGGCTGTGGCCTGCTGGCTCTTGCTTGAAAGCTCTGTGGTGGGTGATCTCGCAGGGGGTGCTGGAGGTGGATTTAGCTTTCCCCCACCGGCCCCTTACAGAGAAGATGATGGTGTATTCAGAAACACGGATGGGAATGGTGGATGCTATAACCTTATGTGAGATATTAGGCATTTCCATCTTCAGATGTAATATGATATAGTGAGTAAAAGGGCAACCTCTGGAGCCAACCTGCTTGGCACCAAATTGCAGTTCTCCCGTTGGGATAAATAACATAGCCTCTTTGTGTTTTAGTTTCTTCATCTGTAAGATGGGAGTAGTAATAAATAGTATACCCACTTCCCAGGGTTATTGAGAAGATTCAATGAGTTGAATTTAAGTTGAGTGGCATGTAGTAAGTCCTCAATAAATGTTAGCTGCTGCAATAATATTAATGATGGTGATAACCTTCATCATCGGGTACAGTCCAAAGCAGGGGAATCACTGGAGAGTGGTAAGAACAGGAAGGGCTGTCTATAGAAGAGGCCCAGAGGGAGGCTTGAAGAGGAAGCCGTCAGGGGCTTGTTCTGCCCCTGTGTCCCTGCTCACACTGGTTCTCCAGCACTGCAAATGCTTGTTTCTCCTTCTGGTCCACCTAAATCTTACGTGCCCACCAGGGCCTAACTTGAATCCAACCCACTTCCTCCAGCCTTCTCTGATCATGCCTGAGAGGCTCACTATCTCCTTTGCCAATACTTTCCTGTATGGTTCATCTGGCAACCCAAAATCTGCTATCCTGGCACATCAATGCAGGGGTTCCACTGCTGCTTATTTCTTCAGTGGCACTGCAAACATCACTCTGCTTCTTGAAATGATGGCAATTACATTATTACTATCTGTGTTAAGATCTTGACAATTACTACCTCTCTCTTTTCCCCCCATGTTGGGCTAAAGTAGAAATTGCCCTTATTTTGAACATGGACAAACCAAGTTTCAAATCCAAAGATGCAAAGAAGAAGGCCAGATATGAGTCCCCATCCTGGCCTGGGGCTCACTACTCTGGAGCAGATGAAGGGGCCCCAGCTGCAGCAGGCATTCTCAGTCATCAGCCGCTGTCCTCGCGTCTCATGTCCCTTCAGCATCTGCTCATCTTCCCTTCTTCCTCCCAACTGCCTTCCTCTCCCTTTCTGGTCTTCCCTTTCTGGGCACAAGGATCTATGAGGAATTTACTTGCTCCCACATGCAGTAAAAGGACTGCAGCCCCTCTTCTGGGTGAACAGCTGCCCCACTGTGTGGTAAGGAAATAATGCTGCTGGAGCTGAAGTTACATGCAAGCCCTTTATGCAAATTTCTCATTTCATATTCCTAATAATCCTATGTGAAAGGTGTTATTAGTAGGCTCATTTGTCAAATAAAAAAATTCAGTATTAATAAAAAAACAAACCCAAGTGGTGTGAGTTTCCACAGGAGTGGGTGGGGAACTCAGGATTTGAACTCATAGCCCTCTGAATCAAAAGCCTTGTTTTTGTTGGCCGGGCATGGTGGCTCACACCTGTAATACCAGCACCTTGGGAGGCTGAAGTGGGCTGATCACTTGAAGTCAGGAGTTCGAGACCAGCCTGGCCAACATGGTGAAACCCTGTCTCTACTAAAAATACAAAAATTGGCCAGGTGTGGTGGTGCACGCCTGTAACCCCAGCTACTCGGAAGGTTGAGGCACGAGAATCACTTGAACCTGGGAGGTGAAGGTTGCAGTGAGCTGAGATCCTGCCACTGCACTCCAGCCTAGGTGGCAGAGTGAAACTGTGTCTCAAAAAAAAAAAGCTTTGTCTTTTTCATCACATCATAAATATTTGAAAATAACAAATATCAGAAGGGGCTTACCAGTCCAAATGCTGGCCCTCATGGTGACCAGTCAAGTGAAAAGAGAATGATTAAAACCTTACCTCTTGTAATCAAGAGGCTTAAAAATATCTTTGCTCTTTGCACCAGGAATTCCCTTTAAGACACCAATACTTTTAGAAAAATATCAAAAACGTGGATTAAAATTTCTACAAAAGTATTTCTTGCAATATTATTCATAATAACAAAAAAATGGAATCAACTTAGATATCTAACATGAGGAATATGGAATATATTGTCATACTTATAAAGACATTTTAACAACTTGATAAAATTGTTTTTAATATAATATTAAATAAAAAACGGAAAACAAAACTGTATGTGAAAAACGGTATTAACCATGTAAACGTGTACATACATTCAGAAAAAAGAATTGAAGAAACCTATCCAAATGGCAGTTTTCATCTGTGAGTGATGTTATTATGGATGATTGAATTACTTAATTTACTCAGAGACAGCAGCATCCGGCTCTGTCATCCAAGCTGCAGTACAATGGCACAATCATAGCTCACCACAGCCTTGAACACCTAGATTCAAACGATCCTCCTGCCTTAGCCTCCCAAGTAGCTGGGACTATAGTTGTCTGCTACCATGCCCAGCCAATTTTTTATTTTTATTTTCTGTGGAGATGGGGTTTGCTGTGTTACCCAGGCTGGCCTAGAACTCCTGACCTCAAGCCATCTTCATGCATGGGCCTCCCAAAGCAGTGGGATTACTGGTGTGAGCCATCCGTACCTGGCCAATTTGAATTTCCTTCTATTAGCTCTGCAACAAGCTTGCGTTATTTTTAAGTCAAGAAAATACTTTTAAGAAGCTTTCTGCATCAAAAGATTTTCTAAAAGACAAAGGAATATGTGTGTTGGGGGTGTGCATGTGGATGTGTGTGTTATGAGTGTGCATATGTTTGAGTGTGTCTGCATGTGTGGATGTGGGTGTGTCTGTGGACATGTGGAGGTACTTTCCATTCACAGGGGCACTAAAACTGAATGAAGCCTCCTACTAGAGGGATCAAGGAAATCAGCCATGGGGCATGAACACTCAATTCAAATAACCTGTGCTGCATATGTGAAGGAATTATTTTTAATATTTGGCTCAAAATACAGGCCCTCAGTTTTCTCGAGTCAGCTGGAGAACCCGAGAAAACTAAGGCAGAGTGGGAATCCAGTTTGCTGAGGGCCGGTGAAGATTCTGGCTGGGAGCCAGATAGGAAAACGCGGGCAAATATAAAAGGAGGCCTGGTTCTGGAAACAAGCCACACTCACGCCCCCTTCACCTCAGGGAGGAGATCGGGAGTCGGAAGGATGGTAGTAAGAATAAATAATCCCTCTCAAGCTCACTGTTGCCCTGTTCCAAGCACCTCAAACCTAAGAACTCACTTAATCCTTAACAACAAGCCCAGGAGGTAACAACTACTGCTATCTATCCCCATTTTACAGATGAATAGAAGGGAGCACAGAGAGGCCAAGTGGTTGCCCAGGGCCACAGAGCTAGTAAGGGCAGGAGATCAAGGCCAGGATCCCTTGCTTACATGCAGCATGATTTTGGGCAAGTCTCTCTGCCTCCCTCACCCCTGGTGTCCATCTCTGAAATGAATACCTGCAACAATAAAGGCCTGTGCAACAACAAGATTTTATTGCACTCCACCAGGGGCACTGGGCCAGGCAGCGCTCCTTACCTGGTCGGCCGTGCCTCTTCTTCTGCAGGAACGGCTGGGAGCCCGGAGGGGCAGGCAGGGCGGGCAAGGCCTGCGCACTGGCCTTCTGCGGTGGGGCCTGGAAGCTGGGGGATTTAGGGGGTAGCGGGGGTGGGGTTTCACTGCTGTTATTAGCTCCTGGCAAAGGGGGCGCGGGCAAAGAAGCCCTCGGGGCGCACGAAGCATAAGGGGGGAGCGGGGGGAGCGGGGGCGGCGGGGGCGGCGGGGCGGGAGGCTCCTGCACATCTTGCGCAGGGCTGGCGGGCTCCGCTTTGAGCCCGGGATACCCACAAGGTGGGAGCAGAGGGAGCGGGGGCGGGATGGGCGGGAGGTGCAAGGGAGCTAGCTGAGGCTTCACTGCCTTGTCACTAAGAACCGAGGCCGGGGGCAGCGGGGGTGGCGTTGGGGGAGGTGGCGGAGGTGGAGGTGGTGGCGCACAGGGGACGGGGGGTGCAACCACCGGGAGGTTCCCTTTGGTCATTGGGCCAGGTGGGGACACAAGCGGAGTTTTGATGGGGGAGGAAGAGGGAAGGGGCGGGTGTAAGGGTGGAGGCGGAGGGGGTGGGGTGGGAGGGGGCGGGGCAGGCACGTTGGGGCGAGGCGGGGCTGTCTTGGCAGCGCCGTGCGCCTCGGAGGTATTGCCTAGCCTGGGAGAGGCAGGCGGGATAAGCGGGCCGCTGATGGTTTTGTTGGGAAGCCTGGGAGAGGGCGCGCGGGAGCCAGGGCCCTGCCCTGTCTTGCCACCTGGAAGTGAAAGAGATTCTGGGTGAGCGCGGCAATAAAGAAGGAGAAAGCCCCCGCAGGTAGGCACTCAGGACACTCAAGCCTGCCCGCAGTGAGCTGCACTGTAGACCGCTTTTTCTGCACGTGTCCACTGAGAGGCCTCAGGTGCCGCAGCTGTCACCCAGAAGGACCAACTGGACCAGATCCAAAGTCCTTGCCAGCATTAACGACAAGCCCAGGTCAGGCCTCCAGCCCTCCTATCCATGCCACCTCTGCTGTCATCTGCCTTGGGCCTCTAGTATCCCAGCCGAGGGTCAGGACTGCCCGGGTGTCTTTTGCCCTTCCTAATCAAGGCCACACTCACACTCATTCACTGACACCTGCTAGGTCCATCAGCCCTTATGCTCTAATTTGGACCCTTAGGTGTACCAACCAGCACTCCTGGCTAGGGAGGTTTTCTTCACTCCCAGCATTTTGTGAACAATGACTTTCTTTGTTTCTGTGTTGAGAGCAGCAACTTCATGATTCCCTGAATACATAAGGTAAGACTGGAGGGAGACATTTGCCCTTGACAACCCAGGTCCAATGACCTTGAACCTCGCAGTTCTATGACCTCTGGAAATTCAAAACCTCCTTTCCCAAAGACTTATGCTAATTCCCAAGGGTTTTAGCTTTCTCACCCTATAGATCCTTCATTGCATCTGCCCCAGCTTGAAATTCAATTCCTCTTTTAAATTCAACAACAACGATTTGCTCTTGGTAAGCATTTGCGTTTGGTTTTCATGGAAGACTCGGGTGGAGCACGTCCCCAGGAGGGGCCTCTATACTCCGCACAGCCTTGCACCATTTTGCTAGTTCTCACCCTTTTTTCGCTCTGCCTCTTTCTAATAAGAAAAAGTTCCTCTCGTTGTTTACTGCCTTGAAGTTCTGCAATTACTGCTTAGAGATGTCCTTGGAGTATCACTGTCTACTCAGGAGGCAGATTAAAATATTTCTTCCAGATTTAGTGCTCTTTTAATAAGAATTCTGGGGGGTGTTTTCCCCTATATTTTATAATCACCATGACAACATGTGGACAACACTTGAAAAATGATGTTTTCTCACACCCACTACTTCCTGGGTGCTACAGCATGGGACCTGCAGCTTTCATTTCAGATTAGAAACCCCAGCATCTGTTGGGGGTTCTGAGATTTGCAGTACTTGAGTCTCCTGTGTGTTTACCCCAATCAGAGGCTAAGTCATACACTTAAAGTACTGGATGCCAAAAGCCAGGCCAATCAAAGCATGGCCTAGCAGAGGTGACTCAGGTGAAGCTAAGTAGGTAAGACCTTGGTATCTGGCTTTCCAAATATGAGCCCCTCTGGCTATAATGTGACAGTCACCTAGACCGTAATATTCTAACCACATTATGGAATGGCTGTTCTTAAGGTAGGGTGAGGATGGTATTAGCAGGTGTCAGCTCAGGGATTCCTGCCTAGAAGTTCTCAAACCTTTTTCTATATAATACAAAAAGATGACGATGAGAACCTAAGCAGCTGCCTAAACAAGGCAGAGCCTACCTACATGCCCAGTGGCTGAATGAAATTGAAAGGGATAATAAAAGTTTGCAAAACAGAGCAAAGCCTACCCTTAAATAGCCTATCCAAACCTTTTAAGTAACTGAGGACACCATGTCTCAGAGATTCAAAAACCCTTAAAGTGAGTCAGTTAAAAGTAGGGGATCCTGTGTTGATGAAGCCACCAACCAAATGAGAAATGTGGGCAAACTCATTTTTATCGTAACATGCGCAGCAGAAGCGAGGGCGGGCATGCCCCTCAGGGAGGAAGGTGAGACTGCAGGGGAGAGAGGGGCTGACGATGTAAGTGCAGGCAAGTGGAGGACGCAGGCCTGGGCCGACAGAGAGCTCCGAGGGAGTTGAAGGAAGTAAGGGAGGAGGCTGTCCTTCACAATGGAAACGCGAGCCCTAGAAATCCAAAGAAAACACAAAGGAGGCCAGGAGGTGGCGGGAAAGGCCAGCTTGAGGGCATCATGGATGCTGTGCCCATAGGAAAGGATTCAGCTTTTAGAACGTGCAGGTTTATCAAAAGATGAAATATTCCTTCTTCCTCAAATCTGAATGTTTTCCAGAAGACCTTGGAAGTCTCATTACATATTCTATTAAACCCAGAAATAATGTTTACTCATCGTATCTTATTGTAATTCTCACTCCCTTGGAGCTCTAAGCCGAGGCTGCATTATGACTCCAGGGTCCCTAGGCACTTTTGCCTTTGTGAGCCTCTTCTCCATTAAAAAAATATTTATATTCATGACTGCACTGGTACAAAGACAAATACATTCTTTGACCCTAAAAGGTCGTATGTTTTCTTCTGATTTTAAAAGAAATTTAAATATTTTCATGGGTCCCTAAAAGTACCATGAACCCATGACACTGTGCTATGGTCCCTAATGAATGTCAGCCACCACACTACCATTCACACATGCAATTCAGCAAGTATTTCCTGAGCACCTGCCATGCGCCAGGCATTTCTATGGCAATGAACAAAACATAGTCCCTGCCTTCATGGAGCTTAGCTTCAGATGGATCAGACAGACAATAAACAGATAAACCAGTGAATACATGATATGTCAGATGGTGCTGAGTAATACAAGAAAAGTAAACTGAGGAAAAGGAGATATGGAATGAAAGGATAGGACTGAACCTTTATATAGGATAATAAGTGAAGACCTCACGGACACTTTGATTAGCTGCCACCTGAGCAGAGACCTGCAGGAAGGGAGAGATTGAGCCACGTGGACACCTGCAGATGAGCCTTTCAAGCCAAGGGAGAGTCGGTGCAAGCGCCCAGTGGCAGCAACATGCTGGTGTGTGAAGAGCAGCAAGGAGGATACTGTGAGTGGAGGGGATGGCATGAACCACCAAGAAAGGTAGGCCAGAAGATCAGAGAGGGAGCAAAGGCTCAAGTCCCTTCCTGTGATGAGAAGTGGAAAAGTGCCGGGAAAGTGCTGCCGGGAAAGTGCTGGGAGCAGGGAGCCATGGCCTGCCTTGCCCTGACATGGTACCCAGTCCATGTGTTTATCTGGTGGCTTTCTCCTTGAGTTTCCATCCTGGAACAGGCATCATTAGTCACTTCCTTATGGACCTCCATCTCTAAAGAGATAAATTCTTGTCTTCCCCATTACAGTGGCTCAAACATCTGACACTTATGTCCCACTGGAGACAAGCAGACCAGTAGGACTCCTGCTGGCTATTTTTGGCTGCTTCCTATGAAAACCTGACTGGGGCCCATTTCTCCTATCTTCTATGAAGAGAAACTGGTGGAAGCCTTCTATTCCAAAGGATATTTGTTTGATAGCACTCAGGAATTTTGAAAAAGAAGAGGACACTGAAGAATATCCACTGTCTTTATTGAGGAAGACCTTGTGCCCTACCTTTCCTGCTAACCCTTCAGCAAAAATGAGGAAATGAACATGGCTCCTGAGAAGGTTCAAGTGGGATCTCAAAATATCCTAGAGTCTTTTTCTTTGCTGGACTTTTATTGGTGAGTGAGGCAGCATAAGCATCCCATAACATTAAACAGTCACAGACGCCACTGAAAAAGTTAGAAAAGTCGCATGACGGAAGATCTGGTACGAGGAATATTTGGGCCTTTGTATTTCCTCCTGTATTAATGGTATTCCTGGAGTTTATTCAGCTTGCTGGTTAAAGAGAACAAGAATAGGAAAAACAGGTTTTTTTTTTCTCAGGTAAATTTGTATTTGTTCAATTTTAATGCAATACTTTCAAAACATCTGATGCCCACTGAAACAAAAATCACTGAGGTAGACTGATTACAGACATGGCCTTCATTACCCACTTATGCTTGATTCCATAATCTTTGAAATATGATTTTACAGTTCCTCTCATCAAGAGGCGAAGTCTATTTCCCCATCCTTGTGACTTGTTTTGGCTAAGAGAATGTGGTAGGAAGTGATACTTCTTAGACTTCCAAGTTACATCCTAGTAATACTTCCAAGACTAAGCCTCAAGAGACTTTATTTATACTTCTGTCTTCTCTCTTGGAACCCTGCTGCTGGCATGAAAACAAGGCCCAGACAGCCTGCTGGATACTGAGAGACCACGTGATAGAGGTGAGTCAGGCCAGTGGTTATAGCTGAGGCCCCAGAGGTTGGAAAAATATGAGAAATATAAGATTAGCAAAGCTACCTACACAACCTGCAGTTCTTTATAGATGCAAGAGGGAGCCCAGCCAAGACTACTCTAAGCTGCTAACCTACAGAATAGTAGGCTAAAAAATGATTGTTTAAAGCTTTTAAGTTTTAGGGTGTTTTGTTACACAGCAGTACCTAACTGATATGATGACTGAATCATTACAACTCATGCATTGCTAATGCATCCACAGTGATGTCACTATGAAGTTCTATTACAATTTGGACCTTCTGTCTATATACACTTTGCAGTCTGGGCTACCATCACGCCATCACTAAGTATTACACACTATTATTTTTCAGCTATTACAATGGAATAATTTAAACAGGATGATGAATTAAAAGATTTCTCAAGAACCATTTTGTACTTTGGAAGTTTTCAGTGCTTAAGGTCCCAAGAACATGATCTTCTACTCTATCATGCCTGTTCAGTAAAACCATGTTGCTTACTGGCATATGTGGATTGCCCAGATGGTTCCACAAGTTAAGGAGATACAGACCACAAGGGAGCTAGAATGAATTCTTCCTTACCTGCTACATCCCGCTGGCCTGCTGGTCGCAATACAGGAAAGCCACCAGCAAACAGATCTCCCAGGGTGGGAGGTGTGCTCGCGCCTCGTGTGTTTGCAGAACCTCCTCCTTCTTTGTTGGTTCCTTTAGAATCTTTAGAGAGAAGACACAAATAGGCAAGGACTTGAGAGCAGAGCTGAGCAGTCAGGTCTCATTTCAGACCATGGTCTAACACTGGTCTACCACTGCCCTTGTCAGCCTTCCCATTCTCCCACCTCCAATGTCATCCTTTCACTTGGCATCTTCCCCAAACACCCTCTGCCTTGATACCCTGTAGACTCACACGCCCTGCCCTCTCCAATCCTACCAAAGAACTAACCATTTGTGCTCAAGTCCCCTAAAAAGTGATCAAAACAAAAGGACCTGAACACTGCCATTTTGTAGATGCTAACAGAGCAACTGGCAGCACCTTTGAATTAGAAAACCCCAATGTGGTAGGTGTAGAGCTGCTCTTATTTTCAACTTGGCTATGGAGGACTACACAAAGAAAACCCACAGATTTAATTCAGTCAGTCATTTTAACTTCTTGTCCACAGAGCGCTGACCAGAACAGCAGGCAGGAGGTAAAGCCTGCAATGATCGTGCCCTGGCAGTTTCCTTCGTGTCTCTCCAGCCCTCAAGCCCCCAGCCCCTCGCGCCTCCCTGCACCTTTTAATCTATGGAACGGAAAGATCATGAGCCCCTGAGGAAAGGTGTCACTAACTCCAGCCTTCCAGACATGTGTGATTACCAACTACAGAAAACGAGAAGATACTCAGCTTAGACAAGAATTCCTGGCAGAAAATATTTAACAACTTGAAGCTAATATGCACAGAGACATTAGGGCACACTGCCCACTGGTGGATGAAAGTGGCCAGATTATTCTGAGTATTAATATTGTACATTACTTACTCATGAGAATGATTAGGAAGTGAGTGTTTCAATGAAATTGATTTACCTGTTAATTAGGCTTAACCAATTCGATCATGGGTTTAACCAGGAACTAATTTTTAATGTACTCAATGTTGAAAATATTTCTCAATGTTGAAAATATTTCTTTAAAAATTTGTCTGTCCTTGTGTGTTGACATTTATAATTACAGATAGGAGATATAATTCTATTTTTAGGACTATCTTTAAGAATTACCATCATGCACATCATAGCAAAACATAGGAAGACATAATAATACCTTATATTACAGGGTGAGTATCCCTTATCCAAAATGCTTGGGACCAAAGTATTTCAGATTTTTTTTAAATTTTGAAATATTTACATATACATAATGCGATATCTTGGGGAATGGGACCCAAGTCTAAACATGAAATGTATTTGTTTCATATGTACCTTTACACATAGCCTGAAGTTAATGAAATATTAATTTCATGCAATATTTTAAAATAACTTTGTGCATAAAACAAAGCTTGCATTCATGGAGCCATCAGAAAGCAAAGGTGTCACCATCTCAGCCTCCCATGTGGACAATCTGTGGTTTGTCCATCACCATCATTCCTGACACTGGATTTCTATGCTACCAATAAGCAATCATTTTCCCACACTTCTTCACACATAAGTACTTAGCAGTTAAAAATATGGCATACCATTAACACAGCAAAAAAATAATGTGTTCAAGGTAACTAAGCAACACAGTAGTATCACCAGAATACCCGGATCAGCTGTTAGACAACGGCAGCAACAAACAAAGGCAGGCTTTCAGTCTCCTGCGATGCTGTGTTTTGATTAGAGGTTACTGTACACTGGATCTCATTGTTTCAGGTGAGAAGAAACATCAGAAACCACTGAGAGACCAGGAAGTAGGTCCTCCAGAGTTGAGGAAGCATTCTGCTAGCTGGCTTTTAAAAATGTTTCCTCCAGAGTCATCTGCTTCATTAACAATGGTTTTTGTCTCAGAAGCCTCTCTCTGATTTTGTAAACTGACATCATTTCTTGTTCTGTTATGAATGTGTGCCGCTCTTGTCCTTCGATAAACACATCATACACTTCCACCATGTCACCTGGTGGCACATTTTCTTCAGGGTTAACAACATCATCTTCATCATCCACATGAGGCATCATGTCGACATTCAAAAAGTTTCAGATTTGGGATTTTTGGATTAGCGATGCTCGATCTGTACTAAAGAGTTCTGCATATATTATTTCAACTTTCAACAATCTTGACCAAGAAAAAAAAAGGAGCCAGGTATTGTCTCCCCATTTCACAGATGACCAAACAGCCTCAAAGAGGCTCCCCGATTTGTCTGGTTGCAGAACCAGAACTCAATGTGGGTCGCCTGACCTGAGCACAGGACTCAATTTACTCTGTCACATTCTAGAAGACAGCAAGCTTCAGTCATACCGTCCTCTGAAACAGAATTCTTAATAAATCTTTCTCCTTGTGAAAAGTGAAACAAAAATTTTGCATTTTTAAAAAAGTGAGCCCTTCACTTTCTATCACTGAGTTTGAGGACCATGTTGACACAGGGTGAGTGATCTTTAAATGTTACCCTACAAAGAATATACAAAACGTGGTGTGTCCATACAATTAAATATTCAATGATAAAAGGAGTGAAGTACTGATACATGCTCCAACATCTATGAAGCTTGAAAACATTATGCTAAGTGAGGGAAGCCAGCCACAAAAGGCCATTTATTGCATGATTCCATTTCTTTGAAATATCAGAATAGGCAAATCCAGAGAGACAGAAAGTAGATTGGGTTGGCAAGGGCTGGGGACTAATAGGGAATGACTTACTAATGGGTATGAGATTTCCTTTAGGGGTGATGTAAATGTAAGGAACTAAATAGAGGTGATTGTTGCCACAACATTGTGAATATAATAATTGGCACTGATTGAACACTTTAAAATGGTTAAAATGATGAATTTTATGTTATGTGTATTTTATCATAATTTTTAAAAAGTTGTCCCATTGTGGAGTTCTTTTTAGAATATGAAAAGGATGGAAGATATTCTGTAAACCATTTGCAGATTTGGAGGGAAAGCTCTGGTTCTCTTGCCCACTTGGCCTGTCCAATGAGTAGGTCTGAGATGGCTCCGTATGTGTCCTGGGAAGCAGCTGTGGCCCCAGCCAGGGGTGTCTGGCTGTGCCTCACATGCCTGTCCTGTCCTTGGCTCACAGGAGGCCTGGCCGGGCTGCTCACTTACTCTCGATCTGCGGGGCACTGCGGTCGTTGATCTGTGTGACTTTGCGCAGGCGAGTTCCTTGCTGGATATCAGCCAACAGCGCACTCCGGCCTTTCGGATCTGCCCTTTGTAAGCTGGAGGTGTCTGTGCTTACCTGTAAGGGAGTAAGAGGGATTTGACTATAATAGCATTTTCAGATAAGCAAAATGTCCTGTCTGCTGTCAGTTTCTCCTCTTGCAGTTCTCTGTCTTCCCCGTCCCATTCCCAAGGCTGATCTCAGGTTACTTATGGGAGAGACACTTTTGGGTCCTGCTCACACCTCTTTTCCTGGTGACCTAGAAGGGACTCTTTATTTTAGATGACCCAGTCCCAAGTGCCTATGTTGTGCACAAGCTCCTGCAGGTCTTAGGGAGCCCTAAATCATAGCCCCTCTTTCCTCTCTCTTGTACTCCCCACCCCAGGGCTTCTGTCCATGAGTACCTGGCCCCCGCTATCAGGTTTTGAATGATCATCCTGCTTGGTGCCCCAGGTCTCCTCCTGGACCACATCCTTGGCTGATTCCCCACTTGATGATGGGAGTTGCTCCTGTGCCCTGTCATCCCCTGGACTGTTCTCCTGAGCAGGACTGAAGTCTTGCTCAGTCCTTAGGTACTCACATCCTCCTTGCTATTGGGTCCTGGGTGGCTCATGCTGGGCCCATTGTGTCTCTCAAGGGAAGCAGATTCATGCTCTAGGAGCTGGCTTTGAATGGGGGATGGTGGCCTTCATGTGATCATGGAGTAGAGGGGAGAACTGGGAAGCTCAGGGGAAACTGGGACCCATAGAGGTCAGAAAGTTGTGGAGAAAGGGAATGCAGAAGGTTACAATGAATGTCTGGTGACTGTCTTCTGTTCTTGGGTGTGTTACATTAGTCCTTTAAACGCAAGACCTTGTGCGTTTAAAGTGAGTTTGCCCTCATCTTACAGATGAGGAAACTGAGACTAAGAAATCGTCTGTTTGAGGCTGCAGGGCTGGGGTTCAAACCTAGATCAGCTGAATCCCAAAGGCCATGTGCTTTTCACTTTGCAACACTGACTACCAAGGACACATGCTCTTTTATTAAGATAAGTGTCTAATGGACTGCTAGACGCTTCATAAATATATTTGCAAGAAAAAGTTTTGTCCTAATTCTGCAAGTAGCCCTGAGATACAACTGCTTCACTTCAGCTGTAGCTTCAGCTGACATGGTGGAGGTGTCCATGGGTTATTAGAGCCAGGGAACACCAGAAAGAACATTGGGAGATTGGTGGCAAATAAAGGAGGGAAGGGGTTGCCCTGGAAGCCACAGCCAGGAGGATTCTCCACAGTTGGAAGGTTCATACCAACCACGTGACCTTAGAAATGGCTGATCATTTCTCAAAGCAAGAAATACTTGTTAGCCCTACTGTACAGGGATACCATGTATCTTTGGGTTTCAGCTTAAATATCACCACTTCAGAGGCCTTTTCTGACCCAAAATCTAAATAAGGCCATTCACTGTTTTCTCTGAGGGTACCATATTCCTTTTTCCTCTGTCACATTTATCATAGGGTATAAGTTTATATTATCATTGTGGAAAATTTCCATTTGTGGTTATGAGTTGAATGTTCGTTAACCCCAAGGACTCCACATCAGGAAAAAAGATTCTGTTTTGTTCACAAAAATATATCCCCGAAGAGTAGAATTGGATCTGGCTCAATAACTACTGTATGAACGAATGAATAAACGACTTGAGTGAGTGACTGAATGAATGAACTAGACCCAGGGTATCAGAGCTGTCTTTGCTCTTAAGGGCATACACATGCACCAGGCAGAGAGGCATACACTATAGCGAGTTAAGCCACTGTGCAATGCGCAGCACAGGACTGGGCAGCCATGCTGGTTCCCCAGAGAGGAAGGCCACCAAGAGTCCAGAAATGACCATGTTTTTCAGGCTGAGCAGGCTTCAAGGAAGACATGAGACCTTAGCGGGTCCCTGGAGTATAAATAGTATTTATAAATCCTTGCTATTGCCATTTTCTGTTTAAAAAAGGACAAACCAGGTTGGCTGACTAGAAACTCATGGGCTCTCTAGGGTCACAGACTAGAAGCAGAGGCAGTTGTGGTTTTGGCTAAAATGTGCTGAGTCCACATTTTCACTGGCGGACTCCACTGCATGGGTTATGAACCTTATGCAGGCTTTGAAGGACATAGGCTTCAAAGTCTGATTCTTGTTGCCTGGAAACAAGCTTTTGGACCCTTGAGAGGGACTTATGAATGATGGTCAACAAGAAAGTGGTGAGCAAGGAGCCTCAATCCTGATTCATTGGAGATATTATGTATGTATTTATTTATTTATTTTAGAAAGGCAGTGCATTTCCCATACAATATGCTTTTAAAAACCCCATATAAACCATTAATACCATGAGTTCATTTTAAGCTGCAAAATTTTAAGATTTTTAAAGTTTCCTCTCATTTTATTTATAAATAATGAATGACAGAAATAAGGGACCAAAGAAATATCACCACTGTAGCTAAGAGGGTATGAAAATTTTTGTGTGAATTTGGCATCACAACCTCAGGTATGCATTATGGTCAGGGATTTTGGAAAAAAAAGCGTGCTTTGTAATTTTCTTTCTAGGTATAAGAAGATAACCCACTGAATTATAATAATATTCACGGCTCAACTCAGAGGAGCCTTGGGGAAGGCAAGGGTGAGAATGGTGCATTCTTTTCTTTAAAAAAGCAACTGGAATGATGAGAAAACCCCATCCCTCATTAGCCCTTGGGGATTGGAGGGGAGGGTCATCTCATCCAATTTAGACTGTTTATTACCAAAAGGTATCCCCCACTCCTTGACCTTGCCCAGGCCAGGCATTTCTGGTGAGGGCTATGAAGAAGGTTGCATGTCCTTAAAATGATTATTTTAACTTTGGACATGCCTCAATAAGTTCTTGACAATTCCACAGGGCAGATTTGTTAGTAAACATCTTCCAAGTCAGCAGGAGGACATGGCAAGTCACAGTGTGTTTATTTACACGGTGCAGTTCAACCCTGTAGGCTAAATTTAACATTCCATCTCTGACTTCTCAGCTGTCTTCTGCTCCAGTGTCGGCCCTGATGAGCGCCCTGATGATCTCCCGCTAGAGGGCTCTCTCACCGGATCTTTTTTTTTTTTTTTTTTTTTGAGATGGAGTCTCGCTCTGTCAGCCAGGTTGGAGTGCAGTGGCGTGATCTCGGCTTACTGCAAGCTCCGCCTCCCAGGTTCACGACATTCTCCTGCCTCAGCCTCCCGAGTTGCTGGGAGTACAGGCGCCCGCCACCACGCCCAGCTAATTTTTTGTATTTTTTTAGTAGAGACGGGGGTCTCACGGTGTTAGCCAGGATGGTCTCGATCTCCTGACCTTGTTATCCGCCCGCCTCGGCCTCCCAAAGTGCTGGGATTACAGGCGTGGGCCACCGCGCCCGGCCTCACCTGATCTTAATATGGTGTTCGCCAATCCTCTCTCCTCTCCTGTACCGCAGGAAGGAATTAACAACTTTGTGGCAAAAGCGACCATATACAGTATATTTAGACTTAATTGGTTTTGCACAAAAGGACATATCCATTTGCACATTGAAGGCCACTTTATACAAAGCCAGTCATTTCTCCACTTCATCTGCAATATTTATTAACAATTCAACCATAATTTGCTGTCTTAAAAAACCTCCTGCCACCTCAAGAATTCTTGTTACTGTGGTTACAGGATGCAGAAACAGGAAAGAAAAGATTTTCAAATATTCACTGAACGTTTCATGTTGTGGAAATCCTGATTACGGGCAACGTCACTAAAAGTACAGTCAAGGGAGAGAAAGCCATTCCTGGACATTTTTCCCATGGCAAAACTATGCACCAAAAACTAAAAACACACAGACAAAACAAAACAAAAAAGAAACCAACGAAACATTACTTCCAAGTTCACTCTTGTTTTGTCTCATTAACATGGTGCTTGAGTAGCGACAATTTGTTGGGTTTCACATAAAGCTTTTGTTGACTCAGTTCTACAGCAAGCTTCAAAAGAGGCAGCCCAGAATCCCCAAAAGATGAACCATTGGAGAATAGACGTGCACCTTAGCTCATCCCCTTGGTTATAAAGGATGAAAACCTGAAGTGTGCCTGTGAGATTAGAAATACAGAAATCGAACAACAGTCCTAACAAAGCCAAGGATAGAATAAAAAAATATGGAGGGGCCTTTTCTCTCACCTTGATACATTATAAAAGTTTTCGCATGTCCATTTGTCATTTCAACAAATGAGTCAACTGCCTTACGGCATAGTTTGGGGAAGGGAGATGACAGTCCAGCCCAGATCAAAACTTTGACATGCACATCTCCTGCTATTTGTCACCCTGTCAACATATGCCATCCTCACCTTTCCAATACTCGTAATTGTGAAAAATGCTAATAAAAACCTTAGCTGGTCGATTCTAATCTAGCAGGTCATTTATCTCAACAAGGATCCAAATCCTATCATTTTAATACAATTTCAGTCTTGCAGTCTCCTAAAGGTAGCTTCTCCAATGTGGCCATTGAACCTAAAATTAGTGCACAGGTTTCCTGGCATATAAGCCTGCTCATCACCCCAGCCCTCAGCCTACCCCTGTCTCCTAAAACTTGGGGGCAGACAGGCATCAGCAGCCAGGGTATTTGCAGTTCATTACCAAGTCTGAATCCCAAGGACAGCCAGAATGGCAATGTCTCCCTTCTACTGTTGCCATCTTTATGTAGGAGAACACAGAGAACCTGGAATCCAAAAGAGAGAAATGAAATATTTGCTTAAAAAACTAACTTTCTCCTGTCAGGTCTGACACAGTGTTCCCTGCACCCCATATGTGCATAAGTCAAGTTGTTCTAGAATGAGGTACATTGAGATCTAACAGTTCCAAGTCTCATTTTTAGAAACCCAAATATCCAATTCCAATCCATGCTCAAAAAGAATGCACCTGCTAACCTTCTTTTCTAAAGCCTGTTTTTTTTTTTTTTTTTTTTTTTTTTTTGGAGACAGAGTGTCACTCTGTTGCCCAGGCTGGAGTGCAGTGGCATGATCTCATGATCTTGGCTCACTGCAACCTCCGCCTCCCGGGTTCAAGCAATTGTTCTGCCTCAGCCTCTGGAGTAGCTGGGATTACAGGTGCGCACCACCATGCCCAGCTAATTTTTGTATTGTTAGTAGAGATGGGGTTTCGCCATGTTGGCCAAGGTCTGATATCTTAAACAATACTGTGTACAGACCTGTGACTCTTACCTGTAGTACAGAGCTGATTCACCCTGTGCCCCTTTGCTTCCTTGGAGGTAAAGCAGAATGAGGGTGTCTTTTGTTGGGGCTGTGAGCTATGTGTCTGGTCCTGTTCTTTACACCCATAAAACAAACATACCCATCAAGGTTATCTCATCCACTTTCGTGACTTGGTTATTATCTGCGGCTGTCACCTCCTTGCTTAGGGATGTAAAGGTCACCTCATACTCATCCCTTTTCCTTATTCTTAACAGCCAGTCCATTGCAAACTCCTGTCGTTTTTCCTGATTTCTCAGAAATCTGTCACCTCTTCTCCATTGCTGCCATGATGCCTTACTGCAGGCATTCATCACCTCTGGATTCTCTTCTGTGGTTTTCATGTCTCCTTGCCCTCCTCCACACAGCAGCCAGAGTCATCTTTATAAAAGATGTATCATTAACTGTGTCATTCTTTGCTGGATCCATTTGAATTGAATCCTGAGGATTCAAATACCCTCATGTTGCATAAGGCCCTTAGTGACCAGCCTGGACTTTCCACTCCTTGAGCCTTCCATGCTGGTGCTCACCTCCAGACCTCGGCTTGAGCTGATCTCTGCTCTTTTTACACTTGTCTTTTGGCTGTCTCCCAAGAGGCCTCTTGATCCGGGAAGGCCAGATGAAGATCCCTATCTGTGTTCCTAGAGCAACATGCTTACCCTTAGCAGAGCATCTACTACCCAGATCATGCTATTCCACTCAAAATCTGCAATGACTTTCCATCTCACCCAGTGGAAGAAAATCAGAGGCCTCATTAGTATTGTCTGCTGAGCTTGCCCAGATTTCCACGGGGTACCATGAGTTTATGTATAAATGCCAGCTTTTTCCTACCCAAACCAGTGTTATCAAGCAGTTCTACTGTGTGCCAATCCCTTCCTAACTGCAAACTGCATATCTGGCAATATACTGTAGTACTAATTTTTAGCAATGATGAGAATTTTGATTCCAGTATTAATTCTAAGTCTCTTTAGTAGGGAATAATCAGAAAAATATAAGAATAAATGTTAGGGATGGAAAGAGTAGAAAGAAACATGGAGAAAGAGAGATTTGGGACATGTGTAAATTGGGTAGATACAGATGGATTTCAGAGGCAGGGATTAGAGACTCAACTACCCCATAACTAGCAATTCAAAAGGACATTAAACATATAAATGGTGGATCAGACACTAGACAAAAACATGTCTTTAAATGCACATGATTGTTACTTTAACTGATAAAAGTAGTTCACAGAAACTGCTGGAAAGAAGGGGATTGAAATGATGGTAAATAGAAATCAGTAAAGCAAACCCCTTGAATATTAATGTAACCCAATATTATTTAAGATTTGAGTGCTAACTCTGTGCTAGGCATGGTGTTAAGAGTGGGGATACAGGTGGGGCGCAGTGGCTCACACCTGTAATCCCAGCAATTTGGGAGGCCGAGGCGCGTGGATCACCTGAGGTTCAGAGTTTGAGACCAGCCTGACCAACATGGAGAAACCTCGTCTCTACTAAAAATACAAAATTAGCCAGGTGTGGTGGCACATGCCTGTAATCCCAGCTACTTGGGAGGCTGAGGCAGGAGAATCTCTTGAACCCGGGAGGCAGAAGTTGCAGTGAGCCGAAATTGCGCCATTGCACTCTAGTCTGGGCAACACGAGTGAAATGCCGTCTCAAAAAACGAAAAAAAAAAAAAAGAGTGGGGATGCAGTATGGGTAAGATTGCCAGGATGTTGCACTTGGGGAGTGTATGTACATGTGTGTGCGTGTGTGCACATTCTCTGCATAATGACGTATCAGTCAGTAATGCACCACACATACAACAGTGGTCCTATAACAGTATAATACCATATTGTTACTGTACCTTTCCTATGTTTAGATATGGTTAGATACACAAATACTTACCATTGCGTTACAGTTGCCTACAGGATTCATTCAGTACAGTAACATGCCATACAGGTTTGTAGCTTAGAGCAACAGGCCATACCACATAACCTAGGTGTGCAGTAGGCTCTGCCATCCAGGTTTGTGTGAGTGCACTCTATGATGTTCACATGATGACAAAATCACCTAACAATGTAGATGCTTCAGAATATATCCCCTTTGTTAATCGATGCATCACTGTATATATGTGTGTATATACACACATATATGTACATATATTTAATATATTTGTGTATGTGCATATATATATATATATATAATTCTCATTATTTATTCTCTAGACCCAGAGCCTCCTAGCTGGTCTCCAAAATTGGACTCTCATCTCTCTTTGAGACAGCCTTCAAATGATCGGGTTTTTTTTGTTTATTTTATTTTATTTTATTATTATTATACTTTAAGTTTTAGGGTACATGTGCACAATGCGCAGGTTAGTTACATATGTACACATGTGCCATGCTGGTGTGCTACACCCATTAACTTGTCATTTAGCATTAGGTCTATCTCCTAAAGCTATCCCTCCCCCGTCCCCCCGCCCCACAACAGTCCCCAGAGTGTGATGCTCCCCTTCCTGTGTCCATGTGTTCTCATTGTTCAATTCCCACCTATAAGTGAGAATATGTGGTGTTTGGTTTTTTGTTCTTGCGATAGTTTACTGAGAATGATGATTTCCAATTTCATCCATGTCCCTACAAAGGACATGAACTCATCATTTTTGATGGCTGCATAGTATTCCATGGTGTATATGTGCCACATTTTCTTAATCCAGTCTATCATTGTTGGACATTTGGGTTGGTTCCAAGTCTTTGCTATTGTGAATAGTGCTGCAATAAACATACATGTGCATGTGTCTTTATAGCAGCATGATTTATAGTCCTTTGGGTATATACCCAGTAATGGGATGGCTGGGTCGAATGGTATTTCTAGTTCTGGATCCCTGAGGAATCACCACACTGACTTCCACAGGGGTTGAACTAATTTACAGTCCTGCCAACAGTGTAAAAGTGTTCCTATTTCTCCACATCCTCTCCAGCACCTGTTGTTTCCTGACTTTTTAATGATTGCCATTCTAACTGGTGTGAGATGGTATCTCATTGTGGTTTTGATTTGCATTTCTCTGATGGCCAGTGATGGTGAGCATTTTTTCATGTGTTTTTTGGCTGCATAAATGTCTTCTTTTGAGAAGTGTCTGTTCATGTCCTTCGCCCACTTTTTGATGGGGTTTTTTGTTTTTTTCTTGTAAATTTGTTTGAGTTCATTGTAGATTCTGGATATTAGCCCTTTGTCAGATGAGTAGGTTGCGAAAATTTTCTCCCATTTTGTAGGTTGCCTGTTCACTCTGATAGTAGTTTCTTTTGCTGTGCAGAAGCTCTTTAGTTTAATTAGATCCCATTTGTCAATTTTGGCTTTCATTGCCATTGCTTTTGGTGTTTTAGACATGAAGTCCTTGCCCATGCCTATGTCCTGAATGGTAATGCCTAGGTTTTCTTCTAGGGTTTTTATGGTTTTTGGTCTAACATTTAAGTCTTTAATCCATCTTGAATTAATTTTTGTATAAGGTGTAAGGAAAGGGTCCAGTTTCAGTTTTCTGCATATGGCTAGCCAGTTCTCCCAACACCATTTATTAAATAGGGAATCTTTTTCCTATTGTTTGAGTGTGTCAGGTTTGTCAAAGATCAGATGGTTGTAGCTGTGTGGTGTTATTTCTGAGGCCTCCATTCTGTTCCATTGGTCTATATCTCTGTTTTGGTACCAGTACCATGCTGTTTTGGCTACTGTAGCCTTGTAGTATAGTTTGAAGTCAGGTAGCATGATGCCTCCAGCTTTGTTCTTTTGGCTTAGGATTGACTTGGTGATGTGGGGTCTTTTTTGGTTCCATATGAACTTTAAAGTAGTTTTTTCCAATTCTGTGAAGAAAGTCATTGGTAGCTTGATGGGGATGGCATTGAATCTATAAATTACCTTGGGCAGTATGGCCATTTTCACAATATTGATTCTTCCTACCCATGAGCATGGAATGTTCTTCCATTTCTTTGTGTCCTCTTTTATTTCATTGAGCAGTGGTTTGTAGTTCTCCTTGAAGAGGTCCTTCACGTCCCTTGTAAGTTGGATTCCTTGGTATTTTATTCTCTTTGAAGCAATTGTGAATGGGAGTTCACTCACTATTAGGCTCTCTGTTTGTCTGTTATTGGTGTATGAGAATGCTTGTGATTTTTGTACATTGATTTTGTATCCTGAGACTTTGCTGAAGTTGCTTATCAGCTTAAGGAGATTTTGGGCTGAGACGATGGGGTTTTCTAGATATACAATCATGTCATCTGCAAACAGGGACAATTTGGCTTCCTCTTTTCCTAATTGAATACCCTTTATTTCCTTCTCCTGCCTAATTGCCCTGGCCAGAACTTCCAACACTATGTTGAATAGGAGTGGTGAGAGAGGGCATCCCTGTCTTGTGCCAGTTTTCAAAGGGAATGCTTCCAGTGTTTGCCCATTCAGTATGATATTGGCTGTGGGTTTGTCATAGATAGCTCTTATTATTTTGAGATACGTCCCATCAATACCTAATTTATTGAGAGTTTTTAGCATGAAGGGTTGTTGAATTTTGTCAAAGGACTTTTCTGCATCTATTGAGATAATCATGTGGTTTTTGTCTTTGGTTCTGTTTATATGCTGGATTACATTTATTGATTTGCGTATATTGAACCAGCCTTGCATCCCAGGGATGAAGCCCACTTGATCATGGTGGATAAGCTTTTTGATGTGTTGCTGGATTCGGTTTGCCGGTATTTTATTGAGGATTTTTGCATCAATGTTCATCAAGGATATTGGTCTAAACTTCTTTTTTTTTGGTTGTGTCTCTGCCTGGCTTTGGTACCAGGATGATGCTGGCCTCATAAAATGAGTTAGGGAGGATTCCCTCTTTTTCTATTGATTGGAATAGTTTCAGAAGGAATGGAACCAGTTCCTCCTTGTACTTCTGGTAGAATTCGGCTGTGAATCCATCTGGTCCTGGACTCTTTTTGGTTGGTAAGCTATTGATTATTGCCACAATTTCAGAGCCTGTGATTGGTCTATTCAGAGATTCAACTTCTTCCTGGTTTAGTCTTGGGAGAGTGTATGTGTCGAGGAATTTATCCATTTCTTCTAGAGTTTCTAGTTTATTTGCATAGAGGTGTTTATAGTATTCTCTGATGGTAGTTTGTATTTCTGTGGGATCAGTGGTGATATCCCCTTTATCATTTTTTACTGCATCTATTTGATTCTTCTCTCTTTTCTTCTTTATTAGTCTTGCTAGCAGTCTATCAATTTTGTTGATCCTTTCAAAAAACCCAGCTCCTGGATTCATTAATTTTTTGAAGGGTTTTTTTGTCTCTATTTCCTCCAGTTCTGCTCTGATTTTAGTTATTTCTTGCCTTCTGCTAGCTTTTGAATGTGTTTGCTCTTGCTTTTCTAGTTCTTTTAATTGTGATGTTAGGGTGTCAATTTTAGATCTTTCCTGCTTTCTCTTGTGGGCATTTAGTGCTATAAATTTCCCTCTACACACTGCTTTGAATGCATCCCAGAGATTCTGGTATGTTGTGTCTTTGTTCTCGTTGGTTTCAAATAACATCTTTATTTCTGCCTTCATTTTGTTATGTACCCAGTAGACATTCAGGAGCAGGTTGTTCAGTTTCCATGTAGTTGAGTGGTTTTGAGTGAGTTTCTTAATCCTGAGTTCTAGTTTGATTGCACTGTGGTCTGAGAAACAGTTTGTTATAATTTCTGATCTTTTACATTTGCTGAGGAGAGCTTTACTTCCAACTATGTGGTCAATTTTGGAATAGGTGTGGTGTGGTGCTGAAAAAAATGTATATTCTGTTAATTTGGGGTGGAGAGTTCTGTAGATGTCTATTAGGTCTGCTTGGTGCAGAGCTGAGTTCAATTCCTGAGTATCCTTGTTAACTTCTGTCTCATTGATCTGTCTAATGTTGACAGTGGGGTGTTAAAGTCTCCCATTATTATTGTGTGGGAGTCTAAGTCTCTTTGTAGGTCACTCAGGACTTGTTTTATGAATCTGGGTGCTCCTGTATTGGGTGCATATATATTTAGGACAGTTAGCTCTTCTTGTTGAATTGATCCCTTTACCATTATGTAATGGCCTTCTTTGTCTCTTTTGATCTTTGCTGGTTTAAAGTCTGTTTTATCAGAGACTAGGATTGCAACCCCTGCCTTTTTTTGTTTTCCATTTGCTTGGTAGGTCTTCCTCCATCCTTTTATTTTGAGCCTATGTGTGTCTCTGCACGTGAGATGGGTTTCCTGAATACAGCACACTGATGGGTCTTGACTTTTTATCCAATTTGCCAGTCTGTGTCTTTTAATTGGAGCATTTAGTCCATTTACATTTAAAGTTAATATTGTTATGTGTGAATTTGATCCTGTCATTATGATGTTAGCTGGTTATTTTGCTCGTTAGTTGATGCAGTTTCTTCCTAGCCTCGATGGTCTTTACAATTTGGCATGATTTTGCAGTGGCTGGTACCGGTTGTTCCTTTCCATGTTTAGTGCTTCCTTCAGGAGCTCTTTTAGGGCAGGCCTGGTGGTGACAAAATCTCTCAGCATTTGCTTGTCTGTAAAGTATTTTATTTCTCCTTCACTTATGAAGCTTAGTTTGGCTGCATATGAAATTCTGGGTTGAAAATTCTTTTCTTTAAGAATGTTGAATATTGGCTCCCACTCTCTTCTGTCTTGTAGAGTTTCTGCCGAGAGATCCGCTGTTAGTCTGATGGGCTTCCCTTTGTGGGTAACCCGACCTTTCTCTCTGGCTGCCCTTAACATTTTTTCCTTCGTTTCAACTTTGATGAATCTGACAATTATGTGTCTTGGAGTTGCTCTCCTTGAGGAGTATCTTTGTGGCGTTCTCTGTATTTCCTGAATCTGAATGTTGGCCTGCCTTGCTAGATTGGGGAAGTTCTCCTGGATAATATCCTGCAGAGTGTTTTCCAACTTGGTTCCATTCTCCCTGTCACTTTCAGGTACACCAATCAGAAGTAGATTTGGTCTTTTCACATAGTCCCATATTTCTTGGAGGCTTTGTTTGTTTCTTTTTATTCTTTTTTCTCTAAACTTCCCTTCTCGCTTCATTTCATTCATTTCATCTTCCATCACTGACGCTCCTTCTTCCGGTTGATCGCATCGGCTCCTGAGGCTTCTGCATTCTTCACGTAGTTCTCGAGCTTTGGCTTTCAGCTCCATCAGCTCCTTTAAGCACTTCTCTGTATTGGTTATTCTAGTTATACATTCGTCTAAATTTTTTTCAAAGTTTGCAACTTCTTTGCCTTTGGTTTGAATTTCCTCCTGTAGCTCGGAGTAGTTTGATCGTCTGAAGCCTTCTTCTCTCAACTCGTCAGTCATTCTCCATCCAGCTTTGTTCCATTGCTGGTGAGGAGCTGCGTTCCTTTGGAGGAGAAGAGGTGCTCTACTTTTTAGAGTTTCCAGTTTTTCTGCTCTGTTTTTTCCCCATCTTTGTGGTTTTATCTACTTTTAGTCTTTGATGATGGTGATGTACAGATGGGTTTTTGGTGTGGATGTCCTTTCTGTTTGTTAGTTTTCCTTCTAACAGACAGGACCCTCAGCTGCAAGTCTGTTGGAGTTTGCTAGAGGTCCACTCCAGACCCTGTTTGCCTGGGTACCAGCAGCGGTGGCTGCAGAACAGCGGATTTTCGTGAACCGCGAATGCTGCTGTCTGATCGCTCCTCTGGAAGTTTTGTCTCAGAGGAGTACCCGGCCATGTGAGATGTCAGTCTGCCTCTACTGGGGGGTGCCTCCCAGTTAGGCTGCTCGGGGGTCAGGGGTCAGGGACCCACTTGAGGAGGCAGTCTGTCTGTTCTCAGATCTCCAGCTGTGTGCTGGGAGAACCACTGCTCTGTTCAAAGCTGTCAGACAGGGATATTTAAGTCTGCAGAGGTTACTGCTGTCTTTTTGTTTGTCTGTGCCCTGCCCCCAGAGGTGGAGCCTACAGAGGCAGGCAGGCCTCCTTGAGCTGTGGTGGGCTCCACCCAGTTCGAGCTTCCCGGCTGCTTTGTTTACCTAAGCAAGCCTGGGCAATGGCGGGCGCCCCTCCCCCAGCCTCGCTGCCACTGTGCACTCAGACTGCTGTGCTAGCAATCAGCAAGACTCCGTGGGCGCAGGACCCTCTGAGCCAGGTGCGGGATATAATCTCCTGGTGCACCGTTTTTTAAGCCCATCAGAAAAGTGCAGTATTGGGGTGGGAGTGACCCGATTTTCCAGATGCCGTCTGTCACCCCTTTCTTTGACTAGGAAAGGGAACTCCCTGACCCCTTACGCTTCCCGAGTGAGGCAATGCCTCGCCTTGCTTCGGCTCGCACACAGTGCGCTGCACCCACTGTCCTGCACCCACTGTCTGGCACTCCTTAGTGAGATGAACCTGGTACCTCAGATGGAAATGCAGAAATCACCCATTTTCTTCGTCGCTCACGCTGGGAGCTGTAGACCGGAGCTGTTCCTATTTGGCCATCTTGGCTCCACCCCCCCAACTGATGGTTTTTAAAGTGCTAATTGACTCCTCTTCTCAAAATGCTTCAATGGCCCACTAGTCTCTATCGAATCAAGGAATTCAGCCATACTGTCCCAAGATATCTTTCCTTGGCCAGTTGGAGCCTCATTTCAGCTGCTCTGGGTTTATCCCATGTCTCTTCTTTCCCACTTCCAAGCCCGTGCTCAGGCCACCTCCTCTTCTGGGGATGCCCTACACCCTGCTCTGCCATGTCTGCCAAACCTTTCATCTCCCCATGAAGCTCTTGAAATCAAACACAGTTTACGTTAGAAAATGTATTTTTTCAACTTTCTCAACTAAACTTTTCCTTGTGTGATCTGCTTTTCCACTGCCAAGGCACATCGTTTTTAATTCTCTATAGCACTGCTCATATCTTGCCCAGTATTATAGTTTCTACATATTGGTCTTGCTCCTTATTTTTCAGCACAAAAACTAAGCCACTCCACTTTCTCTTACCAGTGAATCCAGCTTAAAAAAAACTGTGTGAGTAATAATAAAATTAAAAAAAAAAATGTGTGAGCAACCTATCAGTATTTTGTTGACATGAACTCTATAGAAACCTTAGTCCCTGGATCTTCGACTCCGCCTCCCCTGACATCTATCTGCTCCCACAAAGCACGCAGATGTGGGAAGAGAAGTGGCTGTTTTTTGAGGTCACATTTCAGCCCTGATTCTTCTTAATGTCTTCACCCTTTTTATCCTTTGGCCACTGTGTCCCTAGAGATGTGAATTCAATTCCGCACCATTCTCTCCTTTTCAATGATGCCAATATTCTCAGGCTTTTAAGACTAAATTTTAAATTATGAGAAAGTTTAATCTTCAAACCTAAGTTGGACCTAGAAAGAACAATTTCATGATCTCAAAAAAAAGGGGGGTGGGCAGAGCTAGGAGTCAAGGGCATGGCACCAGGAATAACTAATAAATAATACATAGTTAGAACAGTGTGAGGTTTCATATCTTCTATTTCTTCTAGACAAAAAATACTATCAAAAAGGAAACACGCCCCCGCCTGGCAGATTAATTTGCAAACTAATGACATAACATTACTGTTGTTATTTCCAACTCATCGTGCTGCTGCCCCTCGGTCTCTGTTAAGGGCTTCTCCCCATTCATCCAGGCTCGAAACCTCAAAGGTCCCTATGGCTCCTTCCTCTCTTTCTCATTTGAAATAACCAATCTTTTACAGAGTCCCGGCTCCTTCTCTCTACTTAGAGGGCACACCGCAGTGACTTTGGCATTTGGGTAAGGGAACATGCAATGAGTGACAATGACAATAGCAATAATAAAAAGAAATGGGAAGGCATTTGTATGTGCCAGGCACTCTCCCAACCGCTTTGCATGTATTAATTCATTTCAAAGGCCCTGAACAACTCCATAACGTAGGTACTAGTTATGAGTATTATGTCCAGTCTACAGATCAGGCAAAGGGTGAAACAGACCATCCACTGCTACCAAGTACAGAGCTGAGTGGTGAGTCCAGGCAAGTTTGGCTTTCTTCATCACAACACAGCCTCTTATACCCAGGAAATACAAGACAGGCCTGAAGCTGGAAGAGTGGAGTGGTCCTACTGCTCTCTGGCTCAAGGCCAGGGTAGATGTCGCCTCACAAGCAGTGTGAGAGCCAGAGCAAGAAGGAGTGGGCAGGAAGGGGGCATCAAAGAAGGAAAAGGGAGGATGGGTAGAAACAGACAGTGAGTGGAGCGTCGAAGAAGGCTGGGGCCAAAGGAGCTAAGTGCTAGGCTTTTGCCAAAGCCAGAAAGGATGGCCAAGGCTGAATGAAAGGCTCTGAGAAGAGCCTGATGAGTGCATTAAATGCCAGCAGCCACCTTGGCAGGGGGACTGAGAGCACTTAAAATGGAAAGTGCACAGAGTAACCCTATGCTGTGTGGCTGATACCCTCAACTGTAAATAAGCTATACCTGAAACTCCCTTGTCAGGTAACAGAGAACCTCTTATGGGTCAGCCCTGCTGGTCCACCTCTCTCTTCTGAGTGTTGGGCCTCTTCTCTCCTTGCTCGTCTCCCTATTGGCTGCAGGGCAAAATGCAGGGTCTTTGGCATATGGCCTCCCTTTGTTGACTCTAAAATAATAGTGGTTATGAACATTGCTCACATATGAAAGGAGACAAAGGTAACAAAAATAACTAAGCAAGGGAAAATTCCAAAATTTCTAGAAAATTCAAGATGTTTCCACAGTACTGTCTGTTATAGATGATAATGTAAGTGAATCTAGACTTCCTTTTCTTTTTTTTTGAGACAGAGTCTTGCTCTGTCCCGCAGGCTGGAGTGCAGTGGCGCGACTTTGGTTTACTGCAATCTCTGCCTCCCAGGTTCAAGCAATCCTCCTGCTTCAGCCTCCCAAGTAGCTGGGATTACAGGCATGTGACATCACGCCTGGCTAATTTTTGTATTTTTAGTAGAGACAGGGTTTCACCATGTTGGCCGGGCTGGTCTTGAACTCCTGACCTCAGGTGATCCGCGTGCCTCGGCCTCCCAAAGTGCTAGGATTACAGACGTGAGCCACCACGCCCAACCTAGACTTCTTTTTCTTACAGTCAGTTTCTAGGACCTTTGCATGAAAAGTCCAGCAGACGCCTCTGGGTCCAGACTTGGATTGAATCCTAGAGAAACAATGACTCACAGCTAGCCCAAGGACAGTCCTGAAAGGGTCTCATTGCTGGATCTGATGGAATTCTCATCCATTCCAGAACCTTCTTCCAAATCTCTCTGGGTTGGGCCCCTAGGTCACCAGACCAGGCTGCTGAGCATATGTGTTCTATAACTGTGTCATCCCTGGGCCTCACTCCAGTTCTAGGCCCTGTCAATGAAGAGTAGAGGCCTTTCCTTCCCTGTCTGCACCCAACAGTCCTTCTTTGGTTTGCAGTGATCCTCCATAACCCTAGTGTCTTTGTGGTTCATGTTCTCAACATTCTTGGCTCTTCTCTGAACCACTTCTTCCTGCTAGTCGGGCTGCCAAAAGCATATTTACCCACTCGTTATTAAGAAGGCAGTGTGGTATAGTGGAAAGAGCTGAGTTCAGGGGTCAGTTCTTCAATTTACTATTCTGTTTTGGCTGTCTGAATTTCAGGAAGCATCTGGGTCCAGTCTGCCAGTGGCCAAGTGTGCTTGGTGGAGTAAGTCACCCCTAAAGACACCCGAGACAGCCCCTCTTTGCAGTTAAAAATGAGGGCTCCAGCGTCCTATCACCTTGGCTGGGATTCTGGGTCCACCATTTATTGGTGGCAAAACTTAGGCAGGTTGCTTGACTTTTGAAGCCTCAGTTTCCTCATCCATAAAATTTGGAAGAGAGTAATAACAATCACATGAGTTGTAGTGCAGATTAAAGGAGGTAATCCCTATAATGAGCTTAAAACAGGGCTTGGCACCTGGTAATTACTCAATAAATGTTAGCTATTAATATCAGTTCCCTCTAATAATTTTCAGCAGACTCCACCTTTTCCTGTTTTAAAGCTTGCATTCCCTGGAATAATGCCAGAGATCCAATAAAAAGAAATCCCCGGATGACAGCTGTGTAGCAGGCCTAGAAAACAGCCAGTTCAAATTAGAAAAGAATGGAACACATTCTGAGCAAGAGAACGTCTAAGAAGCTGGGCGATACTAGACATCAAGGGAAGAAAGAATATGGCTCCCTTTCCCCAAACACTAGTAAAAATAAAGAGAATCTGAAATGTGGGAAAAAGAGAAAATTGTCCAAGAAAGACATTGATTCTGAATAACTTAATAAGAGTAAGAAAGGAGTTATCATATCTAACCTATTAAAACGTTGAGAGTATTTCGGTCACAAAGAGAGAGAAATGCAATCATACAATCCTATTTGTTTCCATGCAGACAGTATTTGTACTTCATAATCCTAAAAGTATTGTCTTTCAGAGATTTTCAACTTTTAGAGACATTTGTAGAGACAAAGCAGGAAACAATATGATTACACAACTGAAGGCAAACGTTATCCTTAGCTATGAAGAACTGACAGAGTCCAGCAATATGTAGAAATAATAATAAACTACCACTAAGTGGGGTTTATTCTGGGAACACAACATAATAAAATCTGGTTCAAAATCAATCAATAAAATCCACCATATTAATAGTCCAAAAAAGAAAAATCACATGATCACATCAATTGATACAGAAAAAGCATCTGACAAAATTCAACATCCATTCATGATAAAAACTCTCAGCAAACTAGGAATAAAAGGGTACTTCAACAACCTGATTTAAAAAAAAAAAAAAAACTATAGCTAACAATACACTTAGTGGTAAAACATTTTCTCCCAAGATCAGGAACAAAGCAGGGACATTCACTCTCACCACTCTTACTGACCATCATAATGGAAATTCTAGCAAGCGCAATAACATAAGACAAATAAATAAATGGCATAACAGATTGGGAAGGAGGAAATAAAAATTGTACCTCTTCTCAGACAACATGATTTTCTATGTAGAAAACTCCTATAACTGATAAGTGCATTTAGTCAGGTCATAAGATACCAGGTCAGTACACAAAACTATATACTGTACCAGCAAAAAACTTGAAATCAAAATTTTAAAAATACCTTAAAATAGCTCCAAGTACAAAAGAAATATGTATAAATCTAACAAAACATGCACAGCATATGGATTCTTAAAACCAAAAAATGCTAATGAAAGAAAGTAGACCTAAATATATGAAGAGATATGCTATGTTCATGAATTGGATAACTCAACATAGGAAAGATGTCAGTTCTTCCCAGGTTGATCTGTAAATTCAATGTAATTCCAATCAAAATCCCAGTAAGATTTTAAAATAGATATAGACATACTAACCCTAAAATTTATATGGAAAGGCAAAGGAACTAGAATCATCAAAACGATTTTGCAGAAGAAGAGTAAAGTTGGATAACTCACATTACCTGATTTTAGGACTTCCTGTAAACTACAGTAATCAAGATGGTATGGTCTGGTTATGATAGAGAAATAGAGATTTATGTTCATATGAAAACTTATGTATGAATGTTTAGATCAGCTTTATTCATAATTGCTCAAAACTGAAAACAACCAAAATGTCCTTCAGGAGGTGAACGGATTAATAAACTGAGGACTACTACCCAGCAACGGAATAATAATGATAATAAAGGAAGAGCAGTGGCTGCCATGGATTATGGGTGGAAGGAAGGTGTGATTACAAATGGGTGGCACAATGGAGTTTTTAGGGGTGATGGAATTGCACTGTGTCCTGATGGTGGTGGTAGTTAATAAATCTATGCATGTGTTGCAATTTACAGAGTTGTTACCCTCCCCTGCAAAAGTCAGTCTTACTATATGTTAATTTCAAAATAAATAAATGAAAACAAACAAAATAAAAAATACAGTTGAGAAAAATTGGGACATGGAAGATAGAAAAGAGATGTAGCAAAAGGGAGAGGCACTACAACCTCATTTCACAAAACAGAGGGTGAAAGAATGCTGTCAAAAGCTGACCAAAAGCAACAGAGGCTTCAGTGTATTATTTAAAGTTACAAAGGTAACCATAAAAGGAAGTAAAAATAGTGCCATAAGGATAAAAAAAATAAGGAGGAAGGTGGGGAGGAAGAGAAGAGGGATGATTCAAGGAAGCTAAATCCTCATCACTCATAGTAGCAAGTCAACAGATGATGTCTCAGTGTGATAAATAAAGAAATAACAGTGTTGGCATATTATTGAGAGATTGCAACTTAAACTCAACACACTACAATAAGCTTATTATCTCTCCTACACCCTGGCCAAAACAGTGAGCCCCATTAACAGACACAAACTACACTTGCAATGTTGCTCCTTTCACTACTAACTCTTTGCACAGCTCATTTTTTAACCATGGACACATAAAAATTTGATATGCCCACTGGGCCACTTGCTCAGTTCTAATTTCTTTTCACTTTCAGGACAGAGATGATAATATATCCCCAGGCCAACAAATGACCAGGCCTTTCCCAGCCCAAGTGACCATCCTTGCCAACTATCCCATGTCTCACTGACCTTTTATCATTTCCTTGGCCCTACAGTATCTTTTATCATATGAGAAAGTTTAGACATCCGGAAACAACCAAGTCTGACATTTTCCCTAGGAAAAAGAAGGAGCATCTCCCCCAGCCTCATCTTGAACTCAAGCTGAGTTGTCTAATGGTCTAGTTTGTGTGTGTGTGAGGCCTTCACAGAATAAGGTAAGTGGGCCAGGAGGTGCTGCCAGGAAGGAAGCTAAATGGATGTGTTCTGGGAAGAATATGCCACCTGAATTATATGCCCCAGGGGACCCGTGGACACCATGGAGTGCCAGAGTGACCTCCCCTCCCATGTCAGCAACTATGCCAGGCCTTCCCGCCACTGCATGGCTGAATTACTGCAAAACACTTCCAGATAAATCTTCCCCAAACGCATCAGTCCCTCTCTTCTGAGTAAGAACAGACAATGGCTCTGTCTGGCTTAAATATATCTTTTCCATGAAGTATGTTCTGAAAACTCTGATGAATCTTTCTTCATTTACCTGATTTTCCCCAAATAATGATGACAACAACATCAGCGTCCTGTAATTGCAAACATTTGCAGCTTGTAAGTCTGTCCCTATGTATGATGACATGTGAGTCTCCCAACAACCCTGAGGGGTAAATGTCAGTTCCTTTATTTTTCACCACATAAGCCCAGTGACCCTGCATGCCAGGCATTCAATCTGTATTTGTTTGACTTTCTTCTTCTATTAAGCACAACCATTCTGGTCTAAGTTCTCTACAAAAACAGACTCAGGCTGCTGCTCTTTAGAGGACAAATATCTATAATCAAGAAACAATAAACAAGCAATATATTAATAAATAAATAAATGGCAAATAGAAGGTAGTATAAACTACTATGCTAACAGGTCACAATGAGGAGAAAACAAAGGAAAGGAGGCAGGAAGGCAGGACTAAGATTGTGCAGTACCCCTGCCACCACCCCTTTGCCCTGTGTATTTAAGAAAAATCTCTCTTGTAAAGTTACATTTCTTTTCCTAGAAAAATATTTGTTATGTCCATATGTTCATGGACGAAAGGTCAAATATAAGCAAATATAGTAAATGAGTGCTTCCATACCATGATTTGCAAGTGAAGTATAAACTCTTCCATTCCCCCCAGAATCACCAAACTGAGGGTATTGCTCCCACACACAACAACAAACATTCACTGAGAATCTCCTATGGGCAGGGACAGAGTAGGGGGAAATCCAGACATTTCCATATATTATTTCCACGGTGAGGCTCAGGAATGAGCTGAAACACCGAGAATCTACTCCATCTACCTCTGGGCTTTGCTGGCATTTATGCGACATAGATAAGTCATTTAAGAATGAGCTTAGTGTGCAGCCCCAGGCCTGCATTTCCAACTGGCTGCTGAACATCTCCATGTAAATATCCCACT
This sequence comes from Pongo abelii, assembly GCF_028885655.2. NCBI lineage: Eukaryota > Metazoa > Chordata > Mammalia > Primates > Hominidae > Pongo > Pongo abelii. The sequence continues at coordinate 55,181,943 of NC_071991.2, forward strand.
AGTACCTCAATCTTAACACATCCAAAACCAAACTCATAATCTCTGCCCCACCCCCACCCCTCCCCACAGTGCACAAACACACTCCTATGCACCTCTTACTCCTCTTGTGATATGGAGCTCAGTAATATCTTTCAAGTCAACCAGACTTAAAATCAACAATTCCCTGTATCAATAATTTGTCAATTTTACCACCTATCAACCATGCCTCCAAATGTATCTCTGATTCCTACCATCCTTTCTAGTTCTACTACAATTTCTTGTGTTCACTCTCTACTTCTCACCCATACCACTTGAACTATGGCTCCAGTCTTAGCAATGGGAGTAGATCATCCTCCAGGGGTTATCTTAGTCTGTTTGTGTTGCTATAAAGGAATACCTGAGCCTGGGTAATTTATGAAGAAAAGAGAGGTTTATTTGGCTTACAGTCCTGAAGGCTGTGCAAGAAGCATGGTGCTAGCATCTGCTTCTGGTGGGGGCTTCAGGCTGATTCCACTTACGGTAGAAGGCAAAGTGGAGCCAGTATGTCCAGATCACATGGTAAGAGAGGAAGGAAGAGAGACAGGGGGAGGCACCAAGTTCTTTTTAACAACCAGCTTTGGAGGGAACTAATACAGCAAGAATGAACTCATGGGGAGATGTCCCCATGACCCAACCACCATCCATTAGGCCCCACCTCCAGCACTGGGGATCACATTTCACAATGAGGTTTGGGGAGACAAGTATCCAAACTATAGTAGGTGTATAGGTGGAAGTGGGAAGTTTGAGAGTCATGGATTTAAATGGTCTCCTAATGGGACTCTTGCTTTCAAAACTTTTCCTTACAAACTTTCATGTTGTTTCTCCAAGTTAGTTCTCTAGATACAGATCAGACATCCACAGACTTAGGTCAAAATTCACTAAGCACGGAGTTTAAGGCCTTCCAGAATCTGACCACAGTCTATGTTTCTACCCACCCACACACTATAGATGCCAACCACACATGCCTAGTTCTCCATTCCCTGTGCTGTCCACACAGTTGGTGTCTCAAGGCTAATTCTCAGGCATTCCCGCTACCTGACACAGCCTTCTCCAATTCTGTTTATTGAAATCACACTCAGCTTCCAAGGCCCAGCTATGAATGCTCTCTCAGGGAGCCCTAAATTAATTTGAGTCAGAATTAACTATTCCCTTCTGTGCATTTCCACTCTTATAAACTTATGTAAAATGGCCATGCATTTTAACAGTTTAACCCAGACAAGCAGATATCAGCTGGGGCTTCCCAAGCCCTTGAGATCGAGAGGAAACTGGCTCAGACCTCTCACTTGACGCCCTCAGGAAGTACAACGCCTGCCAAAGACTTCTGCAATTTCAGGGGAGCTTGTGTCTCAGGGTCACATTTGCTTCCAGGTTCCTACTTTCATACATCCTGTCTCTGCTGTATTCCTCATGCTCTCAGAAATGCAGCTCAGAACCTTCTGGTATAGTCCCCACACCCAAACAAAACAAAACAAAACAAAACAAAACAAAACAAAACAAAACAAACCCCAAAACACTCGCATAAAGCATTCCTGATAAGCACAGTAGATGTTATTGAAATGTGGTAGAGAAGAGAAAGTTTCTCCCTCCCAAGCATCATCAACACCCTCACACTGAGCACTGAGCATCCCTGGTCCTCAAATGGCCTTTGATCTTCCCAACATGGAATGTCACTTGGTCCAGCGCTCCTTTTGTCCCAAACCTCAAACCAGTGTTCTGGATCTTCTCTCTCAGCTCTCTGCTCAACCGTCTTCTCCCTCTGCCCAGCCTCTTATGCATGGAGCGAATTCTTCCCCTTGTCTCATGTGGTGTGGTTTATCCATTCTTACTGCTACCTTGTTCCTGCCCTCAAGTTCCAGCCCTACCCCCATAGTTCATGAAGATATTTCCCCAAAGACAGCTCCCTCCCTAAGAAGTGCCAGCTGCAGACATCCTAGTTTCACATCTTGACATATATCTGTCTTCTCCAAGTAAGTTCCTTGAGGCAGGAATTACATCTCAATCAACCCTTCCGGTACTCAGCATAATGTCTTATACATAATAAGCACTCTTAAAACTTCATTAAAATAAAATAGGTTCTTCAATGTGAAAAATACAGTGGGAGCTGAAAATAAGTATTTTTGTCATGAGAATCACAGAAGGGGCTCGCTGGTATACTTGAAGTGTGACTCATACAACATACCCTCCTTAATGACACTCTTTGTATATTAATAAAATGGGGCCACCTCAAACTCTCCCTGAAAAATACAGTAGCATCTGTTTAAGTGAATGCCAGCAATTCTAAAAAGGAGCAGAAATAAGTGGAAGGTCACGACAGCTGCAATGAATCAAAATAAAATGCAGGCTTTCATTGTTCTTAATCATCATTGAAAAGTCTTTATGACAATTATGACAGGCAGAGAATTTTGCTTAATGGAACAGACCAACTATCTGAGGAAGTACATTGTAACAGAATAAGGGGGGTGTATTTTTAGTTCACTTCTCTCAACTGTATTTTTGTCTTGCACCTCCTAAAATTAGGCCTGCTGATTGAGGCTATATGTAATGAGAGTGGTGTGAGCTGATGTAACCATTGCTCTGAATCTAAGATATATCCCTATACACTGTCCTTCTTTTGTGCTAATGGGTCTCTGCCTCCTTGGTATTTCAGTGAAGTTAACCCACACCCTATGGAAGAGGCTACAGCCTTGTTGAGGGTGGGGTGAGGGGAGAAGCCATTTAAAGACCATGAAGCATCTGGAAGTCACAAGACTCTGAGGAATAGAATATCAATGTAGTTTAACAAACATCATCAACTGCCTTTGATGTGTCAGCTACTATTCTGATCTCTAGTATATTCCATTTCACTTTAAGAACCAAAAATACTTGTACTGGCAGAAAATATGGCTATGTAATATGAGAAAATATGGCTATGTAATATGACTGTAAGACACCATAAAAATTAATACATAATAATTTTAAAGAAATCACATTAAAATGCCAATAATCTCTGGTACTCAGTCTGTTCATTTTGAGTAACAATAGGTTCATGCTGCAACAACCACGAAAAGGAGGGTTTTAAAGATGATGAATCTTTAAAAAATACAGAATGTAAGTCTTGATGTGCACAGTGGGAGAGGCTGTGCATGTGTGGCGGCAGTGGGTGTACGGGAACTCTCTGTACTTTGTGCTCAATTTTGCTGTGAACCTAAAACTGCTCTAAAAAAGTCCATTTAAAAATTAAATCACATATACACACAGAGATATATATTCAATGTTTACATGGAATAGTTTAAAGAAAATCACACTATTAAAGCTCCACAGTCATCAACGTCCCTGGGAGAAGTCACTGGGTGGGAGGTGGGAGGATGTAGAAACCCCAGGTAACACCAATGGCCAACAGCAGCTGGGCCACAGGAAGCAGAGCTCTGAAAAGTATGTCTTCTCCTTGAATTGGTGGACACTTGCACTGAGCTTTCTGGTTTATTTTGTCAAAAAATAAATCAGACATCTTATAAACCAGAAAAAAAAAATCTGTAGAAGCCAAGTACTACGGAAAGGGTGTAGGAAACTCTGAGGGAGAATTTTTAAAATCACTGTCTTAGCTTTTTGTGGAATGAGTTGGGGCATAATCTACTAAAAATCAAGAAAAATAAATTCATTGATTTATAGTTTCCAAAAGAATCAGGGACATGTTGCCATGATTCTTTTTAAGAGAAACGACTTAGTTTATCTTCTGAAATGCCAGATTATGAGGGAGCAAAGTTTAACTACCTTATTTCACAGGCTGGGGACAGGGTGAGGTGAGGGAGGTGGTTAGGGTGCAAGTGAGGAAGGCATGTGAGTGCCCAGCGAGGGCCCCAGCACTGTCTGCTCTGTGCTTCACGCTGGTGAGGATGGCAGCCATTTTCACCCGATCCCTTCATCACCAAGGTCTCCTATCACTCAGTTCCCCCTCGGCCTACATTCTTTGCTACAATGAATATATATTACTTCCTATTACCTCTTCATATGTCTTATCTGAGGGCAGAGACAAATAAGGCTCCACTGATTTGGGTCTCCCACAGCTTAGCATAGTGATTTGCAAAAAAATAGACATTAGAGTAACCTGTGCCTATTGACTGGTGGATTTTGAGATTTGCTAATAAAATATGACAAGAGTGAAAAAATATTTATTCCTTAAACTTTCCATGTTGCCCAGAAGCTTCTTACATGACATGTATTCTACCCCACCAACCTTCTGTCTAAGGGTATCATCCCATTTTCGATGAAGAGCCATTGATCTGACAAGGTAAAATCAATATAAATAAATAAGAATGATAATAAAATGTAAGTTCTGTTTTTAAAGAGATAGCTAGAAAGTTTTGTTTGGTTTCTCTTTTGAGACAGGGTCTCATTCTGTCACCTAGGCTAGTGTGCAGTGGCAAGATCACAGCTCATGGCAGGCTCAAGCAATTCTGGGCTCAAGCTGTCCTCCTGCTTAAGACTCCTGTGTAGCTGGGACAACAGACACCACACCAACATGCTCAGCTAATTTTTTTTTTTATTTTTTGTAGAGATGAGATCTCATTTTGTTGCTCATGCTATTCTCGAACTCCTGGGCTCAAGTAGTCCTCCAGCCTTGGCTTCCCAAAGTGCTGGGATTGGAGGTGTGAGACACTGTGCCTGGCCTGAAGATTTTTACTTTTCAGAATTTCAAAGTAAGAAGGAAACTTAAAGTACTTATTAAATATGACCAGTATTTAGGAGGAAATACCATAGTTTTTAAGGATAGATTAGGGAGATATACAATAGGGAACAGAATACAAAGGCATGAACAAAGAAAGAAGAAAAGATATGTATAAAAACCCCTATATATATGAATAAAGGTGGGAGATATGTAGGGTGGGGTAGGTTTACAATGGAAAAGGACAGATTAGCAAAGTCTGTGAGGAAGATAGCTACGTGTATGTCTATAGTCCTATGTACATATGTACATACATATCTAAGAAACACACAAAAGTCATGTTGAGAGACACAGGGTTGCCAGACAAAATACAGAATTCACAGTTAAATCTGAATTTCAGATAAACAACAAATAATTGATTTAGTGTGAGTTTGCTACACACTTATACTGAAACAATTATATGTCATTTAATTGAAATTCAAGTTTAACAGGGTGTCCTGTACTTTGATTTGCTCACTCTGGCAACAGAGACAAAGTAATAAAGGGACAGTAGAGTGAGAAAAAATGGAGACAAAGAAAGGGCAGGAGTGAGATGATTTGTAAAAAGTGAGTTAACATTCACTTCTTGTGGTTTCTTTGGTACATGTTTGCAACTATCAGCCTACAGTAAGACCCTCTGAGGCTAACCCTGGGTCTGCTCGTCCACGCCAGCCATAACTGAGCCCCATCACTCCAGCAAGAATCAATTAGAACAACAGTGGCCCCCAAAAGGGAGCCAACAGCTGCTGCGCGGCATGCGAGAGGGACAATTTGCTTTGTGATTACTGAAAGACTGTCCTATAATGAATGCTGAGACCATCCAAGGTTGCAAGGAATTGACACAATTCTCCATATAAGCTTCTAGAAATAGCAGTTATCTGTCCATTGATTCTAAATGCATTGCTACTGCAGCACACTCAGCAATTTATGTCATTAGAAGCAAAGCCCTAAAAGGCTCCTTCTAATCAGAGATTCTGCATTTTTTCTAAACAGTAGACAGAACAAGGCAAAACAAAGCAAGTACGACCAAAACAAAACAGCACAGACACTTGGGGGAAAGGATGTGCATCCACATCCATGTATGAGCACGGGGTGAAGATACAAGGTGCAGATTCTGTCCAGGAACGCCGAATTCTGCCTCAAGAAAAATATGTTTACCCCTAAAAGCCTTTCCTCAGGTTAATGGCAGCATCTCAGAGGATGGAAGCTGGGACTTCATAGAGCTGAGGGAGCCTCAGCTGGTTTCTGCACGCGCTTGCTAAGAAAGACATCGTGCATTAGTTTGTTAGAGCTGACATAACAAAGTACAAAGACTGAGTGGCTTAAACTGCAGACACTTATTTTCTCAGAGTCCTGGAGATTAGAAGGTCAAGATCAAGGTGTTGGCTGGCTGGTTTTTTCTGAGAGCCTCTCCCCTTGGCTTGTAGACGGCTGTCTTTTCCCTGTGTCTTCACATGGTCTTTCCTGTATGTGTGTCTTTGTCTTATTTCCCTCTTTTTATAAGCACACTAGATGTATTGGATTAGGTCCCATCCATATGACTTTACTTTATCTTTTATTTTTTATTTTTATTTAATTAATTTGTTTTTTATTTTTAATTTTGGGGTACATGTGCAGGATGTGTAGGTTTGTTAAATAGATAAATGTGTGCCATGATGATTTTTGTACCTATCAACTCATCACCTAGGTATTAAGCCCAGCATGCATTAGCTATTCTTCCTAATGCTCTCCCTCCTCCCACCCACCCCTGACAGGCCCCAGTGTGTGTGTTCCCCTCCCTGTGTCCATGTGTTCTCATTGTTCAGCTCCCACTTAATAAGTGAGAACATGAGGTGTTTGGTTTTCTGCTTCTGCATTAGCTTGCTGAGGATAGTGGCTTCCAGCTCCATCCATGTCCCTACAAAGGACATAATCTCATTTCTTTTTATGGCTGTGTAGTATTCCATGGTGTATATGTACCACATTTTCTTTATCCAGTCTATCATTGATGGGCATTTGAGTTGATTCCATGTCCTTGCTAATTATGAATTAGCACTTCACTTTATCTTAATTACCTTTTCAAAGGCCCTCTCTCCAAATACATTCTGAGGCACTGGGGGTTAGGATTTCGACATTGGAATTTGGCCACAGAAACATAATTCAGCCCACAAGAAGCTGAGTCTACGACCGAGTCACAGGCTGCGGAGCCATCACCCATCTCCCTCTACTGGGTGCCTCTGACATTTATCAAAGAAAGGTGGTAATTGCGAACAAGCGACCCGGCCCAGGTCACTTCTGCTACAGGGGAGTCTGTACACCTCAGTGGAAGGGATTCGTCATCTGTTAAACAGGACTCCTCAATTTGGCCCTGACCCATTTTAAGAGTGTGTCAAAGTCAAACAAGTGTTAAATGTAGTCCACCTGTTGGCATATAGTGCTATCCATAATAAAACATTAATACTGATCATCAGTGGTGGATGCTAATAGTGCATATTAAAATGCCACACTCCATATTTTAGCTTTCAATTTCATCGTACTTGGGATTAAAGAATCGAGCCACAGCTGAAAATACTTTTGAGGGTCTTATAATAGCATTCTATAAATACAGAGAAAATTCTGGGAGAAGTGAATCTTTTGTGCAGCCTTTTAAATTCTTCTTACATTAATGCCACCAGCAGCAGGTGGCTAGGCTGTGTAACATGAGGCTTTGGTGTCACCGGTGAACCTGTGGAAGGATGTGCTCTCCTCACTGAGTGCGTATTTCCTGAGCAGCTCCAAAGGCCGGGCGTCTCACTGATTCATGCTGCTGATGCCAGGAAGGGCAAGGCAAGTGCAATCTCCTTCCTTAGAGAGTTTACCAGCATGCAGTGAAGGCAGGTGATACATAAATCGTCCGAAGTGTAATGGTGTTTAAACTTCGTGAGATCCTTATCAGACATAAATGCTGCAATGAAATGCGAGCTTTTGTTTTACCAGTTCACATTAATTCCAAAGCCAGGAAAATGGTAGTCAAAGGAAAAAGAGCATCGCTCTGCCCAACCACACCACCACCAGTGAACACCTGGATGGTCCTTATTCTCTACTAAGCTCTTTATATGTATTAATTCAATTAGTCTTCACATCAGCCATAATGAGATAGGTAGTATTTTAATAGAGAATGAAACTAGGGCACAGAAGATTTAAATAATTTGCTCAACCAAGGCCGCTGAACTTCTGGGATGGCAACACAGGAAGTCTGGCTCAGGAATCTTAATCACCACGCTCTAAAAGAGCCTCTAAATGAAGGGGCCACACCAGCCATGCAGGGCCCCTGTGTGAGAAACACTGTCAGAGAAGGCCATTGCTACTGGCCCTGTTGCTAGTCTCCTAATACTGACTGCCCTGGGGCTTTAGGGGATGCACTGTGGTGGAGGGGACAGAGGGCAGGGGATGGAGTCCTGTGGACTCTGAGCAAGCACTGGACCTCACTGTGCCTGTTTCTTCCCCTATGAACCTGTCCCTGTGAGAAGCATAGCCATCGCAGATGCTGTGGGTCTCCCATGCACACCTGCTTAGCCTATTCCAGAGGATGACTTCAGCTCCCCTCTGGGCTAGCTGCCTGTTGGACTCAGCCAGGGGAACTCCTAGAGGAGAATGCACACTCCTGCAAGACAGATGGGGAAAGTGCCTGAGAGTCACAAGAGTTGGTGGAACGACTTGAGGCAGGCTCCACACAGTCTCTCCAGGATACAGCAGGGGTGCAGCCCCAGTTCCCCGTACACCCATTACTGGTTTTCCTCCCTCTTCTATTTCACTTCCTCACTCTCTTATCAGGGCATCCAGGAATCACCTCCCAAATAAACTACTTGCACCCAAAGCCTTCTCTCAGAATTTTAGGGGAACCCAAAATTAGACCTTACCTATCTCATGAAGGTGTTGAAAGATCCAATGATATTCTACAGGGAGATGTTTTTTAATTTGTCACACTGCTGACAGCAAAATGTTAGAGGATTACTATTATGAGTAATAACAGGAAGGTACGATTATAATTGCTGTGGAAGTCTCCCTGTCAATAAGTGACTTTGGACACACACTCCTTCCTTTTTCTAAACTTGTCCTCCCAACCTGAAACTCAGCCATCACCACTGGGTCTATGTCAGAAATCCTGAGTTCAGGGTAGGGGGCAACTACATTTGGCAGCAAAGAGAACAAGAGGTTTAGCGAAATACACCTGTTTCCTGGGGACGACATACAAGAAGTCCCAGCGGGTTGCGTAGCCCTAGGGCTACTGCTCCAGGTGTCAAAGCAGTGAATCAGGGAACTGAGTGGTAAGATGATTCCTGTTGGTCTTGATTCTCTTGGTGTCTGGCCCTTGTTAAAGCAAGAATAATATATCCTAATATAGCTGCCATATTTTAGTTCGTTTCACCGAAGAACAAGGGTGTACACGATTTTGTATTTTAAAGAGTTTTCCTATGAAATCTCATTTTCTTCCTTCTATCCTCCTTAGGAAGCTGATGTGGTATGGTCATGGCACCTTCCACTTTTGGCTAGCCTCTCCCTGTTTTACACTTGAGAACCCAGCCTTCGAAGAACTTGTTTAAAGCTTTAGGCTGGGCATGGTGGCTCATGCCTATACTTTGGGAGGCCAAGGCGCTGCTTGATGCCAGGAGTTTGAGACCAGCCTGGGCAACAAAGCAAGACCCTGTCTCTACAAAATAAATAAAAAATAAATTAGCTAGGCATGGTGTTTTGTGCCTGTAGTCTCAGCTATTTGGGAGGCTGAGGCAGGAGGACTGCTTGAGTCCAGTAGTTGGAGGCTGCAGTGAGCCATGACTGTACCACTGTACTGCAGCCTGGGTAACAGAGCAAGACTCCCTCCTCAAAAATTAAAAATTAAAAAATTAAAAAAATAAAAACAAGTAAAAGTAAAATAAAAAGTTTTAGAGGAGCCTTTCTCTTCAGGCATTGTCTAGCAACACTTAAAATGAAACAAAAGCAACATGAAGCAAAAGAGAAAATCAATAGCACGCTCAAACCTCTCCCTATAGGACTGTCCCCACTGTGGGGCCTGAAGGGTGAAGGGCACAGAAATCCAAGGTTACCCAGAGGGCACAGATGAGGCAGATGTGAAAGAGCTCAGCTCTCTGGGCACCCGTCCAGTCGGCCCAGCCTGCACCAGCATGCGGCCATGCAGCTGGTCTTGCCAACAGCCCTCACCATCAGTGCCAGCATGCAGCAGGAAGGAACGACATTGAACTTCATAAAGTCCACCGAGCCTTCCAGGTCCACTGCTTGACAATTGCTTTTACCTAAGCCAAACAGGCCAAGCCTGGCACTGTCAGTCACGGAAATTTTGTGTGCCTGGAACACAAAAGTATATTGTTACTTTGAATGTAAGTCAATGGTGAGGAGGGAGTGGTCTTGCATGACCCTGGTGAGGAGGAGCAGCCAGGGTTTTCCCCAGATGAGGGTCAGGATTTGATGATTCCATTGAAAAGATTTGGTCAAAAAAAGAAGAGGAGGTGGGCTAAAAAGTGACAACCCCAATAAAGTAAAGAGGAGCTGATGTGAGAATTTGCTTGTGGCCGAGCCAAGGAGAACATCGCAGACACCAGGAAGTGAGCTTCACATTCTGCTCTGCAGAGCCCTGGGGAAAGAGGGTTTCGATCTCTGTCCCCCACCTCCAGTCTCAGCACCCTCCTGAGGGCAGTCTCTCCTGGCACAGAAAGCAGAAGGTGACATGGCCGGCAAGGTCGGGCCTGGCAAGAGCATAATATGATAAGGGAGGGTTTGCTGTATTTCCAGAGAGGACAGTGCAAAACTCAGTGAGACTGAGCCCCATCCCAAGATGCCGGGGACTGGGGGAGAGGGGACTGCCACTGATATAACTGAACACTTAGTATGTTCCAGGATCTGTGCTGATGCTTTAAAGCATCATTGCAGTGAATTCCTTTACAACCCCATAAAGGTATTATTATTTCCATTTCACAGATGAGGAAAGTGAGGTCCAAAAGAATTGGCCCAGATATCAGAGATGACTAAACTCGGGAGCCAGGTTGACCTGACACACAGGCCTGTGGCCTTTTCTTTCTAGCTCAGGTATCCCTCCAACACATGGGGAAGGTGAGTGTGTGCCAGGTGGGGCATGGTGCTCTCTGGCCCCTGGAATCATGTTTATTGGTGAGTCTCCATTGTCCCTATTTCAATCCTCACTTTCTATAGTGGTTCTCAATGGGGTGAGTAGGGGTGGCATGTTCCCCTGTGTGAGTCTGAATCTCTGTGGTGGACTGTGATGTCTAAAGAAGTCCCCGGGTACCCATGCTGTGATGTCTTGAGAATCACTGAAGGGGTGCTGCCCTGCCCTGTGTAACCACAAAGAACCAGACCTGCTGTGCTCCTCCAGCTCGGGAGAGGCCCTGGAGTTTGGCTCCAAAACCTTCTCTTCCATTCTCCTTCATATTCCTAGTTCAAGGCTCCTAAACCTTCTCTTCCATTCTCCTTCAAACTCCTAATTCAAGGCTCCTAAACTTTCTCTTCCGTTTTTCCTTCATACTCCAAAGTCATGGCTCCTGAACTTTCTTCCATTATCCTTTATACTCCAAAGTCAATCTCTCTAATTTTACATCAACCATTGCATTTTGTTTTTCCTTTTAGGAATTACCTATCAATAAAATTTTACTTTTTTAGAACAACAACTAGATGAAGTTATGGGAAACAAGCATGATGCCTCTTCACGAAATGAAGATTCACATTCATGGAAACACATGCTCCTTTTAAATGTAACTATCTGAGCAAGCATTAGTAAACAGATATGGTTTCTGATGACCCAAAAGGCATATGAATGAGTCTTGAGATATTTTAAATTTCCAATTATTCTTTTATCCCTAAAGACATACCCTTCCCTCTGACAAAAAGCAATTCCCAAAGCAACCCAGAAGAAAATACAAATGATTGCTCTGATGATGCTAAGCCCTTAAATAACTATTCCACTGCGGTCTTAGATTTAATTTTCTAGAAAACTCCATCATCTGACATGTTTCTGTTCTAGAACATACGCTGACCTATGCTAAGGTCTAGCACAACCAAAGACCCCTTTTCCCTTTGATTGTCTCTTAATAGTTCAGATGATGGTCTTTAACAAATATGTATATATAAAGAAATACACACACATGCATGCACACAAATTTTTTTTTAAAGCCGCAACACACACTTTGTATGGTGTCTCTATGACCAGAAGCTTTTCTCTTGGAGTTGGCTTTAAGGCTCCTTCCCCCTCACCACCTTCTGAAATTCTTCAACAATACAGTCACGAGAGGCATTTAGTCAGACTAGAGAACACTGAAGGTGAAAATTCTTCCATATCTGGTGTCCTTGGCATCAAGAAGAGTTGCCAACTGGGAACTTTTGATTTGATAATAGCCCCAATGTCCTCTGTGCTTTGTGGGAGAAAACACCAGCTAGTGATAGATGTCCTTGTACCAGGGCAGAGAACAGTAAATGCAACAGTTTCACAAAATATTGTTTGATATCTGGTGTTCCCATTTGGTCTGTGGTTTATTTACATAAAAAGTAGCAAGGAAGATTATGATGGCAAGTCCCACAGCTTCTCTGACATTCCTGTTGCTTGTATCCATTTCCACTCTTAGGAGAAAAGACCCAAACTATTGCATATGTCAACTCAACGATTAGGGCAGGAGAGCTTAAAAACAAAACAACACAATAAAACCTTAATGTTAATCCCTAGAAAAACAGGAGCCAGATTGGGCTAGGTTGGGGTCGAGATAAGGGGAACAAATCACAGTGACATACAGAATTTCAAGCAGATGACTTATGAACTTTTATTTTTTTAATTAAAAAGCATATAATATTTGATCTCAAATGCCCACCTGAATTAGTGAAAGCATGCTCCATAACTCCTTCCTTGGTTCTGCCAAATCACTTATATTTTGCACTAAATGTGAGGTTGTTGATATCCACTAAAGTTTTTTTACTATGAAAAATTGTTAGCATATATGATGTGAGTAGTACAATTGAGCCTCCAGGCATCATCATCCAACTTCAACAATTATCAACTCCAGCCCATCTTGTTACGTCTTTCCACAACCCACGTTCCCCCTCCAAATCCCTGCTTATTAAAAACATATCCAACACTGTATGAAATCACCCACAAATATTTCAATGTATAGCTATAGAAGAAAAGAGCTCTTAAAATATAACAAGCATTTATTAAATAAAATTAGCTGTAAAATTATCTACAATTCCTTTATATAAACCAATATCCCAACAGTGTTCAAATTTCCCTGGGTAGCACAGTTTTAAATGAATGTTTGGCTCAGGTAGAGAAAGACCAACCCACAGCACTAGAATCTCAGCATCCCAAAGCTGCCACGAGGCCCAAAGAACTTCTTTCTCTGCTTTGGAGAGGAGCTTGGGGCCAGGTGATCCAGAATTCTTGCATGAGCATCACGATTAAACCTTCTAGGGAAACGCATGTCCTTCCCTTCCCTCTTGGTCTGCTACTGGTGAAGCTGCTTGTGAAATGACAAACCAACGGCAGCTTAGAAAACAAAGTCCTCTCCAAATGTTTAAAATGTTTGAATGGAGCTGCCATCTCACTGGAGTGGATGCTCAGGATGCCCCCAGATCTTCGTGTATTTGTTGCTAGCTTTAGTAGTCACAGTCCTACAGCTGCACTGATGTGGGTCTAATCTGTGGCTGGATCCAGGTACCTTCTGCTACACCAGTAGGCCCAAGTCCACTCAACTCAGCAAAAGAGGAGAGAAGACAAACCATTCCACTCCTCAGAATCATGCTGCAGGAGCAAGTACTGGCCCCATGGACTTGGAACCCCAGATGACCCAGAAATGGTAACATCTGCACACTGCTTGGAATTAAAACAATTCCCCAAAATGAAGGCCTCAGAAGCAGCCTCAGAGGCAAAAGTTTTTCTCTGACCTTTACCTGCCCTCTTCTCGCTCAGTCCCACTCTCCCCCAAGGCTAACCACAGAAACTAGAACCCCTCTTCCCCAAGGTGGGTCATAGAAACCAGAGCCCCTTTTCCCCAAAGCCAGCCATAAACCTAAAAATACTACTCTAACTCCCCACCGCCTTCAGTGTAAAAACTGGCCATAAAGAAATTATCTGACCTATTTTGTTTGATTGTAGATCATAAGACCTCATTCCAGAGAGGGTCTTGTCCCACACCCAGAAGGAAGGAATGCAGCTTAGGGAGGCCGAAAGAGTCTAGACAGACATACCTTGCTGGGTTTCCCCTGTTCAGTCTATTAGCATTGCATCTACCCTCTTTGTCTAATCATATTTCCACATGGCTGTCAATACTCTGTTCAACCTAAACATAAAAATAGATAATTTCTGCTACATCGTTGGGTCTTTATTCTAAAGACTCCCAGGTACACATTAATAAAATTTATATGTCTTTTCTCCTATTAATTGGCCTCTTTTCAGTAATTTTTAACAAACTTTCAGAGGGCAAAAGAGAAGCTTTCCCTTGGTCCCACACCACCTATTTTTGGGCTATTTTCAGAATGCTGGCCTGACTTCCCACTTGGATAACTCAGGTTCTCAATTTTGATCTTGGCTTCTAGTGTCTGACCTCCTGCCCTGTACTGACCACAAGGACTTTTGACCTGAACATGTTGGTCCAAGATTGGGTTATTTATCCAGTTGTTTTCCAGTCCCCAAAATGAAAGTAGGTACTATTTACTAAGGAGGCTCTTGGTAAGCAACTGTTGCTACTGCTATCTTATGGGGTCCTCACAATAACTCTATGCCTGCTATACTCCTGTTCAGGGCATTAAAGATGCATTGTGAGCAAATAGACAAAAACAATCCCTCTATGAAGTTTCCATTCTAGGAGTAATGTACCCTAGGAAGTGGCAATTATTAGTCCCATTCACAAATGAGGAAACTGAGGCTTAGAGTTATTAAGTAATTTGCTTGACATCCTATGGACAGGACATGGCACAGCTGAAATTCCGCTTCCAAGGTGTATGACTCCAAAATCCACATGTTTTCTTTTTAATACACCGGGCTGCACCATTACATGATCCCTACTGAAGCTGACAGCTTAGCACAATGAGTGCTGATTGGACAACTGTGGGACACAAACATGTTCAAACATGTTTTTATACCCCGTGTTGTTTTTTGATTTTTGTTTTTGTTTTGAGACAGAGTTTCGCTCTCGTCTTCCAGGCTGGAGTGCCTTGGGGTGTGATCTTGGCTTACTGCAACTTCTGCCTCCCAGGTTCAAGCGATTCTCCTGCCTCAGCCTCCCCAGTAGCTGGGATTACAGGCACACGCCACCATGCCCAGCAAATTCTTGTATTTTTAGTAGAGATGGGGTTTCACCATATTGGCCAGGCTGGTGTTGAACTCCTGACCTCAGCTGATCCACCTGCCTGGGCCTCCCAAAGTGTTGGGATTACAGGCATGAGCCAACGTGCCCAGCCACCACTGTGTTTTAAATACTCTATGTCGTACAGGTGGAATCCTGCTTTAACCAACTTGAAAACACATTGAGACTCCTCTATTGTGAACAGACCTTATTAAAATGGAAATCTATTGCTAGCATGTACAAAGTGGGTACGCTGTGTTCCTTTCTGTGAATTTTTAAAAAATCTTCACGCAAAGCAAAAGGCACAGGGTCTATTCTCTTTGAAAAGAATGAGTTGGAGTGAGAAAGGCTGTGCCAAAAGATACTTTATGGCTTTTAAAATAATACCCAAGTATTAAATTTTGCTGTCCCTATATTTGTTACTTCTGATGTAACTGCATTTGCTTTATAAAATATTCTTACTAAAATTTGAATGCATTGAGGGTGTTCTTTTTTAATTTTATTTTTTCTTTAAAAAATAACTTTCATATCACAGCCAGGTCCAATGTTGATGGTGTTCTCATACAACACAACGCAGAATGTCGTTCTGGCTTTCAAGGCTTAGGCTCACGGCAAATGGAAAATCGTGGTTGGTTAGCTCATAGTGGGTTTGCCTGGTGAATTACAATATCTGCACTAAACTCACTAGATTAGGAAGAAAGGCTAGGAACTGAGTGCCTACTACGTCCTTCGGACTGACCTAGGCACAGACTCTCTGTCTTCAGATCTCTCATTAGCTGCTTTGTGACCATTGGCCCCAAGATCCTCCCTCATTCCTCATCCGACTCTGGTCTGCTTAGGAGAGAGCTCACAACATTATCTAGGCACATCTAATGCCTCATATGCAGAGAAGCAAGCTTAGGCATGAAAGGTGAATAATTCAGAGGGCAAGAGGGCTCTTTAAAGATGAGACTTCAGGATCCCATATTCAGGAAATACTTAATGAAGAGGCAACATATGGTACAAAGTTTTAGTCTAGGAATAAGAAGCCAATTCTATACTCATCTTTCTCATGACCAAGCAGTGACCAATGTCACGCCCTGGTTTCTCTGGATTCAGGTTCTAAACTCTTCAGAGGCAGAGACTTAGTAATTTTGAGTGGCCAAAGCTCAGTTAAATTTGCATGATAGCCTGATCAAGTTTAAGAACACAGTCTGCTGTCACTGAGCTCAAGGGGCAGCCACTGTCCCCACTATGTGCCCCGCACTGCTAGCAGCAGAGACCCTATCCTTCTGAGCTCATCTGCCATTAGCTGTAAATGAAGACAAAACAAAACCGAGTTCCTTTGCACTGCATCTTCTTTTATCATGCTGATTCTCTATCAGAATCTCTCTAAACCATGAGTTTTATTCCGAGGACAATGTGCAATATGTTTTGGTTTTGTTTTTTTTCTATTAAAAGGGTAGAAGAACCAAAAAGCAAGTGGGGAAAACAATGGAGCCACACAGAAAAAAAAAAAAAAGACCGAAAACAGCAATCTCAGGAGGCAGCTTGGAGGAAATGTGGAAGCTTTAGCCAAGGTATGGGGAGCCGAATCCATTGACTTCCTGGCTTTTAGATTCAGAGAAGTAGAAGTAATCCTTGAGAAGATCTGCATCGAAGGGCTTTTGGCTTAGCGTTTCAGAGCACAGCCGGGAGCCGTTCGGCCAGAGTCCCAACAATAGCCCTGCCCGGTAAGTGACCTGCCCCCAGTGCCTGAGTTAGCTCATTCTTAAAATGAGAACAACAGTACTTGCCTCAAAGGGTTACTGTGAAGAATGACTCAATTACTATGTGCTAGCCCATAGGCCAATGCAAAGGTCATAGTAAATGCTAGATAAGTGTTCATTGCCTAGTCATCAGTACCACTTACTGAACCCGTTCACGCAGCTGGAGGCAGTGGGGCACACAGAAGTTAGGCTCAATGGCCAGAAAGGCAGGAGAGGAATCCAGCCTCTACCCATGACTGGCTGTGTGACACTGGGCACGTAAGTAAACTTTCCGTGCCTCAGTTCCCTCATCCTTAAAATGGCACTACCGGTCCCTACCTCATTGGATTGTTGTAAATATTTAGATAATTTAGACAATCCATGTTAAGTGCTTAACACAGTACTTGGGGCACAATAGCTATTTAGTAGATGCCTGTTATTATGAAGCATTATTGTCACAGGATCCAACTTAGCCAGTGGGTAAGTGACAATTCCTTCCTTTTCAAAAACCTTTTCTTCTAATTATAAAAGAAACAAATGTTCCATGTAGACATCTGAGGAGATGTAGACTCACACAAAAAAGAAAATAAAAATCATCCAACCCTTTCCACCCCAGATACCCAGTGATGACACGTTTTCCATGTCCTTACAGCCTTTATGTGAGAGTGCATAGGTGAGCCTGTGCACACACAGTTTTGTTTTACGTAATTGGGACTACACTGTCTACATGTATCCTGTTTTTCTCACTTCATGTTACCTGTCCTTTTATTAAACAATCTAGGAAACGTGACTTCCTGGCTGCCAAGCCAGCCTTCCACTGCAGAGATGTGGCGGTTGGCTTGGCAGCCAGGAAGTCACGTTGCAGAGTCCAACACCACTAGATGTGGAGCTCAGCATGGGCCACCCCTCCTTACCTCACCTTATGACAGCTTTTCCTCCCTGGGCAGGGCTGGTTCTCTAACCATCAGCAACAACCTGACGTGTTGGAGTTTTTTTTTTTTTTTTCCCTTTTATGACGAGAAAGGTTAAAGAAGGGAAGAACAGTTTGGGGAAAGGAGTAAGTGGCTCCAAGGATCCCAGCCTCCCAACGATGGTGGCCTTCGCAAGCACAGCAGTGTACAGATGAAAAGACAAACCTGGTGGAGGGAGGAACGGTTCGCTGGCAGTTTTCTAGGACTCACTAGTTACCCTGGAATCTTAAAAGATTTCCAAGGCAAAGAGCCAGAAGATTTGGGTGTAACAGAAAGCTCCAGTTAGGAATCATTGCTCCAGAGACAAACCCCAAGGTCACCCTTTGGCATTGTACCCCCTGTCACCTTCCTGCCATAACCCTCAGCTCAGACACCGCCTGCAAGCGGCTTATGCTCCAGGCTCCTGTGAAACTCGACAAAGGCCCTTAACAAGTGCTCGCAGGCTTTTCTTGCCAAGTCCTGGGCATTATGAGTCTGTAATCGCTGCCTCCTGCACACCACTGCAAGCCCTCTCCTCTTTGTTCCTGCCACTCCTCCCACCTCACAGCTGTGAAAAAAGAAACACATTTAAATACCATCCTGAATGGCCCTTTGGAAGTATGAGTGGCAGGTCCTGCCACACCTCCTTCTCTTCCAGACCAAGGCAACCTGCTGCCAACACTGGCTCATTTTTCACTAAAGCCATGTTCCTGCTCCTGGTGCTAACCACCAAAGAAGAGAGGGAAAATCAAGTTTTTAGAATTGCTTAAAGACAAAGGTGTCATTTTGCAAACTGTTAAGCAGCAACCAAATGTCAACTTAATACTATCCTAACAGCTTGGCCTGATGCAAATGCCTTCTCCTTATTCCGGTGGCCACTATCAGTTCCTGGTAAGCGTCCCCAATCCCTCATTAGTGACACTAATCGAAGTACCAGAGTGTCAGGAGAACCTAAGTGAGTGACAGTGTGTAAGAATTTTTAAGCCCTTCATTATTCCAAATGCACCAGCAGACATGCAAATTACCTTTTTCAGAATATGGTGTAATATGTAATTCTACTAAGCACCCTTCCACCTAGCGACCCTCCGCCCCTGCATTTTTTTTTTTTTAACAACAGCAAACACAAAATTCCAAAAAAAGCTCTCATGGGACTTCAGAGAGAACTCCATTTTCTCCATTTTCTTTCACAGATTGGCATGTTTTTCTATACCTCATGCACCCCAGCATGTTAAAGATGGTGGGAAAACCTCCCAATATATGTCACAGCTTATATTTCCTACTGGAAAGCCTGCTTTGCCGAGGAATCATGCAATCCTTAGACTACAAGGAGAAAAATCATGCCACTGAATTTCCTGAAAGCAAAGACTCTGGCAAACAGGAACGAGGGAGGAAAATAGCTAGGGGTGCGATAAGCTTCTCACTGTAATCTCCCCTCAGCATTCTATGAAACATCACTCCCGGAACGGGCAGGCAGATATATACGGCACCTCAGTGTCTTCCTACTTAGAGCGTTGCTTTTCATGGTAAAAAGCGATTATCAAGCCAGTTTCCCCTTTGTATTTAAATAATAGGACATGGCCTGCCCTAGGTGAACTGTTTCTTCCTTAGGATATTGAAACTTGAATGGCAACATTAAAAAATAATGGTATAAAAATCCACATTCTATTTTATAAATAAACACAAATGCTGTAGCCATAAACCCTACTGTCAGGATTTGCCTGGGCAACCCAACTCCAAAGAATTTCTCAGCTGGTCAGTGACATGTAGGGGGAGTGCACCACTCATGGTTAGGGACTGTGGCAAGAAAACAGAAATCACAGGCCCCCGAGGGGCTTCTTTGCTCATCTTGGAATCTACCAAGGGGTCAAAGTACAGTTGAAAGCAAAAGTTCGGTAAAATTCTGATGCATTTCAAATATCAAATCCATTCTATTTCCTTTAGATATATTTTTAGGTTACATCTTATAGGTAAAGCAACAGTAATAATTTAATTTTAAGTGGGCCAACACACCCTGTGGGCAATTTTGACATTGATATTGGATTTTATTTTTTATTTATTATTACTATTTTTTTGAGCCAGGCTGGAGTGCAGTGGTATGATCTTGGTTCACTGCAACCTCCGCCTCTTGGGTTCAAGCGATTCTCCTGCCTCAGCCTCCTAAGTAGCTGGGATTACAGGTGCTCACCACCATACCTGGCTAATTTTTGGATTTTTTAGTAGAGATGGGGTTTCACCATGTTGGCCAGGCTGGTCTCGAACTCCTGACCTCAAGTGATCCACCTGCCTCGGCCTCCCAAAGTGCTGGGGTTACAGGCTTGAGCCACTGTGCCAGGCAATATTGAATTTTAAAGAGATGAGACAAAGGAGCTCAAAAACTAGGGAACCAGAAGCAAGAAAAGAGGGAAAGGAGACGAAGAGAGCCCGTCTGGCTTTGCTTTAATCCTGCTCCACAGCTTCAGCTGGCTCCATCAGCCCTTCTCTCCATTCCAAACTCTTGAAAAAAGAAAAGATGCTCATCAGTGATGGAGATGAGGAGGAGGAAGAAGGGGTGAGGGGAGAGGTAGAAGGCTGAAACTAAAAAACGTTTAGCCTAATTTCCCCCTAACCTACTCCCCAGGTCTTCCAGAGCCGGTGTGAAATTTGTATTTCATTACAGAGGATCAGACATATCACACAAAATGATCCCCATCTTACAAAGATTACATATAATAAAACCTGACATGCTGGTCTATGCGCACTGACAAAGGCTCTCTGCTTGATCAGAGAATCCTGACCTCCTAACCAAAATGTAATCAACCTTCCAAAGCTTCTCCCAGGCCCATCTGTGCACTCCCTTGTAAAATCCAGTTTGGCAAAACCCCCTGCTACGTCGGTTTAGCAAGAATGACCCCATCTCGATATCTGATCACCCTTGATATATGATCAGGTGCCTCATCCTTCACCAACCCCCAGGGTATGTCCGATCACCCTGGCTTGTCTTCAGTAAGAATCTTGTTAGCTCCATTCAGCCAGAATCTCCTTTAGCCCTGATGTTTCTTTTTAGTATATTCACTGACCCCACCCTGCTCCTGGGCTATACATTCCCTCTTGCCCATGTTGTATTCAGAGTTGAGCCCAATCTCTCTCCCTCACTGCAAAATCCTATCCACCTGTTGTGATGGTCCTCAACAAAATCTTTCTTACCATGCTTTCTACCTTCGAATATACTTTTTTCTTTCACAACATAGATGTTTAGAGTCCTGAACACTGATTATAAAAAGTTTTAACTCCATTTCTTAACCCAATTTACATAAATAATTGTTCATTCATTCATGTATTCATTCATTCAGTGAGTTGAGTACTTATTTCGAGCCAGGCATGAGTGACACAAAACATCAAATATAGACCCCAGTCAAATTTTTAAAAAAGTTAAAAACTACTACCTGCTCTGAAGTGGGGGGTTTGCAGATATAAAAGATATAAAAGCCAGTAGTGTAGGAGGAAGGGACACCTGAGCTGGGATGACTGTGAGGAGCCTTTCCAGGCTCTCAATGGCTATGCAGAGGCCTTAAGTAGGAGACTCCAGGACAGGGGCACAGGAGGAAGTCTTAGAGACAGGCAGGGGCCAGACCATGCAGGATGGAGTGGGCCACAGCTCAGCAGGGTCCAGGAAGTTCTGGAGAGGAGAAGCAGAGGATGTGCGCATGCAAGATCTCTGGCTACTGCGGTGGGTGGGTGGTGGGTAGTGGGAATGGGAGGCTGAATGAGCCCAGCTGACTGCAGGACAGGTGTTGGCAAACTTCTCCTGGAAGGGGCCAGGCTGTAAATATTTTAGGTATGTGGGCCAAGAGGCAAAAATCTAGAATATAATGTATATACTTATATAACAAAAGAGAAAACAAACTTCCACAAAATATTTATTGACAAAACTCAGAACATAGTAATAATAATTGAGTAAAATTTTTAAAATTCAAGCCTACTAGTGAGAAGAATGGAATTCTTTGAGGAATAACATTTTGCTTAATTGGTGTTCTGCTGCTGTAGCATAAAAACAGTCATAGACAAATTGCATGAGTGTGGCTGTGCTCCAATAACACTATTTATGGATTGAAATGTGAATTTCGTATACTTTTCATGTGTCACAAAATATTACTTTTCTTTTAACTTTTTTCCAGCCATTTGAAAATGTAAAAACCAGTTTTAGCTGGAGGATGATAAAAAACAGGTGGTGAGCTGGCTGTGGCTCAGGGGTCCTGGTTTGCCAGCCTCTGTTGCAGAAGGTCCCACATTCTGCATGTGTCTGATTGCTTGCTTATGAGGTCATTCATTCTGGGCAGATTACCACAGGGTGATGCTCTGTGCGCCTCCTTGTATCCAGCAGAGGCTTGTGATAGGAGGTCATTCCATTACACGTGACGGTAAGTTTGATCCATTTTAAAGAGACACTTTCCCCTTTGCAGTAAGAAGCATCTGTGGGTGATACTTCTGACCCTGAGAACATCTTTTTCCCCCACAACTTTTCACTCAGTGGTTTTAGCTTTCATAGATGATTCTTGTCTGAATCAATCATGACATTGGAAGTTACAAATTAATTCGGGTATGATATTTTTCTCTTTTAACCTTTTAAATTGTCCAGTGCCACAAATAGAAAAGCACATAAAATAATTTTGTACAGTTTAACATATTTCTATAAAGTGACACTGTATGTCATCACCACCTGTGTCAAGAATTAGAGTCTTGCCAGCACTCTAGAAGCACCCAGGGCCTTTCTGATCCTGAGTCCCCCACTCTCCTCCCAAACGGTGCCATCTCCTGATTTTATGGTTATCCCTTTCTTGCTTTTCCTCATAATTTTTCCAGCTTGTCTTGCATTCCTAAACACTGTAGCTTACATTTTTTTCTGTTTTGGAGCTTTATATACATGGGATCATACGGCATGTATTCTTTTGTCAGGTGGCTATTCCTCCATGTTGTTGCATGTATTGTTGATTCATTTTCACTGCTGTATAATACTTTATAGCATGACCATAACACACATTTTATCAATCCATTCTGCCATTGATGGACACGGGGGGTTGTTTCCAGTTTTGTGCTATTCGTGCTGCTACAAATGTTCTTAACATGTCTTTCGGGTCATGCAGGCGCACACTTCTCTTGGATACCTACCTAGGATGCACATGTTTAACTGTGGTAGGTGCTGTCAAATGGTTTTCCAAAGGATTGTATCAATTTACACTCCTACCAGCGGTGTATGAGAGTTTCCATCACTCCACATCCTTGCCAACATTTGTCATTTTCTTCTTTTTAATTCTGATACGATTTTAATGGCTGCTTCATATACCATTTAGAGGATATATAATAAATTTTTGAATCTGCTGTCATAAAAAATGTGGGTTGTTTTTTGTTTCTTTCTTTTTGGTTATTATTACAAGCAATACTTTCATTAATCTCCTATAGCTATATATTTCTGTATATCTATGATTAGTTACTTAAATAAAAATTACTTGAAGTGAAGCCACATCAAGAAAATTACTTGAAGTGAAACTAGGTCCATTTTTTACTGACAAATTGTATCTTAGGACATTTCACTAAGTTTTGCTCCCACCAAGAGTTATAAGTGCCTAGTTCCTAATACTCCAGCCAACATTTAAAAAGTATCTCACTAGGCTGGGCACAGTGGCTCACGCCTGTAATCCCAGCACTTTGGGAGGCTGAGGCGGGTGGATCACGAGGTCAGGAGATCAAGACCATCCTGGCTAACACAGTGAAACCCCATCTCTAATAAAAATACAAAAAATTAGCCAGGCATGGTGGCGGGCACCTGTAGTCCCAGCTACTCGGGAAGCTGAGGCAGGAGAATGGCGTGAACCTGGGAGGAGGAGCTTTCAGTGAGTCGAGATAGTGCCACTGCACTCCAACCTGGGCGAAAGAGCAAGACTCCGTCTCAGCAAATAAATAAATAAATAAATAAATAAGTAAAAAGTATTTCACTAAACTGATGGATAAAAATGGTTTCTCATTATTTTAATTCGTTCTTATTAAACCGTAGTGAGGTTAAAATATTTGTATTTCTTCAATCTAATCATATCCTGTGCCCATCTTTGTATTCATCATTTCCATAGTAATCTGTGAGAGCTCTTTATATGCTAAAGACGTTAATTATTTGCCTTTAATATGTATTGTAAGTATACATATTATTTTTCTGCATAAATGTAGAAAATATGTTTTAAGAAAATATTAAAATTTACATGATTATTTTACTCCTAAATTGACCTGTTCTTCAGAAAGAGAGAAAGAGTGAGAGAAATGAAGGAGAGAATTCAAAAAATTTAACCAGATGTAGAATTATTTTTTATTACGCATTTAAGCATCTTTAAAGAAGGAATTCCCTAATGAAATATTAAATGTTATTGTCAACATTATCAAATTCTCTTCTGATCTTTGCTATTTATTACATATATTAAGTAGTTGATTTCATTATGCACAAAATGTGTTTTGTTTTTTGTTTTTGTTTTTTTTTGAGACGGAGTCTCACTTTTTTGCCCAGGCTGGAGTGCAGTGGCGTGATCTCGGCTCACTGCAAGCTCCGCCTCCTGGGTTCACACCATTCTCCGGCCTCAGCCTCCCGAGTAGCTGGGACTACAGGGGCCCACCACCATGCCCAGCTGATTTTTTTGTATTTTTAGTAGAGACGGGCTTTCACCTTGTTAGCCAGGGTGGTCTCGATCTCCTGACCTTGTGATCCACCCGCCTCAGCCTCCCAAAGTGCTGGGATTACCGGCGTGAGCCACCACGCCTGGCCAAAATGTGTGTTGTTTCTAATCCATCATTTTATGTCTACTTTTCCATATCAGCATAGATGTAAGTTGTTTTTGTTTTTGTTTTGAGACAGAGTCTCACTCTGTCACCCAGGCTGGAGTGCAGTGGTGCGATGTTGGCTCACTGCAACCTCTGCCTCCTAGGTTCAAGGAATTCTCCCTGCCACAGCCTCCTGAGTAGCTGGGATTACAGGCACCTGCCACCATGCCCGGCTAATTTTTGTATTTTTTAGTAGAGATGGGGTTTCGCCACGTTGGCCAGGTTGGTCTTGAATTCCTGACCTCAGGTGATCTGCCCACCTCGGCCTCCCAAAGTGCTGGGATAACAGGCGTGAGCCACTGTGCCCCGCCAGATGTAAGTTTTAATTACCACCACTGCATAATGCAATTTTTAATTAACAGTATGGCATAACGCATTTCATTTAGTTCTCGTAAGCCATTTAAGATCTATTTTTTCGCTAGAATAAATAGCATTGTTGGACATATCCTTGCATAAATTCTTTTTGGCATTTTTAGGGTTAAATTCTTAAATCAGTCTCAAAAATAAAACTACCTGATTACCAGGGGGAAAACTGTGATACATACACATTTACTGTTTTCTTACAGAGAACACTCCAGAAAGACCTGTTCAGCTTTTACTGAGCCCTAGACATTTGTCTGTCACCAGCAATGTTTAAAAAGGATTATTTTCTCAAACCTCCAATAACATGGATTTTGTTCAGTTTATTTATTCTGGCTAAATTTATGGGTACATCAGTATTTGCAGTTATTCTAAGTTGTACTTCTTCAGTGCTTGCAAGATCCATATGATAGTTTCATGTGTGTTTACTTACAAACCATCACTTTGTGGCAATGACCTTGAATTTGACTTTGGGTCAAATTCAGCAGTGAAACTTCCATACTTATTCCTATTCTTTGTTTATATTGGTTAGAAAGCTCTCAAATGTAATTTATACTATGTGCTTTCTTTCTACTCTCTTGCAGGGCAAGAGCCAAGTTCCAGGCAGGTCTAAGCCCTTGGCACCTCAGATAGGGTCAGTGTACAAAGCTAATGTCACATGGGGTGACATCTCAGTCATACTCTCACCCTCACTAGGGCCTGTGGTCATGCAGCAGGGGCCGCAGGCTCTCCCTTCATAGCCAACACTCCTCAGGGCCATGTCATCTGCGCATCTGAGGGAGGGTTGCATCCGGTGGGGAGGATGGCAGGGAGGTTCTGTTCCTGGCTTCCACTGACTTGGCTCACACCATCCCTAAGCAGCCCTGTCTCTGTGTGCCATACCGTCATCTTGTTCATCTTCCACTGAAAACAGAAGCTGCGGAGCGGATGCGAGACGCCCCTCACTGAAGTGGTGTGAGGAATGGAGAATGAGTGTGAGAAGTGCTCCTGGTTTTCTTTAGAGGAAAAGTTTGCTATAAGCATTAAGCACTAGCATTTTTCTGAAACTGTGTGTGCGGTGGTGATTTTTGCCCGACAAGGGGACATCTGGCAATATACAGGGCCATTTTTTTACTGCCACAATTGGGGGTTGCTACTGGCATCTAGTGGGTAGAGGCCAGGGATGTTGCTAAACATCCTACAATGCATAGGACAGCCCAAACAACACGAATGATCTGACCCCAAATGTCAGTGGTGCCAAGGCTGAGAATGCCTGTTCCAAAACAAAACGACCACCCTCAGTGGCCCCTTCTAGACACAAACCAAACTATGAAACCAAGAGAGAGCATTCAGCAACACAAACTGAAATAGCCTTGATTCAGTCTTGTGTAGATAGGGAAACTTCATGTAAGGATTTTATATTTCGTTGTGGCATTTCCTATTACACTAGGGGACTGAAGCTCAAGCTATCATTATCACCATCCAAATTCCACACTGGAACTTGACTTCACAACGCCTCATTGGCTGTGCACTTTGGCATGGCCCATTGCGTGAGGTTTCCAATGAGACAGAAAGTCACTCAGACTCGTAAGCCTGTACCAAGCAGCAGGAATGAGAAGGGAAATGAGGTAGACATCAGTAGACCAATGAGGTGGAGGTGGAAGCTGCCGAAGAATGGGGGAGAGAAATGGCTGAGCCAGACTGGTTTGGAATCAGACTCTAAAGCTGCCAGATCCAGCTACCTAAGATGCCACCTGCCACAGGGAAGCTAGGCAGTGCTACTTCTGAACATTTAAAACCTTCTGCTCAAGTGTATTCAAGCAGTTTATGCTCCACAGTAAACCAATCAGAAAAAAAGGTCTTACCGGGGGTGCTGATGGTGGGGGAGGGGGAGGAACCCCCAGAGGCGGGGGAGGGGGAGGCAGAGGAGGTGGTGGCGGCGGTGGCACTGGCATGTGTCACGGTGTTGATGTCTCCTGCTTATGAATGGTCCCAAGAGAGTGGCTTCTGCTCTGAAAAAGAGAAAAAGGATGGCTTTAAACTTGGATTTCTTTACTTATATGCAGGAAATGCATATCTTGCAGACATGCATATTATTGGCAGCTTGATTCTTTCACCTGTTCATTCATTCATTCATTTGTTCATTCATTTATTCACAGAGTGCCCACTCTGAGGCAAGCCTTGTGCTAAGTGCTGGAGATTGACAAAAGCAGCCAAGTTCTAGAGACAATTAGGTATTAAAACTGATAGAATTTAGCTATTTGTGTCTCAATACAAATAGAATATACATATATATGTATATATATATATAGCAATCCTTCATTCCATAATAATTTTTCCAGATAACTGACTTCTACCTCTTTAGCATTAAATTTTTAGTTTTATCGTTTTCAATCATTCTGCATAGACTCCCATTTTCCTAAGCAGAGCAAACAGAATGAAATGTAACCTTTTCTGAATGTCACAGGCTCAACATGAACTCATGATGCCAGCCTCAAGCAAGGCTTAGCGCGCTAGTCATTTTCCTGCCTCTTTCTCTCCTGTCAGCTCTTACTTTCCCTGCTATTCCTGTGTCATCATTTCTACCCAGCCATCTGGATGAGGATGGGCCACCCCTCTCCTCTGCCTAGACTTTCTATCCGGTATTTGCTATGCAAGGGGCTTTTTGGCATGATTCTGCCAATATGATTCTGTTTCAAATAGTTAATATTATAGGAGGTCTGATCTCTGGATAAATGTGTGGAGCCTGTATGTGTGCATGCATATGTGTGTATGTGGGCATGTGTCTTAGAACCCATAGCAAGGCACACTGCAAGGACTTAAAATCTGTATTAAAGAAAAACCCCATAGTTTACAAGAATTGGAAAAACCTATATGAGAACCTAAAAACAATCAAAGCAGAAACTGAAATAAACCTTACACTTGGGCAGGGGTGATTTTGTATTCCTGCTGTCCCTTTGGTCACTGGAGGACCAGAACAAGGCCTGTCCCTCTGTTTTTTCATCTTTAAAATCCTGTGGCATTTATATTTTTTTCATGTTAATATTCTTGTCTCCACAGAGGCCAAAAGCATTTATGCAATGTGATGCTTTCCTGTTAGCATAGTCCACTGAATTTTGCTCACCTAATATGTTAGTTATTTTTATCTTTTTATAAATGGCAATTATGTGACACACTAATCACACTTATTTCTACAAGAATCTTCTAAGGTCAGGGCTTCAACGCCCTAGCATCCCCATTTTTATAAATAAAGAAAAGGATGTTCAGAGACATTAACTCTTTTGCTCAAAGTCACCTATACTATAACCAGCAGACCTGGGATTGGAACCAAGGCTTAACAAGTTCTAAAGTCCAAGAATATCAGATTTATCATTTTAACCCCTTTTAAGTATACAATTCAGTGGCGTTAAATGCATTCACAATGCTGTGCAACCAGCATCACTATCCATTTCCAAAACTTGTTCATCATCCCAAACAGAAACTCTGTACCCATTAAACAGTAACTCCCCACTGTCTCCTCCCCTCAGCCCCCAGTAACCTCTGTTCTACTTTCGGTCTCTATGAATTTGTCTAGTCTAGGTACCTCATATATGTGGAACCATACAATATTTGCCCGTTTGAGTCTGGCTTATTTCATTTAGCGTAATGTTTTCAACCTTCATTCATGTTGTAGCATGGATTAGAAATTCATTCTGAATTATTCCATTGTACGTATTCACCACATTTAGTTGAGCCATTCTCTATTGATGAGTGCCTGGGTTGCTTTCACCCTTGGGGTGTAGTGAGAAATGCTGCTATGAATATTGGTGTACAAATATATCTTCAAGACCTTGCTTTTCATTCTTTTCAGCGTGTATGCAAGAGTGGAATTGCTGGATCATATGGTACCATCTTTTTTCCCAGCAGGATTAATCTAAAATTATATAAAAATTGCAAATGGCATAAAATATGTGTGTCAGTGCAACTTTTTTGGGGAAAGAGTCCATGATAGTTTTCCTAAGAGTTCCAAGGAGGTGCATAAGCTGATTGTTGTACACAACTACACTTTTCTTACAAAATATTTCAGGCTCCTTGAAAGAAGGAGCCTGACCATCACTGTGTTACTGCCTCATTCCTTGATATTAAAACAAGAAGAGAAAGACCAAAAAAGGAAAATACTCATCAGAGTCCACAGCATAAAACCATAGTAAAATTGAGCAGAGATCTCATGGGGTAGTACGTGTTTCTTTCAGGTAATATCAATGTTATTTTATTACCAAAACTAAACTAATGGTGCACTAAACTAATACACACAATGACATAGGGTTAGACACAGTTAGCATTTTACAGGCTGATGCTAAGGCAACTTGGATGCAGGCCCACAATTTAGTTGGAACAAGCATAAATTATCAGATATTTGTATTTTAACACTTTCTTTTACAGGAGGCACTGGGTCTATTTTTTATGATCTTTTATTCAGTGGCAAAAATATTTTTAGTCAAAAATTTATAGCAAAGATTAAAGAGTTGGTTGAAGTATTAACAGAACAAGAGAATATCTACAGGTTTCATTATATAAGGATCTCATCTTTTAACTAAGACACATGACAGGAGACAGACATGCTTCCCCTGGTGAAAAACTGGAAAACGTGGGGAAGAATAACCTTTAAAAACGGAAACACCACTTACCTAAGGGTTTTGTCATTTACCTAAGAAAAAATAACTGTATAAAGAGACTTTAAGGAGAACTGCAGCAGAGCTATTCCTGTAATCCCTCAGCACATGGCTAGACTGCATCTCCCAGTCCCCCTTGCAGTTAGGTGTGACCACGAGACTGAGTTCTGGTCAATGCAATGAAGGTCGAAGTGATGTGCTATTACTTCTGGGCTGGTTCAAAAAGACCTTCTGCCCACGACTTTTCTCTTTCTCTGCCCATTGACCGGTAGCAAAGGTCCTATGTGTTGGCAGAGCCACAAGATGAAAGGAGTCCGGGTCCCTGACTCACCTGTAAGACCACCTGCCAAACACCTGATTAGACTTTACATATGTGAAAAATAAACTCCCATTGTGTTAAGCCATGAAGATTTTTGAGTTAATTTGTTTTATCCACTAATATTGAACCTATCCTATATAGGAACTAAATAAAATACAGTTGATTCTCATTATTCACTGTAGTTATGTTTAGAAAGTTGTCATGAACACAGAGTGTGATGATTACTTTTATGTGTCAACTTAATTGGGCTAAGGGCTGCCCATCTGGCTGGTAGAACATCATTTCTGGGTGTATCTGTAAAGGTGTTTCCAAAACAGGTTAGCATTTGAATCTGTAGACTGAGTAAAGGTCTCCCTCACCATTGTGGGTGGGCGCCATCTAATCCGTTGAGGGCCCAGATAGAACAAGACAACCCATGGTCAACGGCACTAGGAGTCATGTCTGAACAAATCTTATCGAACACTTATATTTTCTCCATAAGGCACATCACGGCCTTCTTGGGCTTAAGAATACTAGGCAGCGCTTCAGCACTTTGCTTGGGGCCATTTTAAACTGCAAAACCACCAACAATAAGTACAAAATTTGGAAAAAACGTGGCATTACACAGACTGCGAGAGGGACACTTGTTTATAGGATGAGATCTGAAACAAGGCAGAGTGTCCTGTTATTTCAACTCAGCTGGGAACATGCTCGTTAGTGTCTACAGTTTTTCACCACTTTTCACATGCCTGGGAATGACCACAAAAGCACCGTGAGTACTGATTTTGGAGTTACAAATACACTTTCGTGAGTACACGTAGGTGAATTTGCAAATGTAGAATCTGCAAGTAATGAGGATTGGCTGTATACCTTTTTGACTCTCCCACCCAGTAGGTGCTCAGCACTGCGCTGGGGACTTCTAAGACATTTTATGTAATCTTCTCAACAACTGTGTGGTAGACGCTGATATTTCCATACAACAAATAACACAACTTTGCCTCAGAGAAGTATGCAATTTCTACTAAATTTCAGAAAGATCATCAGAGCTGAGTTTAAAGCCCTGGTTTTTCTAATCTAAAACCTCATTTCTTTTTTTTTTTTCTTTTTTTTTTTTTTTTGAGACAAAGTCTCACTCTGTCACCCAGGCTGGAGTGCAGCGGCGTGATCTCGGCTCACTGCAACCTCCACCTCCTGGGTTCAAGCGATCCTCCCACCTCAGCCTCCCAAGTAGCTAGGACTACAGGCACACAACACCACCCCTGGCTAATTTTTGTATTTTTAGTATAGACGGAGTTTTGCCATTAAAACCTCATTTCTACTGCACCACATTACTTTATTAGCTTGATATGATTCAGGTCAAGTTACATCCCTGCTTCCATTTTGCAAAGATTTAAAAATATTTTTGAGACTATTAAGTGAAAGAAATCCCATAAAGGTAACTGTAATTCTTCTGCTTGCTCCTCCCTCACCTGAGTGGCCTTGGTTTCCATCTAGTTTTATCTTTAGGAACCTGGGAATGCTTAGGTGCCACCGAGATGCTGCCTTGCTGAAGTCACAGGAAAGGATTTTTCAAAATCCAGGATTAGAGGATAGTTTTATATGTAGTGTTTAATGGTTGTGAAAGGCTTTTTTTTTTTCCAGATACAATAATTAAGCAATTATCTAAAGAAGTATTTGTTAAAATCTGACAGTTGAGAATGCTGAGCTCCAGGAAGTCAGGGGCTGCACCCAAGAGCTCTTCGAGGCTTTGTGTTCTCTCAACCCATTTAAAAATGTTGTTTTGCTCTGAAGTGTATTTAAAATGTTTAGGATTTAAAAGGCCAGATTCTCAAAGGCTTTTATACTTTCTCCCAATTCATGAACTGTCTGAAAAACAGCATCGAAATGCACATCCAAGCACCATTAGAGGGTGGTGAGGGAAACAGAACTAACACACACTTCCACGGGAGGCCCGAATACAGCACCTGGTCTCAGAACCAGACGGCCCCAGGTTCCGCTTCCACCTTTCCCTTTTCCTGGCTGTGTGGCCTTGGTCAGGTCACTTTACCTTACTGGGCCTCCTTTTCTTCATTTGTAAATTAGGAGCGATAATGCTTAATTCTATTTGTTGTCACTATTAAAACAAACACTGTATATGAAGACACAGTACACGTCCTGACACATATGTGGAAGTGACACTTATCATCACCACTACAAATAACTATGTTAAAAGCAGGAGTCAGTTCAGGCGCGGTGGCTCACGCCTGTAATCCTAACACTTTGGGAGGCCGAGGCAGGTGGATCACTTGAGGTCAGGAGTTCCAAACCAGCCTGGCCAACATGGTGAAACGCCATCTCTACTAAAAATACAAAAAAAATTAGCCAGGTGTGGTGGCAGGCTCCTGTAATCCCAGCTACTTGGGAGGTTGGCTGAGGTGGGAGAGTGGCTTGAACCTGGAAGGCGGAGGTTGCAGTGAACCTAGATTGTGCCACTGCACCCCAGCCTGGGCAACAGAGCAAGACTCTGTCTCAAAAAAAAGCAGGAGTCAGATAAACGCCCCAGGAGAGGCAGAGAGTGCTAAGAGAGCATCATCCATCCAAACTTGAGGAGGAGGTGCAATAAAGAAACACTCGGTAGAAGTGATCTTACTTTTCACCAGACAGAGAGGTGAATAGAGGAGTCTGTTCTAGTAAGCAGGAGCAGCAAATAATCAGAGATTTGGAAGTGGGAGAACACAAGCAGCCTGGGAGGCTCTGCATGTGTGGGGGAGAAGAGGAAAAGGTTTCCATGATGGAGGCTCTTCAATGACACTCAGCTATCCTGCAAGCATCTTCCTCCTTGGGCAGGGGTGCTCATCTGTCTTATGATTGCCCACCATCTTTTGAACACTTACCCTATGCTGAAGGAATTTCCCACATGGTGAGTCCCACCTCCTCCAGCCAGGAACTCCTTCCTCAGCATCCCTTGCCAGTAGGGAGTAGGCTGTGACCACCCACTCAGAGGTGGGCTAAATAACAGGTGAAAGAGCACAGACAGGACACGGCTACAGGACATGGACCTGGGTCTGCAGTGACCATGCTGAGCCCCTCTCAGCATGGGTTGGGTGATATTCCATGGGAATACGAGCCCAGTATTGGCCAGAACCCCCTACCTCTCTCTTCCAAAAGCCCCATATCTATCTAGATTTTTGCGTGAAGTTCAATTTTGAAATCTGGGTATGTAATTTAAAAAGCATTTTTAAAAGCCAGTGGGCCACAGAGCACAGAGCATGTCTGCAGGTCGCACAGGACCTGCACTGCAACCTCTTTAGCGGGAGCTATTCCAGGGTGAGGGTACCGGCGCCCTACTTGATCCCTTTCTTTCCCTACATGTTCAGCCTGTCTGTACCCATTCAGAAGTGATGTGGACTGGGCTTGCCTCTCTTTTAATAAAAAATTATATATGTCTGTGTTCCAACCACACTTTGTGAGTTATTTCAGAAAGAAAGAACTCATGGTAAGTAATTTTACACACTAGTTGCTCTCGTCAAACTCTTTTTTTTTCCCAAGAGTAGTCTGTGAGAGTACAGCTGTTCACACACAGAAAGTGTGCTTACGTTTTTAAATATAAGCAAGAAAGATTACTGCCACCATCTGACAAAAGCACGTGGGCTGGGTGCAGTGGCTCATACCTGTAATCCCAGCACTTTGGGAGGCTGAGATGGGTAGATAGCTTGAGCCCAGGAGTTCAAGATCAGCCTGGGCAACATGGCAAAACCCCATCTCTACAAAAAATACAAAAAAAATTATCCAAGTGTGGTGGTGCACACCTGTAGTCCCAGCTACTCAGGAGGCTGAGGTGGGAAAATCACCTGAACCTGGGGAAGTCAAGGCTGCAGTAAGCTGTGATTGTACCACTACACTCCAGCCTGGGTGACAGAGTGAGACCCCATCTCAAAACAATAATAATAGTAAAATAACACATTTGACTAGGAATCTGCAAATAAAGTACTCTGTACAATCCTAACTTTGTGTGTTTTGACACTGTTCCTCTTTCAAAGAAACACATCCCTTGTTTCTTTGGCTATAAAATGGGGCAGAGGGAGGAGAATAAAGATTTCTCACTTCTGAATGAATGAAGGCTAATAAACCCCATGACACAATATATATCTCATATTATGATCTCAGTAGGGTCCTGCCACCTCTAAGGGTCCATCATTCATCTATTAAAGGTACCTTGCGGCCAGGAGATAGCAGCCCACAAGCCCACATGCAAACAAGGTACAAATAAAGGGGTGCTTAACATAAATGTAGTAAAGTTTCTAAAGCTATAAGTAAAATAATAAAAGAATTTTATTTTTTAAACTTCTCTCCAGGTGATGATGAGAATGATTTATGATGGTCACTTCCTGTTGTCATTTTCTTGTCATTTAATGAGCAAATTCTCTGGCCACATCTCTCTCCTTGGACTTCCAACCTATGAGATCTCACGCCCCACCTACCACTTCTGTCAGTTGAGACTGTCCTCTTTTTGGCCAAATGGAGTTGCTGCTCTCACTCTTCTCAATGATATAAAAAATACGTAAATATTTAGCTTTTGTGGGGAGGTGGGGCATGTTGGCCTGAGTAAGCAGAGAAGCCAGGAACAGGATTGGGGGAAATCTGATGAAAAAATTACTGAGCATGTATTTGTGCTCTAGATAACAGTGAAGCAAATTAGCCCTGACACAGCCCTTACTATATGTCAGGCACTGTTCTTAGAGTGTTTCGTATATTAGCCCTTTTTTAAGCACCATGACACCCCAATGAGATAGATACCATTATTATCTCCATTCTCCAGATGAGGCAATTGAAGGATGGAGAGGTCAAGAAAGTTGTCCAAGGTCACACAGTGTCACTAGTGGAGGAGTTGGTACTCAAACCCAGAGTGTCAGGCTCCAGAGGCCAGGCTCTTAAGCACCATACTAAGTAAGGTCACTTGTATACAAATGACTTTCATGGTTTTTGTGACAGCCGCATACCACCTAAACTCATATTTATTTAACATTTACTATAAATAAAGTCATTCTTTCAGTCAAATAAGTTTATTTTGGAAAATAAACTTTATTATCATAAATGGAAAACCAATACCACTTGGTTTGTAATAATGGAAAGTAATAATAAGAATAAATGGAAGATAATAATAAGAATAAACACAGGATCTCAGGAAGAATAAACACTTGGAAGGTAATAAAAAGAAGGAAAGTAATAATAAGAATAAACACAGCCATTATTTAAAAATGTTTATATACTCTCTAAACTCTTCTCCAGTTTCCCTAGCAATACCTAAACCAGGCTTTGGGGAACAGTGATCTAGGGTGGTATTTACCAAACTCTAGTGGAGGGTGAGTCACCAGAGATCTTGTTAAAATGCAGATTCTGATTCAGCTGATTCAGTAGGTCTGAGTTGGGGCCTGGGATTCTGCATTTCTAACAAGCTTCTGGGTAAGGCCGACACTGTGGATCTGGGGCCACACTGAGCAGCTCTCCAATGTGGAAGGCTGTAAGAAAGGCACCGTCTCCACACAGACCTACTGAAGCAGAATCTCTGGGAGCATCTTATCTACAGGGGAGTTTTATGCTCGCTAAAGTTTGAAGAACCCTGCTCTGGAACATCTAGGATGATGAAAGCATTCTGTCTCCCACAGAGTCAGAAGTTGTGGCCTCTGCTGAAAAGGCTCATTTTCATGTAGATTCATTTAATTTCAGCAGGCTGGGTCCATGCAAATGCTACTGTACTTGGAATTGAATATGACATACAAAGTGAAAGGGAAACCACCGCTCTCACACAGGCGACATGAAAGACTTCTGACACCTGAGAAACACCAGCCCAGACATTGGCTCCAGAAACTGAACTGGCTCAGCCCTAACTGGGTATTAAAGTTAATTATCTGCTGAAGTGCTGAAAGGATTAATGTGGGTTTGTCTATGTGAATTCTAAAATGGAAACATACTTTAACCACATCTAATATGAAACCTAGTATGTCACACATACTAAGATGAGCTCATAAATTGGTTTGCTTTTATAGGACTCTTATTGAAATGCAAATTTGTTCCCAGATCATTCATTGAATTCATTCTAATTTTTGAACAGTATTTGGTGAAAGGAAAAAAATGAAGATATTAATAATATTAATCACTGACTCAGGCATTTAAATTAGGGCTGAGTTCTATAAAAATTGTTATATGTGTGGTACCCAAGGGTGAAAGGAGAAAATATTGATTTCCTGTCTTTCTTTTCTTTCATCCTTGAATTAATTAAGAACTGAGTTTATTAAAAATACATGATATTAATCACACATTCATGAGTAAGTTTCATTTTATATAACAGTTATACTTCTAAAATAGGGTATCTCTAAGTTTTGGAAGATCAAGGTAAACCTTAAGCATAAAAAAGGAGCTTAATATTTTTTTTCCTTCAACTTTTATTTTAAGTTATGGGGTACATGTGCAGGGTGTGCAGGTTTGTTACATAGGAAAACACATGCCATGGTGGTTTGCTGCACTGATCAACCAATCATCTAGGTATTAAGCCAAGCATGCATTAGCTAAAGGGAGTTTATTATTCAACGGAAACTTACAATTAATATCATAAAATAATGAGCCATTTTACAAAATGAATGACCACCTCTTCATGTTATGATGCTAGGTTTTATACAAATGGTGTTTTTTGCTTTCTTAAGGCTAAGGTGGTAACTTTTCATGTAGTATGTACTCCAAAAATGCTACTATTCCAAAAATCATGGAGGAAATCATGTGCAGATGGGAGGTGGTATGGGGTACAAGAAGAAACAAATCCTTTCTTTCCAGGTTTTGGGTGCTGCGACTTTAGATTAGTTTAAGTACTTTAACCTTATTCCTACTGCTCCAGGATAAGCAGATTCTGATGCCCTGGCTCCCTCATCCAGTTTGAAGTTAGGCTAAAATCTCAAACAGCCTGCAGCAAGGAGCCTCCCTCACCTCAGCTACCAGGCAGATTCTTTCCTGAGGCAGCCAGCACATCACTGACAGCCAAGTCTCACAAATCGACTGCAGGTGTCACCTCTCAGCGTCTATGACATCACTCCCAGGTTTAACATGTACTCATCTCTGGGCTACTTACTATGAAGTCAAACTCCACATCTCATCCTCCACTGTGTTCTGGGCCTCCTCCATTTTACCCATATCACACTGTTGACATCATTTTCTTATATCCTTTTTTTTTTTTTTTTTTTTTAGAAAAATACATCTCTAAGTCTTTGCCCATGGTATTCAGACTGCAGGTCAGGGCCTTCACCATCTGGAAAATACCTGTTAACCTGCAAAACTGTGTTCAGGTGCCAGCTTCTCTGCATTGACTTTCTTCTCCCTTTGGGAGGGCTAACTGCCCCTATAGCACTTTGCACTTTGGTCACACTTCTACTATGGTACTGAGCACTCTGGCAATTTTCTTCTTCTTTTTCATTTTCGTTTTGTTTTGTTCGAGATGGAGTCTCGCTCTGTCACCCAGGCTGGAGTGCAGTGGCATGATCTCAGCTCACTGCAAGCTCTGCCCCACCAGGGCCAAGCAATTCTCATGCCTCAGCCTCCAGAATAGGTGGGATCACAGGGATGGGCCACCATGCCTGGACCTATTTTCCTTTTATATGTCTCTGTGTCTCCCTTCACTGGCCCATGGGCTCCTCAAAGGTTCAAAGATAGGGACTATGTCTTTGGGATATTGGTATTGCCAAGGCCAAAAGTAATGCCGAATGCCAAATATCATTGCCTTGGTGTATTAGTCTGTTCTCACGTTGGTATAAAGAAATACCTGAAACTGAGAAATTTATAAAGAAAAGAGGTTTAATTGGCTCACAGTTCTGCAGGCTGTACAGAAAGCATAATGGCATCTGCCTCTGGGGAGGCCTCAGGGAACGTTTACTCATGGCAGAAGGCAAAGTGGGAGCAGTGTCTTAAATGGCAGAAGCAGGACTGGGGTGGGGGTGCCACACACTTTTAAACAATCAGATCTCATGAGAACTCACCATCACAAGAGCAATAATGAGGGGATGGCACTAAACCAATAATGAGAAACCGCCCACGATCCAATCACCTGCCACCAGGCCCCACCTCCAACATTGGGGATTACAATTCGACATGAGATTTGGGCAGGGATACAAATCCAAACCATATCAGTTGGTACCGAGATATTTTTGTATTAAGGCAATGGCATATAAATCAGGAATCAGGCTCACGCAAAAGATGGAGACACACCTTGTTAGCAGAACATTAAGAAAGTTATATGTGAATCTAGAAATGAGATATCATTTTAATGATTATTAAAGAAAAATATTACAAACTAGAAAAGGGAAGAGAAGTGTCAAAGTTTCTGTCCAATGGTAGACCTCATTATCGGCATGGGAATAAAATATATTCTGAATGTTGGGTTCTCCCAGGAGACGGAGGTTGCAGTGAGCCGAAATCGTGCCACCCGCACTCCAGCCTGGGTGACAGAAACTCCATCTAAAAAAATGAATGTTGGGTTCTCAAAGCTTACAGTGCTCACTAGAAAAGCCTTCTCTGGCATGACAAAAACAATGCAATCAAAGAGAAATCATTTGATAGCTGGGAAAACTGGTCTCTAGTTCTGGCTTTAATTCCCATCTATTTCTTCATCAAGAAAAAGGTAGAGTGTTTCTTCTTTCCTAAGTTGTATAAATATGAGGAGCAAAGGAGTACTGCTTTGAGATAAATACTAAAGAAATTTAAAATTGTATATGATCCTGTCCAAAAAACAAAGTTTTTCCAAATGTAATTTTTTAAAGTAAGGATATGGTGGCTTCTTGGAAATGGAAGTGGTCTTACTAAATAGCAGCAGAGAGGAGGCAGCTTGCTTTTAGATTTTTAGATTAAAAAACTCACTTTTCAAAATAAAGTTCAAGAAGGTCTTCCGGTTTTAAGATGGTAAAAATATCTGTTTCTTCCTTTTCTTGGAAATCATCTCAAGATAATAAAGAAAAAGAAAATTTTCTTTGGTAAAACTATATCTCCGTAACTCTGCACTTTAATGAATGAGACAGGACGGTTCATTGCCCAGGATGATCTGATACAGGGTGTGGATATGCTGTAGAGGATACATTTGTGGCTGTAAGCCTCAGACAAAGCCTGCAGAGCCCTGCTCTCCAAAGTGGGAAACACTAGCTCCTTGGCGAAGAAAACCCATCAACTCTTGTTTAGAATAATGGAAAACGGTGTGTAGGATGGCAGCAGGACTGATCTTAGACCCTAGACCCACCAGGGAGCAGAGAAGATGGCAAAGGCAAGGCATTTCTGTAGGGGCATTCTAGGAATGAGGTAGGCCAAGAAGACAGTGAATCTTGGGCAGCCTTAAAGCTACCCACCTCTATCGGCTGGGGAATGGAGAGTCCAAAATTATTTGCAGGCACAGATGCAAATGTGCATTTCAATGAGTCTTATAACACACATACTTCTCTCTCTCTGTGTCATAAGGAGTTCCTCCCTAAGCCAAACAGAATTCTTGCTGGTCTAGAACTTGCCATGGTCATTTCCTCAAGTAAATCTGAAAATAGTTGGTCCAAGAAGAGCTGATCTCATTTTAAGATGAATAATGAAAAAGAGAACCAGTATAAGATCTATTAAAAAAAAAAACTCAGAAAAAAGTAAGGAAAGGAATAGGAAAAGAACGATGATAAGTAAAGAGCATTTATTAGAAAAAAATACTGCTGTAAAGCAGATGAACACTGTGACAAGAAATATAATTATTAACTCAAAGAATTTAATGAAATAATTAACCCTTTAAAACAAGGAATCAAAGAAAAGAGATAAGGACTCTGAGAATATCTAGCAAAATAATAGAGGATGAAAAATATCATGGCAGAAGTAAAAGAGAAAAATGAAGAACACACTAGAAGAAGCCCAAAGAAAACAGGTATTGTTGAAAACACACTGAGTACCATTGAGGATTGAGAAAAATGAGCAGAATGAAATGTAAATGGACAAAGAATTTGAAAGGATTAGAGAGAAACTGCTAGATACGGAAGACAAATGAAAAAGATAACTGGTTTTCCTGAGTAAAAGACATAAACAAATGGAAGAGAACAAATATTCAAACACATAATATCAAGCATATAATTTAAGAACTTTTCAAAAGGAAGATTTAATTCTATACATTTAAAGGTACAAGGCAAGGCACAGTGGCTTATGCCTGTAATCCCCACACTTTGGGAGGCCAAGGCGAGAGAATCACTTGCACCAGGAGTTCATGAGCCTGGAAACACAGGGAGACCCTGTCTCTACAGAAAAATAAAAAAATTAGCTGGGCATGGTGGCGTGTGTCTTGTCCCAACTACTTGGGAGGCTGAGATGGGAGGATTGCTTGAGGCCAGAAGGTGGAGGCTGCAGTGAGCCGTGATCAAACCATAGCACTCCAGCCTGGGTGACAGAGTGAGATCCTCTCTCAAAAATAAATAAATCAATTTATTAATAAATAAAATAAAAGGTCTATGATATCCAAAGGAAAATCGTATAGTTTTGGAGACATATTAACCTTGCCGTCATATCCCAGAGAAACAATGTGTGACCTAAAAGTTTATATCCAGCCAAACTGTCATTGTAGTAAGAAGGCAAGTGGCAAATGTTTTTAAACATGCAAAATGTGTGTTTCTTGAATTTGTATTGAAGATACCACTATAGGAAAAATGTCAGCCAATCAAGAGTTGAGGAGAGAAAGTGGGGACAAAGAAATGGCAGTGAGTATTGAATTAACTGCTGAATCAAGACTGAAACAGCTATGGAAATATGCTATCGGAAAGGAATGGAACTACTATTAATCATGGCAAAACGAAAAAATGTAACTTGCAAAAGTTATCAGGTAAAAATGAAGATAAAGTGGGAGATATATGCATGTTGATTCTTTAGCTATTATACTCAAACATAATACCTTTAAAGCTAATAAATCAAAATATCTTTAAAGAGAATAAATCATGTCTATTTCTCACAGGAGTATAAGTCAAGTATATTAAAAGGTTTAGTTTTGGAAAAACTAAAAAAAAATGATTATATCAACTAGAATTGAATGGTAGAAAGGAGGTTAGGAAAGGGATAGAGGGGAGGTGGGAAGAAGTGGATATTCAGCATCACTTCTGTTGGGGAGTCAGTGGATACTTTCTAAATTAAAAGAAACAACAAGAGAATTATTATCATTATAAAGGGAAATGCTAGAAGAACTAAAGATAGGACACATCTCCCAAATGAATTACATGGGCACAAAGTAAGGAAAAAAACAGATCATTAAGTGACATGTAAAAAAGCAAATTAAGCAATAAAAAATAGAAAACAGAACACATAACAAAAATAATAACAAACATATCTGCCATATCAATACACATAAATAGGCAGAGCTCACATATTAAAAGAAAAAGCCCTCAAACTGGACCAAATTCAACTATATACTGTGTAAAAAATACACACCTGATTTCAAACAGAGAAAATTTAAATCACCATAAAAACCATTAAACAAGGCAAAGAAAGATTCTTTATAATGGTAAAGGGAATAATATACAAAGTTTGAGTTAGCAGCCATGAATATCTATGTTCTACATAGCAGTAACAAAATTAATAAAGCAAAGCTACAGGATATTATTCAAGGAAAGGCAGACAAATCTATATTCAGATCAAGACTTGTATGATTTATCTCTCTGTCCATATCATATTTAGTGGATCAAAAAAGTAAGGTTTTAAAATATATAAATAAAATAATTGCAAGGTAAGGGGAAATACGTGACTATACATTCTAAATATAGAAGACACATATTAAAGTGTCCCTAAACTAGCCATAGAAGGGACTATATATTAGCTGTAAATAGTGCAAAGAAAATCTCAACAAATTCTAAAATGTAGAAACAGAACAGAAAATATTTTCTGTTCACAATCCTATCGAATGACAAAAATACAAAGAAAACTTTAAAATTCTATTACTTAGAAAATTTTAAACTTTATTTAACAGATCTTGGAATAAAAAGATATGAAAACCAAACTTAATGTGTACTGAGAAAATAAGGATAATGAAAACATTGCATATCAGAACCTATGGAATGCAGCTAATGAAAAATTCAGAGCAAAAGTCATAGCTGTAAGTAACTATATTTATAAAACAAAGAATAAAAAACTCTCAAGAAGCATGAATAACAATAATATAAACCTAAAGGAAGCAGAAGGGAAGGAATTAACATTTATTTGTGAATTTTTAAAACCAGATATTTAGGAATTAGAAAAAAGATAAATGTTTAAATGAATACATCTAAAAGCTTAGTCTCTGAAAAACAAAAAACAATAAAATAAGTAATCATCTTACCTTAACCAAATGAGGGGAGGGAGAAAGAGAAAGCACAGATACACAAAACAAAACAAGAGAAAGGAAAAATAATGATAGATAGATGCTAAAAGATTTTGCTGAAATCTAGGTAAAGAAATCTGAAAACTTGGATTGAAATTGACAACTATTATGAAGAGTTGAATATGAAAATACTAGTTAATCAACTGACCAAGCAAGACAAGAGAGAACACCTAAACAGAAGAAATAGTGAAAGTCGTCAAAGACCCACCACCAAGAAGTGTGAAAGATAGATGACTGAATTCTGCCCAACCTCTAAGAAGCAGTTAATTACCACGTAGCAGTCAGATCCAAACCTGAGAAAGAATAGAACAAATAAAAAAGACAACTACTGACCAATCTCATTTATGAATATGGAGGAACAAAATAATAAGCATAAATGAACAGAATTCGCAACACACTAAAAATAAGACATGCCAACCAAGTAGGGTTTAAATGCAAAGATGTTTCAAAGCTTGAAAATCTACTGATATGACTCACTATAGTAGAGGCATAAAACAAGAAAATCATACAATCATCTCCATAGCTGCCTCTAAATATCTATAACATAACTCAAAATACATTATGGCAAATGGAGAAAGACTAAACAAATTCCAATTAAAGTCAGGAACAAGACAAGAATGTCCACTATTGTCACTACTAGTTATCATTATCCTAGAGCTAGTACTCAATTCAATTAGATAAAAGAAAGAACTAAATTGTATAATAGTTGAAAAGAAGGAGGCTCAATTATCATGTTTTCCCCCCAAATAATATGGCAATATACATGGAAAACCTAAGAGACTCCATAGAAAAATCATTTTAGTTATTTTTTATTTTTTATTTTTTTTGAGATGGAGTCTCGCTCTGTCTCCCAGGTTGGAGTGCAGTGGTGTGATCTCAGCTCACTGCAACCTCCACCTCCCAGGTTCAAGCGATTCTCCTACTTCAGCCTCCCGAGTAGCTAGGACTACAGGTGCGTGCCACCACACCCAACTAATTTTTGTATTTTTAGTAGAGATGGAGTTTCGCCATGTTGGCCAGGCTGGTCTTGAACTCCTGACCTCAGGTGATCCACCCGCCTTGGCCTCCCAAAGTGCTGGGATTACAGGCTTGAACCACTGTACCTGGCTGGAAAATTATTTCAATTAATAAGATAACTTAAAAAGGTAGCTCTTCAAAACCAATAAACTCCAAAAAGTATCCCTGTATATAAACAATAACTGCCAGAAAGTATTGTGAGGAAATAATTGTGTTCACAATAGCAACTTTAAAAAAGTATACCTAAGCATAAACTTAACAAAATATGCAAAGACATGAAATAAAACTCCAAAATATTACTGAGAAACAGTGAAGACATGGAAAAACACATTTTAGTCTTCGGTAGGAAGACTAAATATCATACAAAAGTTGATTTTTCTCTATATTAATGTAAATTTAAGGTGATCATAATGAAAATGCTAACTTGTTTGCTTTTTATAACTACTTAAGGTGATTTCAAAGTTTACATGGAAAAATAAAATCATTGGATAATAAACAAATAATAAAGCCACATTCATTAAAACCATTTGATATTGCTGTATGGAGAATCAGTAATGGTAACAGACCTGAGAGCCTGGAAACTGACCTAGCTATTTTTGGAAATTTTGGTTACTATTTTGAAAAAAGAAAGACATTGGATATCAGTGGGGAAAAAATGAGTTATTCAACAAAAAGTATTGAGTAAATTGGGTAGTAATCTGGAAAAAAATAAAGTTAGCTAACAATGTAAGGATCTCATGCCTTACATTAAATTCCAAGGAATCAAATTTTTAATTTCTAAAAAAGGAAATTATAATCATACTAAACAGATGAGAGAATTTTTAAAATCGACAAGTCAGAAAGACCTTTCTAAAATGTATAGAAGAAAAGGTTTCTGCAAAGCAATAAATACATATCTATATACATAAAACCACATTAAATAAGGCCCAAAGTCATACTACAAACTGGAGGGAAATTATATTAAAATAAGTCATATTATAAAGTGGGGGAAATTACAGTAAAATAAAAAGTACAGTAA
This sequence comes from Pongo abelii, assembly GCF_028885655.2. Taxonomy (NCBI): domain Eukaryota; kingdom Metazoa; phylum Chordata; class Mammalia; order Primates; family Hominidae; genus Pongo; species Pongo abelii. The sequence continues at coordinate 55,226,166 of NC_071991.2, forward strand.
AATGGCTGTTTTATCTTCTCTATAAGGTGTTCCTACAGTAAAAATCAATAACCTGATAGAAAATACACAAATGGGCTTAAACAGTTCACAGATAAGGAAACATAAATGGCAATTAAACACATTCAAAGACCCTCAACCTTATTTCTAATGAGAAAATGCAAGTCAAAACCACAATCAGATACCATTTTCACTTATCAAATTGGCAAAGATCAAAAGTTTGATACGTATGTGTTGGAGACAGTGCAGGGAATCAGATAATTACTGGTAGGAATATAAATTCATACAACTTCTGTGAAGGGTAATGGGCAAATGTAGCAACATTTAAAAATTCACATTTCAATTCTAGGAATTTATCTTACTGATATTTCTCATGTGTGAGAAATAATTTGTACAGTGACAAAAATTGCAGCATTTGTTTTAATAGGAAAAGGCTGGAAATAGTGTATATACCTGTCAACTGAAAACTAATTATTAAATTATGGTTCATACATTATACTGACATACTAGGTAGCTGTCACAAAGAATATGGCAGTCTTATATGTCCAAACCTGGAATGATCTCCAGGTTGTGTTACGTGAAAAAAAGCAGGCAGCAGAAAATGTATATAGAATAAGTTTGCAGCAGGGCATGGTAGCTCACGCCTGTAATCCCAGCACTTTGGAAAGCGGGGGCAGGAGGATTACTTGAGGCCTAACATTCAAGACCAGACTGGGCAACAAAGCAGGTCCCTATCTCTACTAAAAAAATAATAAAATAAAATAAAATAAAAATAAAAATTAGCTTGTGTACCTGTAGTCCCAGTTACTCAGGAGGCTGAGGCTTGAGCTCAGGAGTTGGAGACTGCAGTGAGCCATGATCAGGCAGGCCACTGCACTCCAGCTGGGCAACAGAGAGAGACTCTGTCTCTAAAAAAATGATGATGATGATGATTATAATAATAATAATAATAATAAAAGAACGAGTATGCCTTTTCTCTAGAAGAATGCATAACTAGATGGTCTGAGGATAGAGTATAGGAAATATCTTACAGTGAACATCCTTTTTACGCTTTTTGAAGTGTCATGTGCATTGTTACTTATTCAAAAAATTAATAAGCAAAAGTTCAGGATTACCACCTCAGAGAAACACTTTATTTGGGACAACTGTGAAGAAGTATTTTTAAAAGTATTTTGAACCATCTGAATTAGGAGATCTCTTTACACCTAAAAGGCAAATACAAATAAAGAAAGAAAAAGATTAAAATAGTCTTAACGATTTGGTCCAAATGAGCAGCTGCTGGAACCATCGAGAGTAGGACTCAGCACTGAGGGTGGGATTTGCTGTGCCGGCCTTGCACACAGACTTCCTGGGACAGCTGAAATCACCACCACAGCCATCCACAAGTTAGAGGAGACTGACCAGGTGCACTAGGAAAATAGGCAAGAGCAGAATAAAATAATTCTCCCCAAACCGGTCATAACCCCTACGGTTTAATTCTTCTGTTATCACATGGTTAACGCACAACAAGGAATGGTTTTAAGACATGATGCTCTATTAGGCATGGATCATTTGTAAGTTGGTTCCAGCTGTAGCTGACCCTTGTCATTCATTACCTGTGAGAACACAAGCATGCTGGTGAGAAGGTGCACATGTCTGAAACAACACGTGGGGGCTCTGTTCCCCCAGCCACAAAATACTGCACCCCTAGATCCTATGGACAGGTATCTTGGCCCATCTTTTTTAGACATATGTTATTCATACAGATACTGTCAAAATGAGCGCAGATCAAACACCATCCCTTAAAACTCACTGAGCATCCGTGCATGCCAGGAAGGACAACAAAAGGCATAAACCCAGGCTGCTCTTTAGCCTTCCTTCTATGTCCACAGGCAAATTTCTAACCTCAAGACATACACATTTGGGTGAAAATCAGAACAACAGCAACAAAGAGTCGAGCAAAAGCTTTTAAAATGTGGGGAAAGTGAATTTGAAACTCAGGAAAAATGGTTGCTTGCTTGTCTTGTCTTACTGTTTTTTTTCTTTTGTCTCCTCTGACTGTGTATTTCCAAACAGCCTGTCTTCAAGCTCGCTAAGCTTCTCTTTTTCTAGGTAGTTGTCTTACCTATTTCTGAAGCTACTTTATTTTTTCTCTGAATCCCCGGAGAGAAGCATGACTGAAACAAAAATGTTTCACTGAAAATTTAAACGAGTATTAGAATAAACGGAAGCTTTAAGGGACATTAGAGACTTAAAATCGACTCTTGTTGTTAAAAGGAAGAAGAAAGTACACTTTTGGCTCTTTTCCTTGCTTCTACCACGTGAGGGGAGAATGTCCCCTCCTCTAATAGGGCGGTAATAACTTACATCAGCCACATAGGAAAGGGGCCAGTTTCATTTTTGACTACAACTTTATTCCCTGGGCAGTCATGGTTGGTGTTTCAATACTGATGTACATGGTTGGGAGGGTGCTCTATTAAACAGTTCGCTAAGAAAAACAATAGTTCACATGTACTGAGCATATTTCCTACACTAGCAGTTCTGATTGTCACTTACATAACTATCTCTCATCCGCCAAAACAACTCTTCACAACAGATGTTATCATCCCCATTTCACAGATGAGGAAATGAAGGCTCAAAGACATAAAGTAATCACCCAATATCAAATAGCTAGGATGTGACAAAATCAGATCCAACCCAAATGAATTTGATCCCAAGCCTGTGTGCTTTCCACAGCTCCCCCAGCCTTCAACAAGCACATCAGTCTCTGCACAGTCCATACAATGCAGCAAATATGTACTGAGCTTCTTCTATCTGTTAGACACTAAGCTAGCCATGCAGCGAAACTATAAACACGAGTAGCAGGTAATCAATAAATGTTTGATGGATAAATAAATCTATAGCTACATGGTTCCTGCCCACAAATGATAGCTTGTAACACTTACTGAAGGTTACTATGTGCCAGGCACTTTTGTAGGAGAAGGCAGAAAAGGAAGGGAAAAAAAGAAGTAATAATAAAGCACAGGGTATACAAGAAAACACAAAATAAGTTCCAATATTTGAGTAATCATAATAACCGTAAACAGGTTATTAAATTCATTTTGGGAGGTGGAAGTGGACAGATTGCTTGCCTAGGAGTTCAAGACCAGCCTGGCCAACATGGCAAAACCCCATCTCTACTAAAAATACAAAAATTAGCTGGGTGTCATGGCACGTGCCTGTAGCCCCAGCTACCTGGGAGGCTAAGGCAGGAGGATCCCCTGTGCCTGGGTGGTCGAGGCTGCAGTGAGCTGGGATGGCACCACTGGACTCCAGCCTGGGTGACAGAGCGAAACCCTGTCTCAAAAAAAAAAAAAAAAATTCTCTTACCAAAAAGGCCACATATTGTAAGATTCCGTTTATAGGAAATATCTATAGAAATAAAAAATAGATTAGTGGTTGTCAAGGATTGAGGGGAGGGAGATGAGAAGCGACTATTAACGGGTTTCTTCTTGGGGTGATGAAACTATCTGGAATTAAATAATGGCGATGGTTGCACAACTGTGAAAATTCTAAAAACCACTGAAATTGTGTATTTTAAAATGCTGAATCTTATGGTGTGTGAATTATAGCTCAATAAAACTGATTTTTAAGAAAAAAAACTGGTGTAGCATTATTAATATCAGGAAAAAAGAATCCAGGGCAAAAAATATGAATAGAAATATAAAATAGTTTGGAAGCATACATGAAAATTTATTTAATTGTGCCATAAGTTACGGACAAGTAAAAAGTGTCAGAAAGAAATGTCTGAGCCAGGCTTTCCATGACTGAAGCAGGGGAGGGTATGAGCAGAGTCCTGCCCTGTGTGAGTGCATGGGCGCTGTGGCTTGGGGGTTGTGGCAGGGAGCTCACAATGCCAGGCTGTCAAGAGCTGGGCTTTTGGACCTTATTTTGTAGGTTTTTAAAGAGAGGAAAGATGTTGTTAGACATCTGTGTTCTAAAAACTGCACCGTGGGGCTATGTGTGGAAACTGAATTGTAGGGAGAGGAAAGAGAAAACAGGTATATCAATTTGGGGACCCACATGAGTAAGGATGGGTATTTATTTAAATCAGAGTAATGGCAATGGGATAGAGCCAAGGAGGAAATCAGATTGGATGTCTGGGATGGGGAAGAAGAAAGAGCCTGGGGTGACCCCTTGGGTCCTTGGTGGTCAAGACAATGTAGTGTTAAACGAGATGAGATGGAGGAGAGAGTGGGAAGTGGTGGTCAATGAGCAGAGAGAATAGATTTTAATCTGAAACATTTTGAGTTTGAGGTGCTTTTGGCAAATGGAAATTTAGATCTGAAATTTAGAGAAGAAGCAAGGCTGACAATAGCGATTTAGGAATCTTTACACAGGCAGTTGGGTGCATTTCATTCTCTAACACTAATTCCATGAAGATCTAGAAGCGTACAACATTTAAAATTACTGAGTCACCTTCTGTAATTTCTAATTAAGTCAGAGACATGGCTAATAATGGAAGTCAGTCAGGTGGCTGAAACTGCTAGCTGCCTACTCAATAACCATTCCCTCTTCTTCCTCACAGCAGAAGCCCTAATTTGAGTGATGGGGTTGCAATTTACCCAGCTAAAAATATTTGATTTATCAGACTCTAATATATTTAGAACAACCCTGTGACACTGTTCTGGCCAATGAGATGCAGGTGGAAGTCCTAGGGAACGCATCACTTGCTGAATAAAAAGGTAAAACCTCACTAATAGAAGGACATTAATTCCTTTATCTATTTGCACCTTCCTTGTCTTCTTGCCTAGACTGCAGATGGAAGCCTAGAGATACCGCAGCCATATCGTCATCATGAGGCAACCAGATTTAGGATGAAGTCCTATAGGCTAAGTGTGGTGAAGCAGGAAGATGGATGGATACTGGTCTCAGATAGCTCCTGCACAGGCCTCAGACTGCCTTTCTTGGGAGTCTAATTCCACAAGACAGATAAACAAATCCATTTAAGCCAGATTCGGGTGTCTGTACTGGTTTGGTTTTGTTTACTTTGGCAGCTGCTACAATTCACATCTGGATATATATACAGGAGTGGGGAGCTTAAAAGACATGAGCACTGTTATTTCAATAACAAAAAAATGTTTAAAAAATAAAATATTTATGCTTTCTAGCACTGGATTTTTCTTTTTCCAAATAGGTAATAAAAATTTTCAGCTAAAGGGAAATTATGGACTGCTGGTATTAAGAAAATTCATAAATACATAATCATCTGTTAATGAGTACATGTGCACAATGACACCCTTTGGACTTTTCCTGGATGAGGTTAACTGATCTGGCTCATTTAAATGGCTTCAGCCAGAGCCAAAGTTCTTAAAGATGAGATTGTTCACTACCTGACTCTCATAAGAATTACAATCTTTGGAAGGAAGACTCTGGCTCTTCCAGGCACTCAGTAAGCATAGCTAAGAATACAGAATGTCCCTGAACCACAGTGTTTTGGCCCTGCAAAGAGCTTTTACTGAGCTGTGTGGGATTATGTCTCCGGAACTGCAGTCAATAAAGTTCTAGGAAACACTTACTTTTGCCTTCTACCACAGCACTTCCATTGTCTTTATGGCAGGGATGATGTTGAAGACTTAGGTCTCTATGGCAACAGCGAGTGCATTGAAGACCTGCCAGGAGAAAGTTATCCCAGGTTTCAGGACCAGGAAAAGCTGTGTAACCGATCTGTTTTTATCTCATGGTCACTGTGGATCAGGTAACTATTTATGTTTTCTTTTTTGTTTTGACTGCTGGGAAGCTCTGGCAAATTTTTACTCCCACCTCTGGAAACTATCCACAACTTATGATCTATTCTGGTTCTGTAAATTATCTCTGATTTTATCTCACTTTCTAACCCATGTGTTCCCTTTACCTCAGTTTCATTATCTATTAATTTTATGTTTACTATCTATTTTTGTAAACTCCTTGAACACTTTATGGAACATGGAACATTTAAGGCAAACAATTTTTAAAAGCATCAGATCATAATAATAATGATAATAATAATGGCTAATTGACTGAACATTGCTATGAATGAGACACTGTCCTAAGTACCAAATCTATCTTATGGCTGGGCAAGGCAGATCATGTCTGTAATCCTAGCACTTTGGGAGGCTGAGGCAGGAGGATCGCTTAAATCCAGGAGTTCGAGACCAGCCTGGGCAGTATAGTCAGATCCTGTCTCTACAAAAAATAAAAAAAAATTAGCCGGGCATGGTGGCACGTGCCTGTAGTTCCAATTCCTCAGGAGGCTGAGGTGCGAGGATCACTTGAGCCTGGGAGTTGGAGGCAGTAGTGAGCTGTGATCAAACCACTGCACTCCAGCTTGGGCAACAGAGCAAGACCCTATCAAAAAACAAAAACAAAAACAAAAACAAAACAAAAAAACGAATAAGTCTATCTTATTAGCCTTAAACATGAGATAAATACTATTATTATCCTCATTTTGTAGATGAGAAAACCAAAACACAGAGAGGTTAAGTAATTTGTCCAAGATCATACAGCAAATAAATGATGCATGTAAGATTCATGCAAAATAGTTCAGGGATTCTGACTTACATAAGTTATACAAAAGAATAAATAATTTCTTAAAGAAGCAGAGGTTTTTTGATTTTATAGGCTGAGCCCTAAAGGAGATACCTATTGTAAATCTCATCCATACAGTTATGTGTGATGGAGTCATATTAACAAAAGGGAACGAGACAGTGAAAGTTAAAACAACAGATAAAACACACCAAATAATTGTCTTTTGATCTTGGAACATACTTCCAGATATTCAATCATTCATTCATTCACTCACACATTTACTCATTCCTCCACTTACACAGTCCTTTAATTCATTCAACAACCTTTAGGGAGTACCCCTCATTTGCCAGGCATGGGGCAGGTGCTGTGCTGGGAATGGAGATGAACACAGTTCCTGCCTTCCAGGAGCTCAGGTGCAATAAGAGAGAGTCAGGTAGGTTGGGGACACCTTGGGGTTATGAGTGGGCTGATAAAAGACCAGAGCAGGGTGCGACATGATCATTCTGAGAGTAAGTCAGCCTTCGGCTTCTGTCTCCCCTTTGATAAAGGAGTATGAAGAATCAGCTCCCTATAGGGCTGTTGTAGTGATGTCCTACATATAAAGCTCTTAGCCTAGCCCCGGGCAGGGCGAGCTAGTCATTAGCTCTTAAGGAACAGTGGATGGCAACCTGGGCACCTTGCTCAGACACACACGTGCACTCACACAGACGCACGTCCTCAGAAACTCAAGCACTGAGACTGGCTACTGCCTCCTAGCTAACCAAGAGCTGACTCTCACAGTCCATGCGCAGGCCTGGCACTCTCTCCTGGATGCCACCATCCTAGATGCGGTGTTAGCTGGAAAACACCACCCACGTAGGATGAACATTCCTTCAAGATGCACTTGAAAATCTTCCTCCACAGTGCCTGGCCCACATAATGCCCGCCGGGCATTTTTGTCCGTTTACTCCGCTTTAGTTTACCTCCTTGGCAGTTGAATACCACAGTTCACTACACAATTCCCCAGCTGCATAATGGTCGGGTTCCCTCTTGAACAGGTCTAAGGAAAGACACAGCTAGAATTGCAAAAGGGGAGTTTCAAGTGCACTACTGGCTGAAGCCAGTGAGAAAACACACGTGCTGCCCCTGCCCAGCATCGGCTAGGGAAAGGCATGCCTCTTCAGTTTTGTACAGTGGCTAAATAAAAAGCAATTAATCACTTTCTCACCAACCCTAACTCATATTTAATAGTTCCCCTTCGAAGTTTGTTTTGTCATGCTGTCGGCAAAGTCAGTCAAACATTACGATTCTTTTCTAAATATTCCAGCAGCCAGATGGCAGAAGCACCACTGTGACAAGGCAAACTTGCCTAAAGATAACTTTGTGAGGCAGAACCATGCTCGATGGCACTGGGCTGAGAGGACTCGCCCAGAGATATTTCTAAATTGCTCCCCTTAACCCACGTTCTTTACACCAAAACTTCCTAAGACAAACATTCAACTCTGCAACTTGAAACTTGTGGTAAAACAAACACGTTTCTACCTCTTTAAATTCTGAATATTAGGCAGAAATATAAAATCACTAGAAGACCACACATCAGGACAAAGTTCTCAGGATTTCTCCATAGATTTAAGGCTACTGTACCCTAATGTTTCAAATATTTCTGCACCAAAGTTCATATATATTAAATATTTATAACACATTTGCTAGAAAACACATTTCCTTCCTTTTGCTGAGTTATTTGTGTAGGTTTCTTTTTTAAAAAACTTCAACATTAATAAACATATTTATAAATTCTGGAATGTAAAAAAGTTGACTGCCGCCCTGGTGAAAATTCTGTGTTTCCCTCTACTGTTAATCACATATTGTTTTCTCGGATCTTTCCTAGGTTATATTCTTTATTCTTTGTGTATGTGTCGGAGTGACTGCAAACTCGCAACCTGTACTATATGGTTTCTGAACAATAAGTCTCCTAAAAAGAGCGTTGCCAGGCTAGACCAGCTGGCTTTCCCCTGTTCTTATAACTGTATGTTCTTAGACACACACACACACACACACACACACACTTCCTCCATTCCTTCTGCTGCTGGGTAACTGCAATCTGTGACACAATGTAACACTCACAATTACATGAAAACAGAGACTCCTAAAAGGAACAAAAAGGGGGCAATGGCAGGAAGCCAGCCTACAAATGTCTGTCACCCTGACCGTTCTGCCCTGATTCAGGTGGCCACAAATTGCCTGTTGAAGGTTGCCTGTCTAGAATTTGAAGTCTGTGTGCCCAGGCTTTTACCCTGAGTAAATAATTTAACCTCTGTGACCTTTTATTTTCTCATCTGTAAAAAAGGCACAATAACAATATCTCTGTTAAAGAATTGCTGCGAATCACAGGAGGTGATGCACATAAAGGCATCTGCAGTGTATGTTTCATTTCCAGTTACTTCTTAACTTTCTTTTGCCCCTCCCCGCCACTTCTTTTCTGATTTGGTTTTTGTGGTTTTTAAATGTATCTTTGAAATGCATTAGCTGGAAAACTGCAGCAATCTGTGTGTTACCACAATGAGTGGACTTTAGCATCACATTTTTATTTACTTTTTCATTGAGGTAGAATTTACATAAGTGCACAAGTCTCAAGGGTATAACTTCAGTAATTCTTAGGTCAAGGTGAGAAGCATTTCTAGCATCCCAGAAGCCTCCCTCATGTCCTGTCCAGGTATTGACCTGGAGTTTATCTCCTTGCAAGGCCCAAAAACAACCTCTCCTCTGACCTCTTTCGTAATGATAAAGTTAAAAAAAATTAAAGGGAGGCAGGAGTCCCAGTGATAACTATTAATGCTGGCCACAAGAAGTGCACTCCCGGTCCTCCCTCTGAAGTGAGAACAGATTCTGGAAAGGAGGAGGCGGAGGGGCACAGACAGACCTTCTAAATCACACAGGTCATGCCAAACAAGGCCCTCATTTACAGCCAAGGACCCGAGGCACAGAGGCGAAGAGACAGCCTAACTTCCTGCTACAGAGTAACTTTCCTCCCCAATACAGCCAGTTACAAAGCGCCCTGAGTGACAGGGATTGGCCAAACTGTCCCAGGGCGCCTGGAACCGCTCTCCCGGCCTTTCCCTGCAGAACTTCTTTCCAGAGTTAGGCGCACACACGGTCCCCACGCCGCCCCGGCGCCCGCCACGGGCACACCCACGCGGCTGGCACGCCACCCTCCAAAGGCGCTGTTCCTGAGAGCCGGTGCCTGCCTGCCCACGGGGCCCGGGCCACGCTCCTCCAGTTCCAGGGCGGCCGGGTGCTCGCCCTGCCCGCCACCTTCAGAGAATGCGTGTCAGGGGCTGGGGGAAATCGGCTCTGCCACCTACCTACCCGCCACCTAATCCTCCAAAGGACCCTAAACCCATTTGTGGCCAAATGTAGATTGCGCTCTGTCCCCGTGAGCTGTGTGACCTTGGACAAGTCACTTCACATCTCTGGAGTTGGCTTCCTCACTAGGGGGCTCCTTCTGTATCCCCCAAGACACCTCCGGCTCTGCAATTTCCTAGCTCTCTTTTACTCCGCCCCAGCCCTTCCCGCGACAGCCCCCTCCCCAGCGAGACCCCAGCCTTTTGTTCCGGGGGTGAAGCGGAGAAGAGAGAGCGTCGCGAAGGACCAGGCCGAGGCGCCTCGGTGCCAGGGGCTGCTCACCGGAGAGTCCAGTCCAGAGAAGTCACGAAGCAACCCCGTGGTGACCTCGCTCCCTACCCCGCGGTTTGTTTCCGCCCGGCCCGGCCCGGCCCGGCCGGGGCGGCGTGACAGGGTGCGGGCGGGGGGCGTGAGCGCCGCGCGGCACATCGACAACCTCCCGGGCCCGGGGCTGCAGCCCGGCGGGGGTTCCCCGGCCCTCCCACGCGCTCAGGATCTCTGTCCCGGGCCGGGCAACTCTGCTCCGGGACCGACCAGGGCGGCCGCCGCTACACCGCCCGTTCCTTCCACCCTCGGGCACCGACCCGCACCCGCGCGGGGAGCCGCTACCTGCAGGTGGCGGAGCCGGGGTCTGGACTGGACTCGAGCTTCGGCCGCCGCCTCCGCCGCCGCCGCCGCCTCTGGCTCCGGGCTCCGTCCCGCAGCGCCCGTGCTCCAAGCGGCGCCGCTACCGCCGAGCTGCGGTCGGTGCGCCCAGCTCGCTCCCCGGCCACCGGCTCTGGTGCTGCCGGGACGCGGAGGCGGGGCCGCCGCCCCCACCTGCTCGCAGGCTCCTGCCTGGGAGCCGCCGCCGCCCCGCGGCAGGGACACGGCCCCGGCGGGCGGGGTCCCTCTGAGACCTTGGAGGCGGGTCCCAAGTCGGCGGGCGCGCCTCCCGGGCACAGAGTCCCAAGTCTCAGCTGCGGAGAGACTGAGGCCTAAGGCTGGAATTCCCCAAATAGGAGCTGTTGTGCGGGCGACACACGGCCCAGCACAGCTACTCTGGGGACACGCCACTCCTTGAATTTATTCCAAAATGTTGAGCCCTTACTAAGCTCCAGGCGGCGTCATAAGCGATGGGGACGAGAGAACAAGATTACCTCTTGCCCTCGTGGAGTTCACAGTCTAGAAAAGGAAAGCGACCAATGGGCGATTACAGCACAACCAAGAGGAGGCAGTCAGAGGCCTCCTGAGCCTGCTCCCAGAGGGGGCACCTGATCCAGACTTGGGGTGGGGAGTAGGTCAGGGAGGGCTTCTTGAGGAGCTGACGTCGACGAGAAGAACTGAAGACTGAGTGAATTAGCCGGGTGATGAGAGTTATCCGGGTAGCCTGGGGAGGTAGATTGATGTCCCAGGTGGAGCCGAAGGGAGGAGAAAGCAGACTGAAAACTGAAATAGGGCCGGTCGCGGTGGCTCAAGCCTGGAATCCCGGCACTTTGGGAGGCCGAGGTGGGCGGATCACTTGAGGTCAGCAGTTACTAGCCTGGCCAACATGGTGAAGCCCTGTCTTTACCAAAAAATAGAAAAGTTAGCCGGGTGTGGTGGCTCTCTCTAGTCCTAGCTACTCGGGAAGCTGAGGTGGAAGGATCGCTTGAGCCCAGGAGGCAAAAGTTGCAATGAACCACTGCACTCCAGCCTGGGCGATAGAGTGAGACCCTGTCTCAAAAAACCAAACCAAACCAAACAAAGAAACAAACAAAAACAAACCTGAAATAAGCTTGAAGAACGGAAAACCTTGCTTCTGTCACACTTCTTTTTCAGGCCCTTGGAGGATGCAGAAAGTTTGCGTCCGAGGCTGAATACATTGCTGTAGGTGCTGAGATCATTTGGTAAGGATTCTGTATTTCCCATGTCCTGGGCATTCCTGCCAGTGGAGGAGCTAAGCGGGTACTCGTGGACTGTTCACTCAGCCTCGGTGTTTGAGTATCTGCCATGAGCCAGACACTCTGCAGGGCCTCAGGGCAAGGCGTCTAACTCTAAAGTTGCTGCTGGACTGGAGTAGAGGAGAAACCTGCGCTCAGCGCCGTGCTGAGGCTTGTGTGAAATGTTGGGGACCCAGGTGAGGGAGCAGTTAATGCCAGCAGGGAAGATCTCACACGTGGATTGCAACCTGTCTTCAGGTTCAAGTTCTGTAGCGGCTGCTGTCAAAGTATGTTCCCCAAGCAGCCCTTAGCTGATCTCTTAATTATTCATGTTTGTAGCTGGGCAATGTGTGGGCTTATGTTTATAGCAAGGATTAATAATACACTTTTGATGTCTTTCACTCTAGTGTCGTCAAGAACATGGTTTTCTCTTTTGATTTAGGTGAAAAAGGGTCTATGTGTAGTGAGTGGAAGCTGATGAGGCACTTGCTTTCCACCTGTTTGTCCTGAGTTCCTCTTGCCCTTTCCTTCTTTAGAATCATAATAGATGACCACAGGTATGGAACCTAAAGAACAGTTCTCCAACATAAAATTCATAAGCGCTCTTACATGGGTGATTGTTACTAAAACAAAAACAAAACAAAACCCAAAACCCCAAAACATGACCCAGCCACTCTCCTTCTCTGGACCTCCAGTGCTCAAACTCACTAAATACATAACCACTAGTGCTCTAATTCAAAAAGGAAGAAAAGTCAAACTATTAGAGAAGACATTGCCATGGGCCTAGAGAGTTCCCATCAGATCTCCTGAGCAGCCCAAGCATGAGCCAGTTGGATGGAAAGCCTGTTATTTATCTTAAGAGATGCTGGATTGGATCAAAGAATTTGTTTTTTAAAATGCCTGGTTGTAGGGATGGGGAGGTGGTGAGTGAGGAATCAGTTTGGACATTTGGGGCTGAAAGCTTCAAGAGGCATTCCATTCAGGTGCCCAGTGTTTTCTATCCATGTGAAGTAACAATACCATTAGCATCTTGTTCCTACGGACATTAGAGAGGGATTCATTTCCACCTAGCTCCACTAAGACAAATTGACTTCTAGAAGGCACTAGCTATTCCTGGTAGATGGTACTTGTTCAGTGGCAGACACTGTGAATTGTCTTCCCAATTGCCAACCTATTCTCCACTTCTTCCTTAGTGACAGAACCCAGGATTATGATTGATCCAAGATGACCATGACAATCCCCTTCCTGATTTCCCAGTCTTTCTTACAGCTGAGGAAGTCATTGACCCAGTTCTAGCCAATGAGTTGAAAGAAGGGTCTTGGGTGGGGGGAGCCTCTGAAAAATTTTTTCTGGTTCTGCCTTTCCTTTTCCCTCTTTTCTTTTCTTTTTTTTAAGACAGAGTTTTGCTCTTGTTGCTCAAGCTGGAGTACAATGGTACCATCTGGCTCGCTGCAACCTCTGCCTACTGGGTTCAAGAGATTCTCCTGCCTCAGTCTCCTTAGTAGCTGGGATTACAGGCACCTGCCACCAGGCCCAGGTAATTTTTGTATTTTTAATAGAGATGGGGTTTCACCATGTTGGCCAGGCTGGTCTCGAACTCCTGACCTCAGGTGATCTGCCCACCTTGGCCTCCCAAAGTGTTGGGATTATAGGTGTGAGCCACCGCGCCCAGCCCATTTCCCACTTTCTTTACGATTTGAATGCAAATGAAATGCCTAGTGATGCTACAACCAGACTGCAACCAAAAGCCAAAGACTGTGAGGCCAAAAGGTCAATATAATTGGGACAACACACTGGAAAATAGAGTCAGTGTGGTATCGCTGGGCACTTGAGCCGACGTGTGCAACTGTCCACCTCTGGATGGACTATATCCTATGTAGGAAAAATAAACCATGTTTGTTTTAGCCTCTGAGAATTAGTTTTCTAATTTTGCAGCCAGATGTATTCCTAACTTATACTATGACCTGGTAAAGAGCAAAAATCTCCTCTTTTCTTCTCATCACTCACCAAATGCCTGCAATAGCTCACCTTTCACACCTTCCACTTGAAGACATATATTTATATCTGTTCTGTAACTTCTTGAGCTCTTCAGGAGAAAGGCACTACAGAAATATTAAGTGTCTTGTACACATGTGCTCACTTCAATCTCTCAAATATGTACAGATCAGCTATTTTCTGGTGATACCGCACTGGTGCTAGGGGTGCAAAGATGAATTCACAGCCCTGCCTGCAGGGAGCCAATAGCTTAGTAGAGAACACAGCTTGTAAAGAGAATATTGCAATTCTGGGTAGAGGAAAGGAGCTTGTCCTGGAGAGAGAGAGCTAATACAGGAGAAAAAATGATGAACTACCTATAGAAAAGGAGGGAGCCTGTGAGACCTGAGCTGGGCATCCATTAATGAATGGAGTTTCTCCTGTCAGAAAGTAGGGAAAGGAGGGCATTTCAGGGAAAAGAAAGTCTGAAAGAGCTTGGTGGTTCAGGAGACTCAAATGCTACAAGTCTGGAACCACACCTCAGGTCTTCCTTCCAAACCTGACCCACTCTGTGTTGCCCATCCCCTGACCCCCACCCCCCCACCGCCATCTAGTTGGACCACCCAGAAATTTTGTAAAGCTACTTTTCCCCCATCAACCCTCCTTGAGGTTGAGCCTGTTGAATCTGTCCAATTTTGCCCATCTGTACCAGCACCTGAGACTACAGCCCATCATCACCTCTCTCCAGGACTTCCCCAGGAACCTCTTAGCTTTTCCCTCTGTAATCATATGCCACTTATCTCTTCTAAAGCATTCTCCCCAGTGTGGTCAGGGAGAGCGTCTTGAAACCCAAAGCTGATCTTATCAATTTCCATTATCTGTAGTTCAATGAATTCTCATTGCTCTGATGATAATACCAAGATCCTGAGCTTTGTCTGAAGGCCCTCATGGCCTGGACTGACCCTCTCTCCCACAGACCTTTCTCAGTCCTCCCCTCCATGTCTGTCCTCCAGCCATGTTGCCCTGCTTTCAGCTCCTTCAACAGCAATATTCCTTCTTGTCACAGGCTTTTTGAATGTGCTCTTCCCTCTTTGTGAAGAAGACCCCAAGAACCAACTCCTCTCCATCTTTCAGATCTCAACTAAACTTTGCCACAACTTAGCTGAATCTCAACTAGGTCACCCACTTTTATAAGCTCTCAAAACCTCATGTACCTTTCTTTTGTGCATTTATTACAGTTGTAATGATGACGATATCTGTTTAATGATGTAACATTTGTCCTCCAGACTAGACTGTGGTATTCATGACCTTGGGAACCATCTCTGTCACCTTTGTATCCTTATCTCACAGCACAGAGACTAGCACATAGTAGGTACTCAATACACATTTGTCGAGTTCTGAAAGAAATTAATAAATTAGGGTTGGAGACTGGAGCTACATATTTGAGGGTTTGTAATGTTTCTCAAAAAAAGTTTATATCAACTTTACTAAGGGATAATGTCATACAATAAAATGCACTCCTTTTAAGTGAGCAGTTTAATGGATGCTGACAAATGTTTACTCTGATATAACCACCATCTTTATCAAGGTATAGACTATTCCATCTCCAAGAAAGTTATCTTATCCTCCTTTGCAGTCAGTCCCTATACCCAGCCCCATGCAACTGAAATGAGAGAGCTCCCTGACCCCCTTGTGGGATGTAAAGCAGGGGTGTGGCTCTTTTGTTTGGCCACCACACGCTCAAACCTCTTATGGGATGGAGAGCAGATGGGCAGGTGCAGGAGCCAGGGCAAGTGCTTTTGGGCTCTGGCCCCATAGTAGCATCTAGGGGTGGATGCCTGTGACTCCTAAAGCCCCAGTGGGCATATTACAGTGCTCTTTTAGCTCTGCTGTCTGCAGATGGCCTAAGTGTTAACCAGCTCAGTACCCTCTTGGTACCAAGGTTTTTGCCCAGCATCCAGGAAGAATCAGGTCACATGGACAAATTGAGGGACAGTAAATGTGGGGGATTTTATTGCCGGATGGAAATGGCTCTTGGTGGGATGGATGGAGCTGGAAAGGGAATGGAGTGGGAAGATGATCAACCATGGAGTTTGGCCATCTGCAGCCCATGTCCTCTCCGACCGTCCCCAGCTGAACTCCTCTCGATGGTCAGATCCTCCTCTTATCTCCTTCTTTGCTGCTGTGCTCTGCCGCTCTTTTGCTCCTCTGCTCTTTTGCTCATGGAGCCTGGGGTTTGGGGTTTATATGGGTACAGGATAGAATGATGTGACAGGCCAAAAGGCAACATTTGGGCACAAAACCAGGAATGCCTATTCCCATTTAGGGCCGCAGGTTTCCAGGCTTGAGGGTGGGGCCTTTGCTGGGGAACTGCCCTCTTTTATCCAGTACCTCCCTGCCTCCTGTCAGTATCACAACCACAGAGCTATTACTGTGGATTAGTTTCATCTTTTCTGGAGCTTTGTGTACTAGAATCATACATGAAGAACTATTTTGTCCTGGCTTCTTTCACTCAGCCTATGTGATTCACCCATGAGTTATGTGTTATATGTAGTTTATTCCTTTTTACTGCTGATTGGTATTTCATTGTATGGATATACCATTATTTGTTTAATCCATTTACCTTTTGGTGGACACTTGGTTTGTTTCCAGTTTTTTTTGGTATTACAAATGAAGGTGCTTTGAATATTTGTGTACAAGTCCTTTTGCAGATAAATGCTTTTATTTCTCCATGGTAAATACTTAGGAATATAGTTTTAAGAATCATTAACATTTAAAACAAAGATAAAACCTCAGATCCACACTGAGATACTACTTCACACCCACTAAGATGGCCATAATTTTTGAAAGTGTTGGCGAGGATGTGGAGAAGTTGGAATCCTCATACATTACTGGGGAGAATATAAAATGGTACAGCTGCTATGGAAAATAGTTTGGCAGTTCCTCAAAAAGTTAAACATAGAACTTCCATAGGACCCAGAAATTCCACTCCTAGGCATGTACCCAAAAGATTTGAACACAGGAATTTAAATAAAAACTTGTATATGAATGTTCATAGTAACACTACTCGTAATAGCCAAAAGATGAACACAATCCAAATTTCCATCAACAGGTGACTGGATAAACAAAATGGAATATATCCATACAGTGGAATATTATTCAGCAACGAAAAAAATGAAGTACTGAGACATGCCACAGCATGGATGAACCTTGAAAATATGCTAACTGAAAGAAACAGACACAAAAGACCACATATTATGTAATTCTATGTATATGAAATATACAGAATGGGGAAATTCACAGAGACAGAAAGCAGATTGGTGGTTGCCAGGGGTTGGGGGAAGAAAAGTGGGGAGGGATTGCTTAATGGCTACAGGATTTCTATTGAGGGGGATAAAAATGTTCTGGAACTAGAGAATGGCTATAGTTGCACAAAGTTGTGAATGTATGTAATGCCACTGAACTGTACACTTAAACATCGTTTAAAGATTACATTTTAGACCAGGTGCTGTGGCTCATGTCTGTAATCCAAGCACTTGAGGAGACCAAAGAAGGAAGATTGCTTGAGGCCGGGAGTTCAAGACCAGCCTGGGCAACATAGCAAGACCCATTCTCTACAAAAGAAAATTAGCCAGGAATAGTGGCATGTGCCTGCAGTCCCA
This sequence comes from Pongo abelii, assembly GCF_028885655.2. Lineage (NCBI taxonomy): Eukaryota > Metazoa > Chordata > Mammalia > Primates > Hominidae > Pongo > Pongo abelii. Next base: position 55,243,606 of record NC_071991.2, read on the forward strand.
GCTACTCAGGAGGCTGAGGTGGAAGGATCGTTTGAACTGAGGCGTTTGAGGCTGCAGTGAGCTATGACAGCACAGCTGTACTCCAGCTGGGGCAACAGAGCAAGACTTCATCTCTCAAAAAAATAATAATTAGGCTGGGCGTGGTGGCTCACGCCTGTTAATCCCAGTACTTTGGCAGGCCAAGGCAGCAGGATTGCTTGAGCCTGGGAGTTTGAGACCAGCCTGGACAATATAGTGAGATCTTGTCTCTACAATTTTTTTTTTTTTAATTAGCCAAGTGTGATACAAGTGTGTATAGCAGCATGCCTGTAGTCCCAAGTGTTTTGAAGGCTGAGGTGGGAGGATTGTTTGAGCCTGGAAAATGGAGGTTGCAGTGAGCTGAGATCACACCACTGCACTCCAGCCTGGGCGACAGAGCAAGACCTTGTCTCAAAAATAAATAAATAAATAAATTTTATGTTATGTATATTTTACCACAATAATTCTAAAAGATAAAGCCTTAGAGGGGTGTGAGAGGCTGGGGCAGTGTTTCCCACCCTCTGTAAAAGCTATTCCTTCATGCACTACAAATGAGGGTGGGCATGTCTGTCAGCTCAAATGTGGCCCTGAGCCTTCTGTGCAAGTCTCTGTACAGAGAGGAAGCTCCATCTTGCCATGAGAAAAAGTTAAGAGGCATGGCACTCCATCACTTAACATCAGGCCAGGGCCGTGCAGATTCCTGGGCTGAGAAACTTGACTTCACAAGAACAGTACATAAAAGAGAGCAGGAAGTTCTATTCAAACACCCACACTGTACCAAAAGGCAACCAGGGTGGCGATAGTTCAATATAGCTGTGGATGCATTTTAATCCCATCAGGCTGCCTCCAAAATTTTTCCTGCTCCAAAATGTGTTGGAAACACAAAAAGGCTGAGATCTACTTTCTTCATTTTTTGGAGTGAGAAGAGAGGATAGTCAAGGCGTGTGGAGAACACAGGGCTTTACTGAACAGGCAGAGAAAGAAAAACCAATCCACAGGGCAGGTGGGAGAGAGGGGTGAGAGAGAGAGGAAAGAGCCCAGGAGAGAGAGGACACAGAAACCAAGGGGAGAGAAGACATGGCTGGTAGTGTCATGCTGCATGGAAGTCACATTCAGCAGCCAAAACACGTGACAAAGGGAAGTCATCAGTGACCTTGGTATTTACAAGGTCAGTGCAGTAGGCCACGCAGAAGGCTGATCTTACTGGGCTGAGATATGGGAAGTACCTGAGGAAGTAGAGACCACACTTCGAGTGTATTTTTCAAAAACCTTGACCTAGAAGAGAAACAGACAGGGCTATGTCTAGAAGAGGAGCAAGAATCTAGAGAAAGTCGAGACTCTAACATGTTGTAGGGTAAGAAAAAAAGATCCAAGAGAGAAAAAAGTTTCAAGATTAAGGAAAGCAAGAGAATTGTAAATGGAGCAAGGAATTCTCTGAAATTCCTTCTTAAACCTGTTCTTTCAGAAACTGAGAAGAGATTTGCTAAAGAATATTTTACAATGTTTTTAAGAGCTTTGACCCTTCTAAGTAAATAACATAAAGTAGTATAGAAAGCCTGGATCTTGGAGACAAAAGACATAGATCTAAGCTGATTTGTCTATATCCACATCGCCAACTGGCTGTGCGATTTTCATCTTTCAGTAGTTTGTTAGATCCTTAACTCTTAGTTGTTTGAGGTGCAAGGCAGGTGCAGTCATTTCTGCTGTGCCTCAAAGTCATTATCAGAATACCTAGAGGTGAATTCTATGAAATTCTTTAAAGTGCAAACACTGCATTTTACTATGAAGGACCACAGAAATAAAAGAAACTACCTGTTTTACTGTATCGTATTTTTAATTAATCTGCACTCCAAAAACACCTACTGAAAAATAATTACTATTTAAAATAAGGACTGTAACTGCCAACTATTCTCACCTTGCAACCTCCAGCCTGTTATTTCAGAGTACTTCCCTTTATCTACACAAGGGCCACCTTTTTGCACACTGTGAGTACAAAGGACTGTCAAAGCAATGTAGGAACAAGGGGTGGTGTGCCTCCTGAGGCCGCTCCCTACTTCTCTCCAAGCCTGTTGCACTGCTAAGATTGCTTTTCTTCACCAGTCTTCTCTTGTCTCTTCTTTGCCAATATGGTCCATTATCCACAAGGCAAACTCTGCTCTCAGCTTCGTGGTGGAAATGGCCATTTGGTTAACAGTGAATGACAGTTTTCTAACAGTGATTGACAGTTTTCCCCTCCTTTGTCATAACGATCATCATCACAAGTGGAGGCCTTAGTCACTCTATTTGAGATGATGAAATGGGGGCTTAGAAGTGAATGGGCTGGCAACAGTCCCAGGGCTGGTGAGGAGCAGAGCTGTGAATGGAGATGAATCCTACTGTCTTGCCACCATGCCACAGGATGGTCATCTCACTGCCAGCACAGGGCTTGTTGCAAGGCACTTTCATTGAATGTGTGAGTGGACAAATGACTCATGAACATTTCAGCTTAGTCGTGCCCCCTGCACCCTCCATCCTGGTAAGAGCTATCCTGTCCTAATGGAAGCTCTTTTAAGAGGATTCTGTCCTCTTTCTGGCTTACTTGTTTGTGGTAATAGCACTTACACTCACTGATTCTCTCAAGCCAGGAAGCTTGGTCATCCTAGTCTTCTCCTTGATTTCTACCACCACCATCTGATCCATCACAAAACCATTGACCTTCTGCCTCCCAGACACCTTTCCCTGTTGGCCTGTGGAGCCACTGCTTTAGCTCAGGCCTGGTCTATTGCTGTCATCTCCAACATGATGTTATGGGCTCCAATGTTGTGTTCCCTCCTCCTAACTCTTCTCCACCCTGCAGCCATAATAATCTTTCTAAAGCAAAATTTTAATCATCTAACTCACCTGTTTAGAATTCCTCAACCACTCTCTTTTGAGCTCAAGATAAAGCCTAAGTAACTTAGTATCATCTACAAAGACCCCCAAGATTGGCTTCATCTCATCTTCTGACTCTGCCTCCCCACAACCACACTGTGCTGCTGCTGTCCCAGAGGGCTCGGAGCCCCTTACATTCACTTGACTCTGCCTTCCTCAAAGCCACTTCTTGTCCTGGTATACCTTTTCCCTCCTTATTTCCCGGCGAACATCTTATCCTTCAGTATCAACACTCACCTATTCTGAGAAAGCTTTCTGAACCCTCAAGGAAGACCAGGGCTCCATTTCTCAATATTTAACATCCTCATCCCCTTTGTTCTTAAGCACTTAGAGCATGACATTGTAACTTGTCTATTTGTCCATATCCTTAAGGGCAGAAATGGTGCCATTGTCCCAGTACCACCAGCACTGAACAAAATAAGCTTCACATAACAAGTCAGCACTCAATAAATCTTGAATTGATGAATAAGTTAACAACAGAGTATCTAATCCTCTTTTTCTTGCCTGTCCAGGGAAAATTCTACACCAGAAAGACTACAGCTTAGAGGCGATAAATCAACAAAAGTGGATGCTTTACTTCTCTCTTGGTGAGAAAGGACTCTAGCTTCAACCTCATGGTGTGAAGTCATGGAGCCCTTTAGAACAGAATGATAGAATAAGAAAGCAAACAGTTTTTGAGCAATCCTGACTTGGCTCTCTTTGTAGCTTTGCTTTTTTTTTTTTTTTTTTTTTAAATAGTGGGGCAAACTTCTGAACAATCATCACACACATTTCAAATATGAAAACAAAAAGTAGTTCAAGGCTAAATAGACATGCTTTAAAATTTTTTGCCATTTTGGGCTATCTGTGCTCATACTCCCTAAATAGAGTCACATTGTTTACAGGGATGATCAAGGATAGATTGTTCTCAAAAGTCCTGGAGTTCTGCACATTAGGATAACACAAGGTGGCATGTGACATGGTGATAAATTGCCACTTACTGACAACGAGGAACAGTGATGACTTCTGTATCTAGTCAACCAGGTGACATAGCTGGGCCTTGGTCAGTCAATTCTCAAAAAAGAGAGACTCATCTTCCATCCACATCTAGAGGGTAACAAGTTCAAATACAAGATTAGCCGTGTTTCCCTGTCATTAAAGAGACTATTTCTTTTTATTTTTCAATGCTGGCATTTCTTGACCACAGAAAGGTTGAAGAAAGACATTGTGTCGTGTAGAAAAAAAAGAATAGCATGCTTGTCTAATGGCATTGCCTACCAGTTTTCTATAGCTTAGTAAGAATAAAAGACTGGGTCTTAAAAACACGAAAAGAGATGATCATAAATCAAAGTACACCTTAATCAGCTTAACGTATTAATCCTTCTTGGCTATTCAAGAGAAATAGTCAGGAAGCACTTAGTGAAAATGGGGGAAGGCATGAGCCTGGAAAAGCTTGCTGAAGAATGAAATACCAGCCGGATTGTTTTACCAAAGGCCATGTGATCCAGCTCAGAAAAAAAAATGCATATAATTTTAGGGTGCAACTCCCATACATCTCCACACAGCCAAAATCTGCATTATAATATAGAAGATGTAAATGGGCAGAAAATATACTTGCAAGTTCCTTGAGGACCATAAAGAACTGCTCATTGTCTTGGAGAGGAAAGGAACTGGAGGGGTGGGGGTGTCAGAGGCGTTTGAACCAGAGCAACTCCATCTTGAATAGGAGCTGGTTAAAGTAAGGCTGAGACCTACTGGGCTGCATTCCCAGATAGTTAGGCATTCTAAGTCACAGGATGAGATAGGAGGTTGGCACAAGATACAGGCCATAAAGCTGGCCCAAACCCACCAAAACCAAAATGGCGACGAGAGTAAACTCTGGTCGTCCTCACTGCTACACTCCCACCAGTGCCATGACAGTTTACGAATGCCATGGCAACGTCAGGAAATTACCCTATATGGTCTAAAAAAAGGGGAAGCATGAATAATCCACCCATTGTTCAGCATATAATCAAGAAATAACCACAAAAATGGGCAACCAGCAGCCCTTGGGGCTGCTGTGTCTATGGAGTAGCCATTCTTTATTCCTTTACTTTCTTAATAAATTGCTTTCACTTTACTCTGTGGACTTGGCCTAATTTCTTTCTTGCCTGAGATCCAAGAACCCTCTCTTGGGGTCTGGATTGGGACCTCTTTCTGGTAAGAGGGGGAAGCTACCATCTCAGAGTAATAATAATAATAGCTAATATTTATTAAACATTTTCTACCTATGCTTACCAGTGCCTATAGGCACTGCTCTAAGCACTTTACTTGTGTCAATTCACTTCATTCTTACAATAACAATTAATCTTACTTTCTGGCCTCTGCTCTTAGCCACGCTATCTCTGAGACCAGAACTTGGTGGGATCTTCCAGGTGTGGGCAAACAATTGCACTGTGGCAACTCCATTAACAGCCCCCTTTCCTTCTTTTGATTTAAATAGAAAAAGAAAAAAGTTTTATTCAAGTTTCCTTTTATTTTGCTTTTAATGCTAAAGGAATATATGGTCCTTGGTTCCCTGTTGAGATAATTTGGAAAATACAGAAAATTACCAAGAATAAAATTACAAATCACTCACAATTCTTCTACAACACAAATAACCACAGATAATACTTCAGTGCATTTCTCTGAAACACATGAACACAGACCCATCTATATGACATATGTATACACCCATGTTCTGCTTTTTTCACTTAACATCATATCATGAGCAAGTTTCCTTGTCATTACACAGTTCAGTGGAAAGAGTGAAGGGACCCAGGAAGCTGAAGGTTTGTTGTATGGTTCACTCCTCCTTTGATGGTTCAACCTGGGAGTGACATTACTTTTGAGGGCACCTTGATTTCAAAATCTGGTGTTTATTTGTTGTTAGATTGAGGACTAGCACCCATTTGTGAATGGAAAGTCTGCATCTGTAAAATAAGATGACATTTCACTAGAGGTCAAATCACAAGGAAGCAAAGAGGAGATGGGCATGGAGCTCAGTTATGGCAGAATCGAATTCGCCCTGCTCTTTCTCTTGACTGAGGGACAGCACTGAACCCCAGCTGAGCAGCAGAACGTAGGAGGAAGGCTTGATGTAGCTCTTGTTTTGCTCACCTCTGTTATCTACACTTTAAAGGCCTATTAACTGCCTTTCAGTTGCTATCTAAAGGAGATGGAGGCTTCTTAGGGCTCTTCAATCAACTCCTCTTTCAGAGAAAGAATGAAAGGGAACACCTGGGTACTTTGACACATGTAAAATAACAGTGCATACATGCTGTCCTGTCTTTGTCAGCCCAGTAAAATGCTTTTTTGAGTAGCTGGATTTCCTAGTGACAAACTTACACAAGGAGTTTTCAAATAATACTTATCTTGGGAGAAATATTATGTTAGCTGTCTCTTTCCTTGATTCAGTTTGACAGATTCCTTCCCTCTACAATTTATCTCATTACTGCATTTTGCGTTAATTTTTTTTTTTTAATCAACAGTTAAACTAGATTTCTAAGGACCCAGGAATTTAGCCGTCTGGCGCTTGGTAAACCATTCCAGTGGATCTTTTGTTCTAAAGTCTTCAAATTGAATCAGTGAAACATGGACAGAAATACTATCTGTGTGTGTGTGTGGTACCTGCTGCCTTCCTAAGATAAAATGTCATTTCTTATAGGTGCTGAGATTGAGATAGATAGACTTGAGCACAGAAACCTTGATTTCTAGAATTCACAGGACTAGTTGATAGAGTTATTGAATCACAGATAAAGATAAGATTAATCCAGATCAATCTATTAATTTATTCCATCTACTGTTTTATTTCTCTAATTCCAATGAAAGATGCCACTGAAGTAGTTTGGATAATTTAGTGAAGGAACGACAGGATTGTTTTCATTTTTCAAAAATGTATTTTTTATTTTTTATTTTTGAGACAGAGTCTCACTCTCACCCGGGCTGGAGTGCAGTGATGAGATCACGGCTCACTACAGCCTTGACCTCCTGGGCTTGAGCAATCCTCCTACCTCAGCTTTCCAATTAGCTGGCACTACAGGCTCACCATGTCTGGCTAATTTAAAATATTTTTTTGGTAGAGACAAGGTCCACGACATAGCCCAGGCTGGTCTCAAAACTCCTGAGCTCAAGCCATCCTCCAGCCTTGGCCTCCTAAATTATTGGGATTACAGGGATGAGCCACCATTTAAAAACTGATTTTAAAATATCAAAGATAATGCACCTATTTTAACCATAGTGCTAAAATTCTTATATGAAAAACAGAATTTCCTTGCTTCGGTTTCCCCCTTCCTCTTCTGCTGAGGCAACTTTCATACGCGTCCGTGTGAAGAGACCACCAAACAGGCTTTGTGTGAGCAACATGGCTGTTTATTTCACCTGGGGGCAGGCGGGCTGAGTCCGAAAAGAGAGTCAGCAAAGGGTGGTGGATTATCATTAGTTCTTATAGGTTTTGAGATAGGTGGTGAAGTTAAGAGCAATGTTTTGCGGGCAGGGGTGGATCTCACAAAGTACATTCTCAAGGGTGGGGAGAATTACAAAGTACATTGATCAGTTAGGGTGGGGCAGAAACAAATCCCAATGGTAGAATGTCATCAGTTAAGGCTATTTTTACTTCTTTTGTGGATCTTCAGTTACTTTAGGCCATCTGGATGTATACGTGCAAGTCACAGGGGATGCAATGGCTTGGCTTGGACTCAGAGGCCTGACAGCAACCACTCTCTATTTTTGTTTTTTTCTTTTGTTGTCTGCATCTATGTGTTTATAAATATGCATAAACTTCTATTTCTCCATCGTTTCTCAAACATTTTAGACGTTATCATCTAACTTGTATCATGATAGACGAAGATTTGCTTTCGTAATTGCTTAAATGTTTTTTTTTATTTTTGAGACAGGATCTTGCTCTGTCACCCAGGTTGGAGTGCAGTGGTGTTATCATAGCTCACCGTAACCTTGAATTCTGCATTCAAGCGATTCTCCCACTTCATCTTCCCAAGTAGTTAGGACTACAGGTGCACACCACGACAGCTGACTATTTTTTTTTTTTTTTTTTTTGAGACAGAGTCTCGCTCTGTTGCCCAGGCTGGAGTGCAGTGGTGTGATCTTGACTCACTGCAACCTCCGCCTCCCAGGTTCAAGCAGTTCTCCTGCTTCAGCCTCCAGAGTAGCTGGGACTACAAGTGCACACCACCACACCCAGCTAATTTTTGTATTTTTAGTAAGATGGGGTTTCATCATATTGGTCAGGCTGGTCTTGAAGTCCTGGCCTTATGATCTGCCTGCCTCGGCCTCCCAAAGTGTTGGGATTACAGGTGTGAGCCACTGTGCCTGGCCAGCTGGCTAATTTTTTAACTTTTTGTAGAGATGAGGTTTCACTATTTTGCCCAGGCTGGTCTCAAACTCCTGGGCTCAAGAGATCCTCCTGCCCTGGCCCCTCAAAGCATTGGGATTACAGGTGTGAGCCACTGCTCCCTGGCTTGTAATTGGTTCATTTATTTAAATTGGCATAGTTTTATTTGGATCTATTGCTAAATTTTCTTCCACCCCTAGTTTTACAGTGTAAATTTCAAATAATCTATCCATTATTTTCTCCTACTCTAAACTGGGCTGGGTGCTCCCTAGGCCTGCTAAACAGCTGCCATCCTGGTGGAATGGGAAATTTCCTTATCCCCCTGGCAGAACTTGTGACAGAGCATGGCTCTCTTCTTTGGTGCCCCCCTGCTCAAACCCCTACAGGTAGCATGCAGACAGGCAGGTCATGGGAAGCATGGGCTCCAACTCCATGGCAGTGTCTAGGGTTGAGTGTTTACAACTCCTGAAGCCCCAGTGGGCATGTGTTAACAGTGTGCTCTTTCAATTTTGCTGTCCACAGGCAGCTTGTGTTAATCAGCTCAATTAGACCCTCTGCCTTATTGCAAGGACAGAGGGCTTTCTGTGTCCTGGGTTCTTGCCCTAGTGTACTGGAAAAATTGAATCACACGTGGGCTTGAAGGATGGGTACAAGGTTTTATTGAGTTTTGTTGTCCTTTACTGGTGGAAGTAGCTCTTGGTGAGATGGATGGGGAGGCTAAAAGGGGGATGGAGTGGGAAGGTGATCTTCCCTGGAATCAGGCCGCCCAGAGGCCAGACTTTCCTCCAACCGCCCCCCAATGAATTCCATGTCGCCTGCCATCGATGGCCTCCAAGTATCTGCTGGTGCCTGTTGGTGTGCTCTTCTGCTCCTCTGCTCCTCTGGATGTCCAGCTGCTTGTGTCTATGCCTGTTACTGCCTTGAGTTTTTATAGACACAGGATGGGGGGCGTAGCAGGTCACAGTAGTCTTCGAAAATGCAACATTTGGGCACAAAAACTGGAGTGCCTGCTCTCACTTAGGTCCGTGGGCACAAGCCCGAGGGTGGAATCCTCGCTAGGGACCCTGCCCTTCTCTACCCAGCACTTCCCTGTCTCCCTCCCATATCACTGGGAACTCCCTCATCCTTCCTCCCATGTTGGCTCCCCTGTTTCCTAAATTCCACATTCTCTTTTTTCTTAGTTTCTTCCCAGGAACATTTTCCAACAGTTGAGATTCTCTATAAACTTGATTATTCATTTTTCCAGGTGTAGAACTCATGTTCCTGAGAATTTTTTTTTTTTTTTTTTTTTTTGAGACGGAGTCTTGCTCTGTCCCCCAGGCTGGAGTGCAGTGGTGCAATCTCAGCTCACTGCAAGCTCCGCCTCCCAGGTTCACGCCATTCTCTTGCCTCAGCCTCCCAAGTAGCTGGGACTACAGGCACCTGTCACCATGCCTGGCTAATTTTTTGTATTTTTAGTAGAGACGGGGTTTCACCGTGTTAGCCAGGATGGTCTCGATCTCTTGACCTTGTGATCCACCCACCTCGGCCTCCCAAAATGCTGGGATTACAGGCGTGAGCCACAGCACCCGGCCATTCCTGAGAATTTTAACGGTGCTGTTCCACTATCTTCTAGCTCCCAGGGGTGCTGCTGAGAGTCCCTTGCCATCCTTAGCCCTGATCCACTGTTTGTGAACTTAGCCTGGATCTTCTCTTTGTGTCCAACAATCTGAAATCTTATAAGGATGGGCCTTGGTGGGATCCTTTCTCATTCATTATGCTTGATCCTTGGCAGTCCATCCATCTGGAAATATATTTTCCTTATATGAATTCTGAGTAATTTCCTCCTGTCCATTTTCTCTAGTCACTCTCCACAGACTTCCTGTTAACCAGAAATGAGACCCTGTAATAAAGACTGCTATTGCCTACCTAAATATATTTATATCCTCCCTTTCTTCTTTAGTAGGAAAACACTTATTAGTTGGCTGTGGTAAAGTACCCAGATAAAAGAATACATTTCCCAGACTCCTTTGCAGCTAGAGGGAACCAGATTACTGTTCTGGCCAATAAGACATCAGTGGAGGTATTGGTATAAGATTTCTTGGAAAATTGCTTTTGGCACTGACTTGGCCAGCTGTCCCTCTGTCCTGCCTGGCTTCCTCTTTCCTGATACTGGAATGCAGACAGGATGGCCAGAGCTCCAGCATACTTTAGACTATGATGTGAATTTGAGGATAGAAGCCACATGCTGAAAAAGACAGAATAAAAAGATAGAGGCAATCTCTCTGGAGCTGCCATATTAACCTTAGCTTGCCTATCTCCATTTAAGAGAGAATAAATCCTTGTGCATTGAAGCCACTATAATCTTTGGTTTTCTGTTATATGTACCCAAACCTAAGCTTTCTGACACAGACCTCCTAGACTGATACTCTAATTTTAATATTGTTGGTTGAGCACAGTGGCTTATTCCTGTAATCCCAGCACTTTGGGAGTTTGAGGCAGGAGGATCACTTGAGCCCAGGAGATTGAAACCAGCCTGGGCAACACAGTGAGACCCCATATCTACAAATAATAAAAAAAATTAGCTGGGCATGGTGGTACATGCCTGTAACCCCAGCTACTTGGGAGACTGAGGTGAGAGGATTGCTGAAGCCTGGGAGGTTGAGGCTGCAGTGAGACATGATTGTGCTACTGCACTCCAGCTCAGGTGACAGGGTGAGACCCTGTCTCAAAAATAAAAATATTAATAGTTTTAATATTATTTTCTCTGATTTGCTTTTTGGTGAACTTTCTTGGACTCTTACTCGACATTTTCTTCTTTGGTTTGGCTTTCAGTTTTATATAATTTTCCAGGGTTCTTTGTTTTGTGATTGCTCTTATCTCATAGATGCAATATCTTCTCTTACCACTGTTTTTTGTTTATGGAGAAGTTTTCTATTTCCAGCACTGTTTCTGGCCTCCAAGTTCCTTTTTGTTATTTGCTTGTATCTCTGTTTTGCATGTTAGAAGCTTTCCCCAAATACCAGGTAATCTTTCATTGCCAATTATATTGAAAAAGTCCATTCTTCGGTTGGAAGCTCCATGTCCCTGGATGAGCCTTGTTGATTGGTAGGCTCCTAGCGGGGAAAAGGAAGTTGACAGTCCTTTACTGGATAATCCCCTGATGTCAACATTTGAAGATGTTTTTCGCTAAGTCTATTGAGTTTTTCCAGAGAAGAATCTTCTAACCTCCCATGGGAGTATAGTCAACCTGATTGTGGAAATGCTGGGATCTGAGCAGGAGAGTGATACCTTACTGTTCAGTATGCAGATTTATAATCCTGCAATTTTCAGTCCCTCACTCTCTCCTCACCCCTCCATGGGGCCTGTTGTCCCAGTGCTAAAATTTCTCTGGTTGACTTCTTGGTTACTAAAAAACAAAAAGTAACAAAATTAGATATTGTTGACTGCACTCTCTTGACTTGGCTCTGGAAGTTAGTGAACAATGATTTCACATGAAATTTCTAGAATGTACTTGGTAGGTAGAATGTGGACAGGTTTTCTCTCCCCACCCAAAGATATAAATAAGCCATAAAATAAAGAAATTGGGACAAAGACCCATAGCAAAAGGCATGTGTGCCATCTCTCCATCTGCCATTGGCACATGCCAGATGGGCTGCAGGCAGTTGCCTTCTTCCTTCTTCCATATAACTATAGGCTCAGCAATTCCCTTGCTGCTTCCTTTGTGGGTTAAGAGAGAAGGATGGAGAAACCAAAGTTATAGTTCTCACATTTCATGTGTGTAATGCTACTGATGTTTGCAATTGTAGTCAGCTTTCCATTATATTTGCCAATGAAAGTAGGTCATGACATAGTGATACTCAGGTCACAGAAATGTGAACTGAGGAGAAATGACATGATGACAATAGTAAGAATAGCTGGCCAGGCATGGTGGTTCATGCCTGTAATCTTAGCACTTTGGGAGACCAAGACAAGAGGATCATTTGAGGCCAGGAGTTCGAGACCAGCCTGAGCAACTTAGTGAGACCTATCTGTACAAAAAATAAAATAATTAGCTGGGTGTAATGGCTGTGTGCCTGTAGTCTTGGCTACTTGGGAGGCTAGGGTGGGAGGATTACTTGAGCCCAGGAGTTCAAGGATGCAGTGAGCTATGATTGTGCCTGGGCAACAGAGAGAGACCTTCTGTCTAAAAAAAAAAAGACTAGCTAATTGCTTGATAGTATATACACATTACTCATTTAATTAGTACAGCAATACTATGAAGTACACACTATTATAATTATCTCTGTTTGTCAAGTGACAAAAATGTGGTGCAAAGAGCTTAAGTAACTTGCTCAAAACCATACTGTGGACAGTGGAAGATCTGGGATTTAAAAAAAAGTCTGTTTGTCTACATTCGCTGCACAAAGGCTCTGTAATGTGTTTTATTCTTATCATTTTGTTCTTTTTTAATCATTTGTCAGACATTAAAAATCTGTTGTATGTTTTTCTAGATTTCTTATCCATATGCTAATATTTATATTTTTGAAATTGGGATATAATTTTATCTTGGTTATGTTTTAAAGTAAAATAATGATGTTTTATAATAACTACCCAGAAATTCATTCATTTGTGAAATATCAATAGATCACCCTCTTTGTGCAGGGAACTGTGCTAGTCTCTGGGTAGGATAAACCCCATGGTATTCCTTCTCTCTTAGTCTTTAAATTTAGTAGTTTGCAGACACGCATTCTACCTATTAAGGAATGAAACCAACTATCAAGATACTAGCTTGAAATTTTTTAAAGTGGCTTAAGAGCATCTCTCATTAAAGAATTTTCAAACAAGCTGAAGACCCTATCTGACTGAGCCCATGTAATAGAGAGTCACATGTAGAATTAAATGTCAAAGCCTAAACTTTGGTCTCTGTCTTAATTTGCAGTACTGCTATGAACCTTGTTTTTCTCATGTAGAAAATAGGGATAATAAGAAAGCTAGCCTCTGTACAGTTATGATAAAGAAATGAGAGAATACACATGAAGCATAAGTGAAATGCATTGCAGAACCATATCGTCTTGGTGTTAATTAGATAAATGAATTAGTGCAATGAGAAAATTCTAAGCAGTTGAGGAGGCAACAGCTAATTAACCAAACAAATAATCCACTTCTCCTTTTTTAAAAAGGCACAAGTACTTGCTTAGGATTGGAACTGCTGGGCTTCCATCTTGATAATACAGTTATGGTTGCTTGGTGGGGTATAGATTTGCAAATAATAATTCAAAAACCATGTAAGCTTGGGTGCTTTAGGAGGTTGAACTCAATTAATCCAAGAATTTTTATTCCTTCCTCACCCATCCTCCAGTATCAAGTTTTACTTGGTTGAGGTAACTGTGGCAAGTAAAAATTTGCAAAGTTGCTGGGCTGTTGCTGGGTTTTGAATTCATTGAGGGGTAGGAGGATATGGCATGGAATCCAGTGAATAGTCAGGATTTCTCTTTATCTCTCCTTTTAAGGAAACAGGGCAGGAGAAAAGATGTTTGGAGCAATCCAAAGTCTTCAGGATTGGCTATTGGGCAGCACTCTGGTGATTTCAGCACAAATGAATCAGAGACATTATTGCAATTATCCATAAATTGCACTTAATTTAAAGCTTGATGAACAAAAATGATTATGTCAGGTTTTATATAACTCTGAAGACAAGACTGAGGGAAGGAAAAGCAAATCGAAGCACTATTCAAGCTCAGAACATTAACTCATTGCATTCTATCAAGGATTTTTCTCCTTGGAATTACTGGGGAGAAAAACTGGGAGAAAGAGAGAGGCAGAGGATGGAAATCTGTATTGTGTCCCTATATGAATTTGAAAAAGAAAATGTTCCCTAGAGACTGAGCTTCAAATGCTGCCCAATTTGACATTGACCAATTCTCCTGGGACATCTACTGCACTATCTGGGAATAAAAAGTGTATTCTAGAATACTTTTATGAACCCCTAAGATCACAAGTACTTGCTGGCACCATGATGTGTAAGGAAACAATAAGTCAAGAAGTCTAACCTTCCTCTTTCTTCCTGGGTATCTTATTATCCTCCCTCTGAACACCTTAGCCAAGGCTCCCAGCTCTGACATCCATTTTTATTTTGCTACTATTGCTGTTTGGCGGCCCTCAGAAGATGGAATCATGGTTCATTTTTGGTTTCAGTAATGACAGGTTTTGCCATTTCTCACCACACCTTTCCAGGAGTTTTTAAAGAAATTGTCGCAGGTTAAATAACCATGGGCTAGCACCTTAATGCACTCGTGTTGGCAGCTGCTCTTTTTCCAGCTTAGAAAGTGAACAGTTCTCTCTCTCCCCTTCACAAGAGCATTTGAGAATATCTTCTGTATGGTCAGGTAATGCCAAATTTAAAAAAAAATCCCTAGAAGAGGTGATGAGAGAGAATCCATCTTTGCTCTAAAATTGAAAGTTTTTCAGATTTAATAAACTTAAACAGAAGGTAAAAATCTCATTAGTCCATAAAAAATCTCTTCCTCTTCTCTTTAAGAAGGGATTGAGGTTGCCCAGGGAACGATCCCTAAAGAAGCTTAGTGTCCTGGCCTAAGGAAGCCCCATCCCCACAAAGCAGGCTCTGCATCTGCCTCAAATTTCCACAATATCCTCATAAAGAATTTTGAAAGCTCTCCCTGGGACTGTTTTACTGGGTGGGACTAGGGAAAACCATAGGTTTTGGAATCTTAAACCCTGAGTTCATGTCCCGGCTGCCACCTACCTGAGGTGGGATCTCAGGCAAGTAACTTAGCCATTGGGTAAGTTTCCCTTGTCCTTATCTGGATTTCTGGGCTTGATGACAGTACTAATACCCAATTATTTCATAAAGCTGAGTGTGAAGCACAGTAACACTTACGAGGACACTTGCGTATAGCAGGTGCCCAATTAATTGTTGTTACCTCATTTAACTGCACACTCAACATCTCCATGGGATGTTTCATAAGCATCTCAAACACAGCATGATCTAAAGGGAACTCTTAGTTCCCAAGTCCTACCCCCTTCCACCAGGCCCTCCCCGAAGTGATCCACCTTAGTCCTCTCTATGCTAGCAAATGGAGCTGCCAGCCCACCAGAATGATTTTGACTCCTCTTTCTCTTAACCCTTATAATGAATCAAAATCAAGCCCCGTTAGTTCTGTCTTCACAACTTACCCCAATCCCACCACTTTTTCTGCTGTTTACCACCCTGGTCTGAGCCACCATCTTCTTTTGCCTGGATTACTGCAATAGCCTCCCAACTGGTCTCTCTGCCTCCACTTTTAACCTCTGTACAGTCCATTCTTTACACAGCTGCAAAGTGGTCTTTTTAAAAGGTAAATCAGATCAAGTCACCTGCCTGAGTAAAACCCTCCAATGCCTTCCAAACTTTCCTCCACAGCTCACAAGACCCTACACATTCCTGCCTCTCTGACTTCATGTCTTACTTCCTGGCTTATTATGCTCAACTCACTGCCGTACTTGAGGCTTGCTTGCATCTCAGGGCATTTGCATGTGCTGTTCCCAGCCTGGAACACTCTTTGTCAGATCTTTGTGTGGTTGGTTCATCCTTATTATTCAGGACTCTGCTCAATTATTTCCTCCTCAAAGAAGTTTTTTTGACTTCCAATCTGTAGTCACTAGGGTCATTCTCTAGTTACTATCTGTAATTCTTTTTAATTTTTTCATGGTATTTATCATTATCTGAAATAATAATAATAAAAAAACCCAAACAACCAAATACTCCTACTTCGCTATCCACTGGCTCAAATTTTAGCCAAAATAGGGCAAGCTGCCATCTGCCTTTCCCAGCAGTATGGTGGGATAGGAAGAACTTGGGCAGTAGAGTCAGATAGGCCTGGGTTTTATCTTGGTCTACCTTTTCCTTAATCTCTTTGAACTCAGCGCCCTAATCTATAAACAGAGATGCTAAGAGCTACTTCATAGGGCTGTCTGAGGAGCCAAGGAACTAGCATATGCAAAACAGCTCAATCCTTGATGCATGGAAGCTGCTTAATACATATTAGTTTCCCTTGACCTCATGATAATAATGGAGGCATAAGAAAGCTTTTGGCTGCAAGTAACAGAAAACAAAATAGACAGGCTTAAACTATTAGAGGTTAATTTTTCTCACATAACAAGTCCAGAGATGGGATGTTGCCTGCTGATTGAACAGCTCAACAACATTAGGGCTGATGTCTCTGCATTTCTCTTGATTGCTCCTTTTTGGTCACATGGTGATTACTATAGCTCTAGTATCACATTTGTGTTCCAGGAAGGAAGAATGAGGAGAAGAGAAAAGTAAAGGTAAAAGGGCAAGGAGCCAGGACGAACAGGCTTTTTCCTTCCCATCAAGAAAGCAGCCATTTCCTCTGAGGCTCTACCTGGCAGATTCTGCATACATCTCAGTGGCAGAACTGGGGCACATACCATCCCTAGACCCATCACAGGTCGGGGGAATGAGATTGCTGTTCCAAGCAGAGATGCATTGCCTGGTATTCCCTGGAGAAAAATAAAGGTGGTGCATTCAGAGGAGGAATAGGGTGGTGGTAGGGGGAAATGAATACTGAGTAGATGATAAATGGTGTCTGCCACAAGGGTAGAGCCCATCCATATAATTCTGGTTAGAACAAAGGAAAACAGGAAACTTCCACTTGGCACTGCAAGTTCTAACTGTTGATGGAGATGAGCAGAGTTTAGAAGATTTAAAAATTACTGATATATTTCCTAGAAATGGTCTTGCATACAAATCTGTCCTTCCTGCAATTGCTCGAATTAGATACATGGAAGTATTTAGGAGTCTCAATGTCAGGCTCTGCTCAGGAAAATAATCCACATGAACATTACTGTACTATGTACTAAATCTAGGAAAAATTGAGATTAGCCTGTATTTATTTATTTTTTAAAATTGATTAATTAATTAATTTTTTTGAGACAAAGTCTCACTCTGTCACCTAGGCTGGAGGGCAGTGGTGTGATCTTGGCTCACTGCAACCTCCACCTCCTGGGTTCAAGTGATTCTTCTGCCTCAGCCTCCCAGGTAGCTGGGATTGCAGGTGCATGCCAACATGCCCAGCTAATTTTCATATTTTTAGTAGAGATGGGATTTCACTATGTTGGCCAGGCTGGTCTCAAACTCCTGACCTCAGGTGATCCACCCACTTTGGCCTCCCAAAGTGCTGGGATTACAGTCATGAGCCACTGCGCCTGGCCAATTAGCCTGTACTTAAAAATTTACTTTCGGCCAGGTGCAGTGGCTCACGCCTGTAATTCTAGCACTTTGGGAGGCCGAGGCAGGTGGATCACGAGGTCAGGAGATCGAGACCATCCTGGCTAACATGGTGAAACCCCATCTCTACTAAAAATACAAAAAATTAGCTGGGCATGGTGGTGGGCACCTGTACTCCCAGCTACTCGGAAGGCTGAGGCAGGAGAATGACGTGAACCTGGGAGATGGAGCTTGCAGTGAGCCGAGATCGTGCCACTGCACTCCAGCCTGGGTGACAGCGAGACTCTGTCTCAAACAACAACAAAAAAAAATTTGCTTTCAAAAACTGTGTCTCTAACTCCAAGCACAGAACATGTTCATAGGCTGTGAAAAGAGGCTGTGATCCAATATTCTCAAATTGTCCTTGGCAAATGATACCATTGGCTGAATGAAGAATTCACAGAACTGTGAGCACTGGTAGGTTGTAAAGACCTCAGCAGGAGGGCTGGGTGTCAGGAATGGAAGGAGAAATCAGGCACTTAGAAGCACAATAAAATGACCAAATGATGGACATGAAGGATCAAGGATAGTTTACTAAATAAGATGATAATCATGAGCATTCATGTTTAAGAAAGAAAAATTACACTAAAAGACTACATTTCAGTCTACAGTAATCCTGAGTATCTTTTGACAAAGAACCCATATCAATATGGGAAGAGGCTGCTTAGGCATGCATTTTGCAGCAATGGGAAGTAAATTCATTCACCTGCTTGTCCATTTCTTTGTTTGTCCCCCCAAAAGTAAAAAAAAAAAAAAATTGTTGGAAATTGGAGGAGTCGGTGGGGGGGGTGCGGCTGAAGCAGATCAATGGCTCCAAACCCAGAGATCTAAACTCAAGAGAAAGGAAGAAAAAAACATACAACAAGGAGAGAAGGACTAAACAAAGACAAGCTGACATCTCCAAGTGCACCAACCAGTAGCTAAGGATGGCTTCAAGTGAGCTCAAGTGTAAGAGAGACTTGATATTCACCTCCTCAACCATGGCTCACGTAAAAAAAAATACTCCCTACTATCCTGGTCATTTCAGGCTGCCATAATAGAATACTATAGATTGGGTGACTTAAACAACAAACATTTATTTTTTCACAATTCTGGGGGCTGGGAAGTCCCAGACCAGCTGATTCAGTGTCTGATGAGGGCCCTCTTCCAGGTGTGCAGATAGCTGTCTTCTGGTTGTATCCTCACAGGACCAAGAGACAAATCATCTCTCTTGGGTCTTTTCTTTTTTTCTTTTTATTTTTTTTAATTCTTCTTCTTCTTCTTCTTCTTATACTTTAGGTTTTATGGTACATGTGCGCAATGTGCAGGTAAGTTACATATGTATACATGTGCCATGCTGGTGTGCTGCACCCACTAACGTCATCTAGCATTAGGTATATCTCCCAATGCTATCCCTCCCCCCTCCCCCCACCCCACAACAGTCCCCGAAGTGTGATGTTCCCCTTCCTGTGTCCATGTGTTCTCATTGTTCAATTCCCACCTATGAGTGAGAATATGAGGTGTTTGGTTTTTTGTTCTTGTGATAGTTTACTGAGAATGATGATTTCCAATTTCATCCATGTCCCTACAAAGGACATGAACTCATCATTTTTTATGGCTGCATAGTATTCCATGGTGTATATGTGCCACATTTTCTTAATCCAGTCTATCATTGTTGGACATTTGGGTTGGTTCCAAGTCTTTGCTATTGTGAATAATGCCGCAATAAACATACGTGTGCATGTGTCTTTATAACAGCATGATTTATAGTCCTTTGGGTATATACCCAGTAATGGGATGGCTGGGTCGAATGGAATTTCTAGTTCCAGATCCCTGAGGAATCGCCACACTGACTTCCACAATGGTTGAACTAGTTTACAGTCCCACCAACAGTGTAAAAGTGTTCCTATTTCTCCACATCCTCTCCAGCACCTGTTGTTTCCTGACTTTTTAATGATTGCCATTCTAACTGGTGTGAGATGGTATCTCACTGTGGTTTTGATTTGCATTTCTCTGATGACCAGTGATGGTGAGCACTTTTTCATGTGTTTTTTGGCTGCATAAATGTCTTCTTTTGAGAAGTGTCTGTTCATGTCCTTCGCCCACTTTTTGATGGGGTTGTTCGTTTTTTTCTTGTAAATTTGTTTGAGTTCATTGTAGATTCTGGATAATAGCCCTTTGTCAGATTAGTAGGTTGCGAAAATTTTTTCCCATTTTGTAGGTTGCCTGTTCACTCTGATGGTAGTTTCTTTTGCTGTGCAGAAGCTCTTTAGTTTAATTAGATCCCATTTGTCAATTTTGGCTTTTGTTGCCATTGCTTTTGGTGTTTTAGACATGAAGTCCTTGCCCATGCCTATGTCCTGAATGGTAATGCCTAGGTTTTCTTCTGGGGTTTTTTATGGTTTTAGGTCTAACATTTAAGTCTTTAAACCATCTTGAATTGATTTTTGTATAAGGTGTAAGGAAGGGATCCAGTTTCAGCTTTCTCCATATGGCTAGCCAGTTTTCCCAGCACCATTTATTAAATAGGGAATCCTTTCCCCATTGCTTGTTTTTCTCAGGTTTGTCAAAGATCAAATAGTTGTAGATATGTGGCATTATTTCTGACGGCTCTGTTCTGTTCCATTGATCTATATCTCTGTTTTGGTACCAGTACCATGCTGTTTTGGTTACTGTAGCCTTGTAGTATAGTTTGAAGTCAGGTAGTGTGATGCCTCCAGCTTTGTTCTTTTGGCTTAGGATTGACTTGGCGATGCGGGCTCTTTTTTGGTTCCATATGAACTTTAAAGTAGTTTTTTCCAATTCTGTGAAGAAAGTCATTGGTAGCTTGATGGGGATGGCATTGAATCTGTAAATTACCTTGGGAAGGATGGCCATTTTCACGATATTGATTCTTCCTACCCATGAGCATGGAATGTTCTTCCATTTGTTTGTATCCTCTTTTATTTCCTTGAGCAGTGGTTTGTAGTTCTCCTTGAAGAGGTCCTTCACATCCCTTGTAAGTTGGATTCCTAGGTATTTTATTCTCTTTGAAGCAATTGTGAATGGGAGTTCACTCATGATTTGGCTCTCTGTTTGTCTGTTATTGATGTATAAGAATGCTTGTGATTTTTGTACATTGATTTTGTATCCTGAGACTTTGCTGAAGTTGCTTATCAGCTTAAGGAGATTTTGGGCTGAGACAATGGGGTTTTCTAGATATACAATCATGTCATCTGCAAACAGGGACAATTTGACTTCCTCTTTTCCTAATTGAATACCCTTGATTTCCTTCTCCTGCCTAATTGCCCTGGCCAGAACTTCCAACACTATGTTGAATAGAAGTGGTGAGAGAGGGCATCCCTGTCTTGTGCCAGTTTTCAAAGGGAATGCTTCCAGTTTTTGCCCATTCAGTATGATATTGGCTGTGGGTTTGTCATAAATAGCTCTTATTATTTTGAGATACGTCCCATCAATACCTAATTTATTGAGAGTTTTTAGCATGAAGGGTTGTTGAATTTTGTCAAAGGCCTTTTCTGCATCTATTGAGATAATCATGTGGTTTTTGTCTTTGGTTCTGTTTATATGCTGGATTACATTTATTGATTTGTGTATACTGAACCAGCCTTGCATCCCAGGGATGAAGGTGGATAAGCTTTTTGATGTGCTGCTGGATTCTGTTTGCCAGTATTTTATTGAGGATTTTTGCATCAATGTTCATCAAGGATATTGGTCTAAAATTCTCTTTTTTTGTTGTGTCTCTGCCAGGCTTTGGTATCAGGATGATACTGGCCTCATAAAATGAGTTAGGGAGGATTCCCTCTTTTTCTATTGATTGGAATAGTTTCAGAAGGAATGGTACCAGTTCCTCCTTGTACCTCTGGTAGAATTCGGCTGTGAACCCATCTGGTCCTGGACTTTTTTTGGTTGGTAAGCTATTGATTATTGCCACAATTTAAGCTCCTGTTATTGGTCTATTCAGAGATTCAACTTCTTCCTGGTTTAGTCTTGGGAGGGTGTATGTGTTGAGGAATTTATCCATTTCTTCTAGATTTTCTAGTTCATTTGCGTAGAGGTGTTTGTAATATTCTCTGATGGTAGTTTGTATTTCTGTGGGATCGGTGGTGATATCCCCTTTATCATTTTTTATTGCATCTATTTGATTTTTCTCTCTTTTTTTCTTTGTTAATCTTGCTAGCGGTCTATCAATTTTGTTGATCCTTTCAAAAAACCCAGCTCCTGGATTCATTAATTTTTTGGAGGGTTTTTTGTGTCTGTATTTCCTTCAGTTCTGCCCTGATTTTAGTTATTTCTTGCCTTCTGCTAGCTTTTGAATGTGTTTGCTCTTGCTTTTCTAGTTCTTTTAATTGCGATGTTAGGGTGTCAATTTTGGATCTTTCCTGCTTTCTCTTGTGGGCATTTAGTGCTATAAATTTCCCTCTACACACTGCTTTGAATGCATCCCAGAGATTCTGGTATGTTGTGTCTTGGTTCTCGTTGGTTTCAAAGAACATCTTTATTTCTGCCTTCATTTCGTTATGTACCCAGTAGTCATTCAGGAGCAGGTTGTTCAGTTTCCATGTAGTTGAACAGTTTTGAGTGAGATTCTTAATCCTGAGTTCTAGCTTGATTGCACTGTGATCTGAGAGATAGTTTGTTATAATTTCTGTTCTTTTACATTTATTGAGGACAGCTTTACTTCCAAGTATGTGGTCAATTTTGGAATAGGTGTGGTGTGGTGCTGAAAAAAATGTATATTCTGTTGATTTGGGGTGGAGAGTTCTGTAGATGTCTATTAGGTCTGCTTGGTGCAGAGCTGAGTTCAATTCCTGGGTATCCTTGTTGACTTTCTGTCTCATTGATCTGTCTAATGTTGACAGTGGGGTGTTGAAGTCTCCCATTATTAATGTGTGGGAGTCTAAGTCTCTTTGTAGGTCACTCAGGACTTGCTTTATGAATCTGGGTGCTCCTGTATTGGGTGCATATATATTTAGGATAGTTAGCTCTTCTTGTTGAATTAATCCCTTTACCATTATGTAATGGCCTTCTTTGTCTCTTTTGATCTTTGTTGGTTTAAAGTCTGTTTTATCAGAGACTAGGATTGCAACTCCTGCCTTTTTTTGTTTTCCATTTGCTTGGTAGATCTTCCTCCATCCTTTTATTTTGAGCCTATGTGTGTCTCTGCACGTGAGATGGGTTTCCTGAATACAGCACACTGATGGGTCTTGAGTCTTTATCCAATTTGCCAGTCTGTGTCTTTTAATTGGAGCATTTAGTCCATTTACATTTAAAGTTAATATTGTTATGTGTGAATTTGATCCTGTCATTATGATGTTAGCTGGATATTTTGCTCGTTAGTTGATGCAGTGTCTTCCTAGTCTCCATGGTCTTTACATTTTGGCATGATTTTGCAGTGGCTGGTACCGGTTGTGCCTTTCCATGTTTAGCGCTTCCTTCAGGAGCTCTTTTAGGGCAGGCCTGGTGGTGACAAAATCTCTCAGCATTTGCTTGTCTGTAAAGTATTTTATTTCTCCTTCACTTATGAAGCTTAGTTTGGCAGGATATGAAATTCTGGGTTGAAAATTCTTTTCTTTAAGAATGTTGAGTATTGGCCCCCATTCTCTTCTGGCTTGTAGGGTTTCTGCCAAGAGATCCGCTGTTAGTCTGATGGGCTTCCCTTTGATGGTAACCTGACCTTTCTCTCTGGCTTCACTTAACATTTTTTCCTTCATTTCAACTTTGGTGAATCTGACAATTATGTGTCTTGGAGTTGCTCTTCTTGAGGAGTATCTTTGTGGCATTCTCTGTATTTCCTGAATCTGAATGTTGGCCTGCCTTGCTAGATTGGGGAAGTTCTCCTGGATAATATCCTGCAGAGTGTTTTCCAACTTGTTTCCATTCTCCCTGTCACTTTCAGGTACACCAATCAGATGTAGATTTGGTCTTTTCACATAGTCCCACATTTCTTGGAGGCTTTGCTCATTTCTTTTTATTCTTTTTTCTCTAAACTTCCCTTCTCGCTTCATTTCATTCATTTCATCTTCCAGGGCTGACACCCTTTCTTCCATTTGATCGCATCGGCTCCTGAGGCTTCTGCATTCTTCACGTAGTTCTCGAGTCTTGGTTTTCAGCTCCATCAGCTCCTTCAAGCACTTCTCTGTATTGGTTATTCTAGTTATACATTCTTCTAAATTTTTTTCGAAGTTTTCAACTTCTTTGTCTTTGGTTTGAATATCCTCCCATAGCTCGGAGTAATTTGATCGTCTGAAGCCTTCTTCTCTCAGCTCGTCAGAGTCATTCTCCATCCAGCTTTGTTCCGTTGCTGGTGAGGAACTGCGTTCCTTTGGAGGAGGAGAGGTACTCTGCTTTTTAGAGTTTCCAGTTTTTCTGCTCTGTTGTTTCCCCATGTTTGTGGTTTTATCTACTTTTGGTCTTTGATGATGGTGATGTACAGATGGGTTTTTGGTGTGGATGTCTTTTCTGTTAGTTTTCCTTCTAACAGACAGGACCTTCAGCTGCAGGTCTGTTGGAGTACCTGGCCGGCTGTGTGAGGTGTCAGTCTGCCCCTGCTGGGGGGTGCCTCCCAGTTAGGCTGCTCGGGGGTCAGGGGTCAGGGACCCACTTGAGGAGGCAGTCTGCCCATTCTCAGATCTCCAGCTGCGTGCTGGGAGAACCACAGCTCTCCTCAAAGCTGTCAGACAGTGACATTTAAGTCTGCAGAGGTTACTGCTGTCTTTTTGTTTGTCTGTGCCCTGCCCCCAGAGGTGGAGCCTACAGAGGCAGGCAGGCCTCCTTGAGCTGTGGTGGGCTCCACCCAGTTCAAGCTTCCCGGCTGCTTTGTTTACCTAAGCGAGCCTGGGCAATGGCGGGCACCCCTCCCCCAGCCTCGCTGCCGACTTGCTATTTGATCTCAGACTGCTGTGTTAGCAATCAGTGAGACTCCGTGGGCGTAGGACCCTCTGAGCCAGGTGCGGGCTATAATCTCCTGGGGCACCGTTTCCTAAGCCCATCGGAAAAGCACAGTATTTGGGTGGGAGTGGCCCGATTTTCCAGGCGCCATCTGTCACCCCTGGAAAGGGAACTCCCTGACCCCTTGCACTTCCCGAGTGAGGCAATGCATTGCCCCTGCTTGGCTGGCGCACGGTGCACTCACCCACTGACCTGTGCCCACTGTCTGGCACTCCCTAGTGAGATGAACACGGTACCTCAGATGGAAATGCAGAAATCACCCATCTTCTGCGTCACTCACGCTGGGAGCTGTAGACCGGAGCTGTTCCTATTCAGCCATCTTCTTGGGTCTTTTCTTATAAGGGCACTAACTCCATTCATAGGTGCTCCACTCTCTTGACCTAATCATCTCCCAAAGGCCCAACTTCCTAATACCATCACATTGGGCATTAGGTTTCAACATATAAATTTTGGGAAGACAAAACATTCAGTCCATAACACCTACTATTAGGTGCTTTCTTCTCTTTCAGCACTCTCCATCTTCACAGGGATCGCACATAAAGATGTTGAAAGAAATTTACATTCCCACCAGGAGCATGTGGGGGCTCCGGTTGTCTGCATTCTCTCCCACTCTTGGTACTGTCAATCTTCTTCATTGTAGCCATTCTGGTGGGTGAGTAGTGGTATCTCACAGTGATTTAACTTTCATTTCCCTGATGACTGATGGTTTTGAGCAACTCTCTTCATGCACACATTGACCATTTGGATATTGTCTTTTGTGAAGTGTCTGTTCAAGTCTTTTTTTTTTTTTTTGAGACCGAGTCTCACTCTGTTGCCCAGGCTGGAGTGCAGTGGCACGCTCTCAGCTCACTGCAACCTCCACTTCCACCTGAAGCAATTCTCCCTGCCTCAGCCTCCCGAGTAGCTGGGATTGCAGACATATGTCACCATGCCCAGCTAATTTTTGTATATTTAGTAGAGACGGAGTTTCACCATGTTGGCCAGGATGGACTCGAACTCCTGACCTCAGGTGATCCATGCGCCTCAGCCTCTCAAAGTGCTGAGATTACAGGCATAAGCCACCATGCCCGGCCCCCTGTTCCAGTCTTTTGAACATTTAAAATTTTATTTTTATCTGTTAAAACAATTTAAAGGAGTCTTTCATACTATTTATTTATTAGATATGTGTATTGCAAATATCTTTTCTCCCAGTTCGGAGTGCAGTGGCATGATCTCGGCTCACTGCCACCTTCGCCTCCCAGGTTCAAGCAATTCTCCTGCCTTAGCCTCCTGAGTAACTGGGATTACAGACACGTGCCACCACGCCCTTTCTAATTTTTTGTATTTTTAGTAGAGATGGGGTTTCACCATGTTGGCCAGGCTGGTCTCAAACTCCTGACCTCAAGTGACCCACCCACCCCAGCCTCCCAGAGTGCTGGGGATTAGAGGCGTGAGCCACCGCACCCAGTCTTAACTCTCTTAATGGTGTCTTTTGATGGACAGAAGGTTCTTCACACTAAAAAAAATGTTTATCAATTTTTTTCTTTTATGGTTAGCTCTTTTCATAGTTTGTTTAAGAAACTTTTGCTTACCCCAAGGTCATTGCTATGACCTTGCAATGACCATTGCAATGAAGGGTTTCTGTTCCTTCAAAATTCATGTTGAAACTTAATTCCCAATGCAACTGTATTAGTAAGTGTGGCCTTTTGGAGGCAATTGAGTCATGAGGACTCTGCCTTCATGAATGGGATTAGGTGTCCTTATAAAAGGACTTGACAGAGGGAGTTTGCACCTCTTGCCTTTCTGTCCCTCTGCCATGTGAGGATACAGCATTTATCTCCTCCATCCGATTCAGCAACAGGGCCCCAACTTGGGAGCAGAGACTAGGCCCTTACTTGACAATCAAAGCTACTGGTGCATTGATCTTGGACTCTCAGCCTCTAAAACTGTGAGAAATAAATGTCAGTTCTTATAAATTACCCAGTCCATGGCATTTTGTTATAGCAGCACAAACAGACTAAGATAGTGATAAAAATATCTCTTCTATATTCTTTTAGAAGCCTGATTAGTTTTGTTTTCACACTTAGATCTATGATGTCTGAAAATAACTTTTTCTCATGTAATCATCACTACTTCTCTTTCTAGTAAAGCCTGTCAAATGCTTTAAAATATTTTGAATCTTTTAATTCAAAGATGTACAGTGTTACTTTTTTTTTTTTTTTTTGAGATGGAGTCTCGCTCTGTCACCAGGTTGGAGTGCAGTGGCACAATCTCGGCTCACTACAACTTCTGCCTTCAGGGTTCAAGCGGTTCTCCTGCCTCAGCCTCCTGAGTAGCTGGGACTACAGGCATGCATCACCATGCCTGGCTACTTTTTGTATTTTTAGTAGAGACAGGGTTTCACCATATTGGCCAGGCTGGTCTCAAACTCCTGACCTTGAGATCCACCTGCCTCGGCCTCCCAAAGTGCTAGGATTACAGGCATGAGCCACTGCGCCTGGCCAGTGTCATTTTCAAGTTGAGATTTGAAGGGAGGCTATATGCTATTTATTTCATCTTGGCAGAGTTTCAGAAGTGCTCTAGGCAAGTTTCAAGGCTCTCACTAATGCACAGACAGCATCCTTCCTGCATTTCCACTCACAGTTTGAGGTCAGAACATGTTCACAGAAGCACCAGAAGCAGAGGGTAATGGAGATAAACAGCCAGTCATTATGCTCTTTGAAGCTCTGACCTTCCAATTTAAGTATTTTTAAAAGCCTTTCAATGTAGAAATACAATTGTCCTTAGGTTGCATTTTTTACCAAGGACTTCAAATAGTGCTTTTAAGCAAGTCTCTCTGGGCTTCTTCAGCTTTTTGAGGCTCCAGAGGCCAGTGTAACCACAAGTGTGTTTTTTTCTGGCATATTGTGGAAGGTGTACTGCTCTGCCCCAGCTCACCCAGACCCTGTTGAGTGAGGCAGTGAACTTGTTGAGTGGGGCAGTGACCCTGCTGTCAAGTGGCCAACAGCCATTGAATAAATGGGCAAAGAGGACAAGGCTCCTCTTAATTTGGATTAAAACACATAGACATCTCTTATTCTGAGTAAGAATTACTTTTAGAAGTCCCTGCTGCATCCCAAATCAGAGTGATACATTCCTCTACTATCAATTGCATGTCTGCTCCCTGGCAGGTACCTTCATGTACTTTTACTGCATTTAATCCTTGGTGCAAGCCCACAAGGTAGGTATCACTACTTCAGAGAGGTTAAGCAAGGTGCCCAAATTCACGTCCTAGCAATGGCAGATCTGGGGTGTGAATCCAGACCTTCTAACTTTACACCAAATGTCCTCTGCACCTCTCATTTCTAGACAATGTCTTGAGCATGGCTCTTTTATGCTTCTGTTGTGTGGATAGTTTTAAGTCTAGGGTCCGTTTTTCATGCCCTTGGGAAAACTGTGAACCCTGAACTTTTAAGGAGTCTGTGTTTTCTTGTGTGATTGTGTGCACAGAGGCCTTCTCTTTCCTCAGATTCAGATTTTCAAAAGGTTCCATGAAACTGAAAAGTTTCAGAGTCACAGTGCTGGATGGTGATGAAGGAGAAACCCTGAGGTGGCCTTGTTGGCTGCCAGGCATGGGCAGCCCACCTGGAGGTGGTGGGAACATTGGATGCAGCCTTGAGCTCTCAGTCTTTATCGGTGGGACACTCCTCCTGTTCCTGCTGTGTGGGGGCCCCGGAGGCTTCCCTGGGGCTCTGCTAACATCCCTCAACTTCAATAATATGCTTTCTTTTCTCTTGTGATTATAGTGAAGAATAATGATGCTCATAATAAATAATTAAGGGCCTTCGTAAATAAAACATAAAGTACAGAATGTTCTTCCAAGCTTTTTTCTGAGTCTCTTCCCACGTGTTTCCCCTTATTGTGATACACGCATCCCTCAACAGTGTGCTGTCTTCAGACTGGCTAGAAATTATGTGCAGACACTATTATTGTAATTACAGAATCTCTGGGTAGCAAGAAACACATGCTACAGTTATTTAACAGGGAGCACAATGACAAGAACTGTAGTAAAGGTTACTCCACTGAAGCCGGTATGGGTCAGAGGGAGAGGGAGAAAAATGAGGGAGGGAGACGACATGAGGGGAAGATGTGAGCAAGCAGAAGGAGAAGGCATGAAGCGCAATCGGGATTGCAGATTTTTTGCAAGTGAGAGGATTTCCATAGGTGTACTGGGTGATCCAGGAAGGGACCTATCTTGGGGGAAGCCTCCTAATTGTGTATCACCTGGCAGAAGGAAAAAGAGCTGGCATCTGTTATGCCAAGTTAGGCATGAAGTTAAGTTTGCTTAAAGTTTGGGCCATGAACTAACAGCATTGGCATCACCTGGCAGCTTGTTTGAAATGCAGACACTCGGGCTCGACTCAGAAGTCCTAAATCATAATCTCCAAATGATCCACATGTGTATTCAGTTTGAGACTCACTGAACCAGGAGACACCCAGACACCCACGCAGAGGGGCTGGTAATGGCGGTTACAGTGAGACATTAGTGGAAGAAGCCAGAAACCAAAATGATTGGACAGATGTTGTTGACAGGCAAATAAAGGTTTTTGTAGGGGGTGGAAATGGTTCCATCAAACTCTGGAGGTTTTATTAATCTATTTTTCCAGAATATCTTAAAGATTTTACCTCTGTAAAGGATTTTATATTTAAGTCTTTAATCTACCTTGAGTTGATTTTTGTGTATGGTGTGAGGAAGAAGTCCAATTTCAATCTGCTGCCTATGGCTAGCCAGTTATCTCAGCATCATTTATTGAACAGGGAATTCTTTCTCCATTGCTTGTTTTTGTCAGCTTTGTGGAAGATCAGATGGTTGTAGGCATGCAGCCTTATTTCTCGGCTTTCTATTCTGTTATATTGGTCCATGTGTCTGTTTTTGTACCAGGATCATGGTTTGGGACCATGCTGTACATATCTACGGTGTATATGCACTGAATTTTCTTTTTCTTTTTTTTTTTTGAGACAGAATTTCACTTCTGTTGCCCAGTCTGGAGTGCAGTGGCGTGATCTCGGCTCACTGCAACCTCCGACTCCTGGGTTCAAGCGATTCTGCTGCCTCAGCCTCCTGAGTAGCTGGGATTACAGGTGCCACCACCATGCCCACCTGGCTAATTTTTTGTATTTTTAGTAGAGACGAAGTTTCACCATGTTGGCCAGGCTGGTCTCGAACTCCTGACCTCAGGTGATCCACCTGCCTCGGCCTCCCAAAGTGCTGGGATTACAGGCGTGAGCCACTGCACCTGGCCAGTACCGCATTTTGTTTATCCAGTCTACCATTGATGGGCATTTAGGTTGAGTCCATATCTTTGCTACTGTGAATCCTGCTGCAGTGAACATATGCGTGCATTTATCTTTATGGTAGAACTATTTATATTCCTTTGGGTAAATACCTAGTAATGGGATTGCTGGGTCGAATGGTGGTTCTATTTTTAGCTCTTTGAGAAATCGCCACACTGCTTTCCACAGTGACTGAACTAATTTACATTCCCACCAGCAGTGTACAAGCATTACCTTTTCTCCGCAACCTTGCCAGCATCTGTTATTTTTTGACTTTTTAATAATAGTCATTCTAACCGGTGGTAGATGGTATCTCATCATGGTTTTGATTTACATTTCTCTGGTAATTAATGATGTTGAGCTTTTTCTTTATATGTTTGTTGGCCACATGAATGTCTTTTTTCAAAAACTGTTCATGTCCTTTGCCCACTTTTTAATGGAGTTGTTTTTCTCTCTTGTAAATTTGTTTAAGTTCCTTATAGCTTTTGGATATTAGAACTTTGTCAGATGCATAGTTTGCAAATATTTGATCCCATTCTGTAGGTTGTCTGTTTAATCTGTTGATAGTTTCCTTTGCTGTGCAGAAGCTCCCAAGTTTAACTAGATCCAATTTGTTAATTTGTACTTTTGTTGTAATTGCTTTCCGAGTCTTCACCATGAAACTTTTGCCTGTTCCTATGTCTTGAACGGTATTACATAGGTTGTCTTCCAGGGCTTTGATATATTTGCGTTTTACATTTAAGTCTTTAATATAGTTTTGTTGTTGTTGTTGTTGTTGTTGTTTTGAGACAGAGTCTTGCTCTGTTGCATAGGCTGGAGTGCTCACTGCAACCTCCGCCCCCAGGATCAAGCAATTCTTCTGTCTCAGCCTCCCAAGTAGCTGGGATTATAGGTGCCCGCCAACACTCTCAGCTAATTTTTTATATTTTTAGTAGAGATGGGGTTTTGCCATGTTGACCAGGCTGGTCTCAAACTCCTGACCTCAGGTGATCCGCCTGCCTGGTCCTACCAAAGTGCTGGGATTACAGGTGTGAGCCACTGCACCTGGCCTTTAATCTATCTTGAGTTGATTTTTGTGTATGGTGTAAGGAAGGGGTCCAGTTTCAATCTTCTGCATATGACTAGCCAGTTATCCCAGTACCATTTACTGAACAGGGAGTCCTTTCCCCATTGCTCGTTTTTGCCTAAGATCAGATGGTTGTAGGTGTGCGGCCTTATTTCTGGGCTCTCTATTCTGTTCCATTGGTCTGTGTGTCTATTTTTGTATGAGGATCATGCTGCTTTGGTTACTATAGCCCTGTAGTATAGTTTGAAGTCAGGTAATGTGATGCTTCCAGCTTTGTTCTTTTGTTCTTTCAGCTTTTGTTCTGAGGATTGCCTTGGCCATTTGGGCTTTTCTTTGGTTCCATATGAATTTTAAAATAGTATTTTCTAGTTCTACGAAGGATGTTATTAGTAGTTTCATAGGGATAACACAATGAATCTGTAAATTGCTTTGGGCAGCATGACCGTTTTAATGATATTGATTCATCCTATCCATGAACATGAAATGCTTTTCCATTTGTTTGTGTCATCTCTGATTTCTCTGAAGAGTGTTTTGTAATTCTCATTGTAGAGATATTTCACCTCCCTGGTTTGCTGTATTCCTAGGTATTTTATTCTTTTTGTGGCAATTGTGAATGAGATTCTATTCCTGATTTGTCTCTCAGCTTGGCTTTTGTTGGTGTATAGGAAGGCTAGCAATATTTTATACATTAATTTTGTTTCCTGAAACTTTGCTGAAGTTGTTTATCAGCTGAAGGAGCTTTTGGGCTGAGATTATGAGGTTTTCTGGATACAGGATCATGTCATCTGCAAACAGAGATAGTTTGACTTCCTGTCTATTTGGATGCCCTTATTTCTTTCTCTTGCCTGATTGCTCTGGCCAGGATTTCCAATACTATATTGGATAAGAGTGGTGAAAGAGGGCATCCTTGTCTTGTGCCAGTTTTAAGGGGAAGGCTTCTAGCTTTTGCCTCTTCAGTATGATGTTGGCTGTGGGTCTGTCATAGATGGCTCATATTATTTTGAGGTATATTCCTTCAATACTTAGTTTATTGAGGGTTTTTAACATGAAGGGATGTTGAATTTTATCAAAAGCCTTTTCCGCATCTATTGAGATAATCATGTGGTTTTTGTCTTTAGTTCTGTTTACGTGATGAATCACATTTATTGATTTGAGTATGTTGAACCAACCTTGTATCCCAGGGATGAAGCCTACTTGATTGTGGTTTGTCAGCTTTTTGATGTGCTGCCAGATTCAGTTTGCAAGTATTTTGTTGAGCTTTGTCCCAGACACAAGAGATAGTATGGGAAAATTGGGTATTCCAATGAGCTGGAGGTGAGGAGGAGAAGGGGTAGGTGACAAATGCTGAATGTGCAGGGATATTGAGTGTATATGTAAGTTCAGAGTTCAGAGGGTATTGACTAGATCCATTTGGCCAGGGTGTGATTTCCTGTGTCAAAGGGGTCGGAGATCAAGTTGTGTACGTAAGATAAGTAGTAGAATGAGGTCAGGGTGTGAAAGCACTTTACTTCTGGATTGAAGAGTATGGACTCTGTTCAGTGTGAATTATGGATTCCTTACACACATGATAAAAGCAAAGTTTAATGAGTCTAAAACATTAAGGTGGTACATCAAAGTGTGTAGGAATAGTATACAGGTTTAAATTCCAGTCCTGGCACTTATCAGCTGGGTGATCTTAGGCAAGTGATTTCAACTCTTTAGGCTTTAGGGCCCTCATCTGTGAAACAGTGACAAAAACAGCACCTCCATCAGAGGCTGGTTGTAAGGAAAATAAAGTTTACATATATGATGTCTTAGAATTGTTCCTGGAATGGTTAGTTCCAACAGTTATTATCATTACTATCGTATATCTGGTTGCAGAAAGTAGACTGAAGATGGGGAAAGTAGAAATAGGGTTAACAGTTTCCAAGTTTCAGAGAAAGTCAGATTGAGTTGGGAAGAGAGTAGAGGCAGTAATTGTTGGAACTTGCCTCAGTACAAAAACAGCTGATTTCATCCCTGTGTAAGCAGCTCTCCTGTTTACCAAGGGCACTAATAATAACCGGCCCTTGCATCTGTTCTGCATATCACCCTGCTACCCCTCCAGCTCACAGAGTGCTGTCCCACGCATATCTCCTCTTCCTCCTCCTTTTTCCCTGCTCCAGGCCTGGGGTCAGGTCAAGCACACACTGAACAGGTGGGTGGTAGGGTAAGCAGGAAAGTATGTGTCCCCACTCCAGGGGTCAAAGGAAGTCTTGGCTCTGCCTGGGTCCCTGAGACTGCAGGCATTTCACTCACCTGCTGTGACCAGCTGTGTCAGTAGAGGAGAATATCATGGGTCGGCATCAGCCCTCCCTGGCACTGACCTGCCCTGGAGGCTCGCTTGTGTCCTACCTCCTACAGCTCTCACTCTTGAATTTATGGAGATTTAAAGGGATTGACAACTTTTCCAAAGTTGTTGGCTCTGGGACGTTTAACTCATGGCTTTATTAGTTTGAGGACAAGGCATGTAGCTCAAAAAATTTACCTCCTTCCTTCCCTCCATTGTACTAAGTAGAATGGGTTAACAAGCATCTCTTTTTTTTTTTTTTTTTTATTATTATACTTTAAGTTTTAGGGTACATGTGCACAACGTGCAGGCTTGTTACATATGTATACATGTGCCATGTTGGTGTGCTGCACCCATCAACTCGTCATTTAGCATTAGGTATATCTCCCAATGCTACCCCTCCCCGCTCCCCCCACCCCACAACAGTCCCTGGGTGTGATATTCCCCTTCCTGTGTCCATGTGTTCTCATTGTTCAATTCCCATCTACGAGTGAGAACATGCAGAACAAGCACCTCTTTTAAAATGGGATATCTCTTGAAAGTAAATGTTAAACTTAGAAATAACTTACCCTTTATTATGAATTACTATAACTGAGTAATTTCCTATCTGCCATCAACAACTTTAAGGGAAGAGCAATATTGTTGGATGGGGGTGGATGCCAGAAAGAACAACGGATAATTTTATAGAGTAAGGAACTTACTGCAGGGTTAGGGGGAGAGTGGGGGGGTCCTGAATGGAGCCAAGAAGTCAAAGGGCTTTAGGCAGAGGGGAAGAATGTTAAAGAGAAGGCAGCAGGAGGAGGGATACAGGTCACAATGTAAAACGGAATGGTCCCAGTGGAAGTCTTCTTGACTATGGAACTAAGCCAATAGTGGATGGAAACAACTACCTGAACATAATTGCAAATAATCTCCTGGGATACTTTAGGCATTTATGGCATAAACAGACAATGCTTTGTTTGCAGAATAAACTCAAGGTATCTCATTTGAGACCCATAGCCCTCCCCAGTTGAGT
This sequence comes from Pongo abelii, assembly GCF_028885655.2. Taxonomy (NCBI): domain Eukaryota; kingdom Metazoa; phylum Chordata; class Mammalia; order Primates; family Hominidae; genus Pongo; species Pongo abelii. The sequence goes on from NC_071991.2 coordinate 55,277,736, forward strand.
GGAGCCAAATTTTATGCTTATCCTCCTTCACTTCCCTGAATGAGCTTTCTGCTCCAGTCAGAATGTTCTACCTCCACCCTGTGGGCAGGCCCCCTTCCTGTGCTGGGAGTGCCCTATTCCTTCCTCTTTGCCCAGTTACACCTGCTCATACTTCAAGCCCAGCAAAAGTTCTGTCTCCCATACAGTCATTCCTAATGCACAGCCACAGTGAACTTCCTTCTAATAATCTTGCTTATTATTGGAAGTGGGTGGTTTTTTGTTGTTGTTTTTTTAGTTTTGTTTTTGGCATTGCTGCCTTACTCATTTACCATTTATTTTTGAAAGTGAGTGATTTTTTACATTAAAAATTAATATATGCTCTGCTAATCACAGAAAATTTGGAAAATACAAAAAGCCAGAAAGCAGAAATTAAATCACTCAGGAACCATTAAATTCTAGTATTCTTCCTTCCTGCTGTTTTTCTCTTTATACATTTCTTCTTCACTTAGTTAATATTATGGACATATATAAATTGTATGTTCTGATTTTTGTAAAAATAACATTAATTTTTAATAAAAAATGGTCATTTGAAAACAGAAAAGTGGGAAAAAACCCTCAAATCTCCCAGATTTCCAATATCTAGAAATAATTGCTTCATACATTTTGATATATTTCTTTGTAGTCTTTTTCTCATATATTTTTACATGATCAAGGTCATATTGTCAAGATCATGCTGCATGTATTTTAAATTCTAGTTAACCCAGAAGTATTAACAGATCCAGATGCTATGAAGAAAGATCTGGTGAAAGGTAATATTTGTCCCTGGATGGTTTACTAAATTTTCCAAAATTAAAGACTATGATCATTTAAAATAAGTTTTGAAGATGTAAAATATCATTATTCAAATTGCTCAGCCTTAAAAATGTCCATTATGTTGTTCTGTGTAATTCTGCTTTTATAAAGGGAAAAAAAGACTTTTTGTTAAGTATTTCTTCTGGCATAGTGTTCCAATCAAGTGAAAACTTAGCCATTGTTAGCAAGTCCTGGAAGAACAACAGTAGTTATTGTTTTAAATAGTCATCAAACAAGTCAAGACATTCCATCTGATTTGCTGGGTGGAGACTGGTTCAAGAAACGTGTATCCTTATACCAAGAAAGGGAGAAAGGAATATGACTAGTTAATTAAAATGACACAAGGTCAAACTTTGTCCCGAGACCTCAGGATCTATCCGGAAATACATAATTCAAAGAGATTCCTGAAGTTGGGGTGCAAACTGAATAAGAAGAGATCTTATCCTTTTGAACTACAATTTTCCCTTTTTTGCTATACTAACTTTCATTAATCGTTGATTTGGTTAGAGAATTGCTTGAACCCGGCAGGTGGAGGTTGCGCTGAGCCGAGATAGCGCCATTGCACTCCAGCCTGGGCAATAAGAGTGAAACTCCATCTCGAAAAAAAAAGGTATTAATTTTTACAGAGGATCGGCACAATGAGGGACACACTAGCACAAAGTAAAGACAACTCTAGAGAATACAGAACTAGCAGAGGCCAGGCATTGTGGCTCATGCCTGTAATCCCAGCAATTTGGGAAGCCTAGGCAGGAGGATCACTTGAGGCCAGGAGTTGGAGACCAATCAGCACAAAATAGTGAGACTCTGTGTCTACCAAAAAAAGAAACATTAGCCAGGTGTGGTGGTGGTGCACACCCGTAGTTCCAGCTACTTGGGAGTCTGGGGTGGGAGAATCCCTTGAGCCTGGGAAGTCTACACTACAGTGAGTCAAGATTGTGCCACTGCACTCCAGCCTGGGCGACAGAGTGAGACCCTGTCTTAGAAAGAAAAAAGAAAAGAAAGTGTTAATCCCCCTATGGGAATCTCCTCTTCTCCTGCCCTCTCTGGGACCTCACTTCTTCCTCAGTTCTTCCTCCCACTTTCCTGTATCTTTAACCTATCCCCCGCTTTTAGCTCCTTCCCATCATCATTTAAATTACTCAAACTTCTTCTGTTTTAAAAACCTCTCCCTAAACTCAGTGAGAGGTCCCCTGCACACCCATTGAGCCATCTGCTCTCCCTGGTGCCTTCTCTACAGCAGCCTAAGCCATGTCTCTAATCCATGAATCTCATCATGTTACTCCCCCATTTACATCACTTCTTCTTGCCTCAGGGATTAAGTCCAAACTTCTTAACAGCTCCTGCTCTGCCCTGCCTTGCAAGGCAGCCTCACTGCTTGCCCCTCTCCATTTCATCTGCTATGGAGTCCAATTGAGCCTCATCTGCCCCTTGAACGCACACTCTTTCTCCTCTGGGAGTCTCTGAAGTGGGTGATATCCTCTGCTTATAATACGCTTCCCCTTAAACTTCTACTCTCTTCCTAGCTAGCTTTGACTCTTCTGTCACTTGTCCGCTTTGGCATCACCTCCTCATGGAAGACTTCTTTGACTCCCCAGATTCTCAGGAGCATGGCAGGTGAGGTGCTCCTCCCATGAATGGATGGAGATTAGGGAGTGTGTGTTATTCATGCTTAATTCGCCAGTACTTAGGTGAGTACCTGGCATAAAATAGTTACTGTGGTGGCCAAAGTAATAACCCCCACCCCCACCAATTGCTCATGTCCTATGTTACACAGCACAATTACATAGGAAGGGGGAATTAAGAGTGCAGATAAAATTAATGTTGCTCATCAGCTGACCTTAAAACAAGATTATCCTGGAGTATCTAGGAGAGCCCATGTAATTACAAGCATTCTTTAAAACTGGAAGAGGGAGGCAGAAGGTTAAGAACCAGAGACGGTGGGCACAATGGCTCATGCCTGTAATACCAATACTTTGGGAGGCCAGGGCAGGAAAATCCCTTGAGTGCAGGAGTTCAAGGTCAGCCGTGGCAACATACTGAGGCCCCATCTCTACAAAAAAATAAAAACAAAATTCACTAAGTGTCACGATGCTTACCTGTAGTCCCAGATACTGGGAAGGCTGACATGGTAGGATTGCTTGAGCCTGGGAGTTTGAGGCTACAATGAGCCATGATTGGACCACTGAACTCCATCCTGAGTGACAGGGCAAGGTCCTGTTTCTAAAGAAAAAAAGGACATTGGAATCAGGGTCCTCTCCATCCTGAGGTGCCTACAAGGCATCTCTCTCTGCAAACGAGTAAACATCACCCTCCAACTCCTTACAGAGTGGAGCAGCAGGAAAACTCCTTCACCTCATTTCTGTGCTGCTTGGGAGGCCTGGACAGCCCAATAACCAGCTCCTTGCTGATGAAGCAATCAGGAAATGGCTCGAGTTGAGCTAAGGAGAATTTGGATCCTTCTTTTGGTTCTCAATAGGCAGGGTAGGGGCCAGGCATGGTGGCTCATACCTGTAATCCTTGCACTGTGGGGGGCCAAGGTGAGAGGATTGCTTGAGGCCAGGAGCTCAAGACCAGCCTGGGCAACATAGCAAGACCTGGGTGGCATACACCTGTGGTCCCTACTACTTGGTAGGATGAGGTGGGAGGATTGATCACTTGATCCCAGGAGTTTCAGGCTGCAGTGAGCCATGATCACACCACTGCACTTCAGCCTGGGTGACAGAGCCAGACCATGTCACAAAAAGTTAGAAAGAAAAAAAAAGAGAGAGGGAGAGAGACTATACATAGGCACCACCACATTTGGCTAATTTTTAAATATTCTGTAGAGACAAGGCCTTGCTAGGTTGCCCAGGCTAGTCTAAAACTCCTGGCATCAGGTTGGGCATGGTGGCTCATGCTTGTAATCCCAGCACTTTGGGAGGCTGAGGCAGGCAAATCACCTGAAGTCTGGAGTTCAAGACCAGCCTGGCCAACATGGTGAAACTCTGACTCTACCAAAAATACAAAAATTAGCTGGGCAGTAGTGGCGTGTACCTGTAGTCTCAGCTATTCAGGAGGCTGAGGCAGGAGAATCACTTGAACCTGGGAGATGGAGGTTGCAGTGGACCCCATCACTGCACTCCACCCTGGGTGACAGACCGAGACTCTGTCAAAAACAACAACAACAACAACAAAAACAACAACAACAAAAAGACTCCTGGCATCAAGACATCTTCCTGTCTTAGCCTCCCAATGCCCTGGGATTATACTGTTTCCTATAATTGAAGACACTTATTCTTATACTGCTTTAAGGTATATAGGAAAAAAAAAAACAGATAATGGCAAATGTTGGTGAAGGCCGGGCATGGTGGCAGCCTGTAATTCCAGAACTTAGGGAGGCTGAGGTGGGAAGATCACTTGAGGCCAGGAGTATGAGACCAGCCTGGGCAACATGATAAAATCCCATCACTACAAAAAATATATAAAAATTAGCCAGGCATGGTGGCGTACACCTGCAATTTTCAGCTACTCAGGAGGCTGAGATGAGAGAATCACTTGTGCCTGGGAGGTCAAGGCTGCAGTGAACTGTGATGGCATCATTGCACTGCAGCCTGAGAGACAGAGCAAGCCCCTATCTAAAAAAACAAAAAAAAAAATGTCAGTGAAGATGTGGAGGAATTGGAACCCACATACATTACTGGTGGGAACATAAAATCGTGTAACCATTTTGTTTGGGTATTTCTTTTCTTGTCATTTTAATTGGATTTTTAAAAAATCAAGACAGGGTTTCACTATCTTGCCTAGGCTGGTCTTGAATTCATGGGCTCAAGCCATCCTCCTAGCTGAGCCTCCTGAGTACCTGGGATTACACGTGTGAGGCATTGCACCCCACTGGTGTAGCCAATTTAGAAAACAGTCTGGCAGTTTCTCAAAAGGCTAAATGTACAGTCATCCTATAATGAAACAATTTCACTCCTAGGCATATATCCCAGAAAAATAAAAATATATGTCCACACAAAAACTTGTACAACAATCTTCATAGCAGCATTATTCATAATGACCAATACATGGAATACATGGAAACAACCCAAATATCCACCAACTGATGAACAGATAAACAAAATGCAGTGTGTCTCTACCATGGAATACTTGCCATATAAGGAATGAAATATTGATACATACTATGACATAAAGGAACTTTGAAAACACCGTGCTAAGAGGGAAAAAAAGCCACAAAAGATTACATACATATTGTACAATTCTATTTGTCCAGATTAGGCAAATCTATAGTGACAAAAAAATTAATTAATGGTTGGCTAAGGCTGGGGGCGAAGGTAGGTGGGGAGAGTAGGAGGTAGTGGCTAAGGGGTATGGATTTCTCTATAGGGTAATGAAACGTTCTAAAAGTGACTGTGGTTATCGATGCACAGCTCTGTGAATATTCTAAAACCTACTGAATTGCAGATTTCAATAAATACTGTGAATGGTATGTGAATCATATTTTAATAAAGCTATTATTTAAAATAATGATCATAGGGGGCTGGGCACAGGTGGTCATGCCTGCCTGTAATCCCAGCACTTTGGGAGGCTGAGGCAGGAGGATCACTTGAGGTCAGGAGTTTTAAGCCCAGTCTGAGCAACCTGGCAAGATCCCGTCTCTATGATAAAAAATGAAAACATTAGCTGGACATGGTGGCACATGTCTGTAGTCCCAGCTACTTGGGAGACTGAAGTGAACTGCTTGAGCCCAGGAGTTTGAGGCTACAGTGAACCATGATCATGTCACTGTACTGTAGCCTGAGCAACACAGCAAGACCCTGTCTCTGAAAAGGAAAGAAAACAAATACAAGTTTTTATCACTTTGTGAGTGTAGCCAAGTTGGAGGAGAAATAGACAATAATAAAAGAGCACTGAATAACGAGGGTGAGTGGCTGGTTAGGCTCAGTTGCTAGCTAAATGGCTTCTAAAAAATTCATTAATAAAGTTACAGCTCTGGGGACAGTCACGTAGTCAAAGAATGAATGCTAAATTCATTACAAATGCCCATGGTCTTTCTTTACATGCCTTCTAGTGAAAAATTCGTAAGTGCCTAAATAGCAAGTCTGCAATGATAGCAGCTGTTTATTAAAGACTACAAAAAAGAAATGGAGGCCGGGCGTGGTTGCTCACATCTGTACTCCTTGCATTTTGGGAGGCTGAGGCAGGCGGATTGCCTGAGGTCAGGAGCTCCAGAGAAGCCTGGCCAACATGGTGAAACCCCATCTCTACTAAAAATACAAAAATTAGCTGGGTGTGGTGGCGGGCGCCTGTAATCCCAGCTACTTGGGAGGCTGAGGCAGGAGAATTGCTTGAACCCAGAAGATGAAGGTTGCAGTGAGCCAAAATTGCACCATTGCACTCCAGCCTGGGTGACAAGAGAAAGACTCTATCTTAAAAAAAAAAAGAAAAAAAAGAAATGGCATCTTCTTCAAGAATTACATCGTGTTTCATGATAAAGAAGCTCTAATTTTGCATTTGTTCAAGTATTGATGAGATTTAGCCAATATGACACCCATCTTGGATAAAATGCAAACAACCCAATTTCATTTTCTCATTAACAAAACCGATTATTAGGTAGTCTAATATCAACTCTGATCTTATTAAAAACTGATCAGATTTAAAAAATTATGGAATTATGGAGCCAATAAGATGTTACAACCTGTTCCAAGGGGAATTCCAAAATCCACACATATCTGAGACCCTCAAGTATGATGAAACATATTTGATTACTGTATTGAAAAATAAACTGATTACATAGCCAACAATTGGACAGGGGTCTCCTCATCCACAGCCACACAAACCCGATCATGCAGCTATGTGGTTACAAGGCCTACATAGCCTAGAAGGGACTGGTCTGACTTGAGATTTCATTTGTATTTGTATTTTGAGACAGGGTCCCACTCTGTCACCCAGGATGGAGTGCAGTGGTATAATCATAGCTCACTGCAACCTTGACCAACTGGGCTCAAGAGATGCTCCTGCCTCAGCTGCCCCCATACCTGGGAATACAGGCAAGTACCACCATGTCAGGCATTTTTTTCATTTTTGTAGAGAGAGAAGTCTTGCTATGTTGCCCAAGCTGGCCTCAAACTCCTAAAATCAAGAGATCTGCCCATCTCAGCCACATGAGTAACTCGGGCCATAGGTACATACCATCATGCCTGGCTATATTTATTTTATTTTATTAAATTTATTTATTTTATTTTTTTAGAGAGGAGGTCTTGGTATGTTGCCCAGGCTGCTCTCAAACTCATGGCCTTAAAACATACTCCCATCTCTGCCTCTCAAACTGTTGGAACTATAGGTGTGAGCCACTGCACCTGGTCTGACTTGAGATTTCTTTTATCTAGCATCCTTTACTTGGTAGGATTGGGAAAGGCAGTAGTGTTTTTTAAAATTACTTAATAATTCAATTAGAATCAAACTTAACCTTGACCACTGCCTTCTCTCACAGCTCACATCCAGTCTGTCAGGAAATCCTACTGACTGACTTCAACATGTATCCAGGCTCTGACCATCTCTCACCACCACCATGAACCTGGTCAGGATCACTATCATCTCCCACTGAGATGTTGCCACAGCTTGGTCCCCATGCTTCTACCCAAATCTTCCCATAGTCTTTCTCAACTTGGCAGCCAGGTCGTGCTTTTAAATCAGGAGACAGATCATGTCGCCTCTCTGCTCAGAAGCCCTCGGTGGTTCCCATTTTAGTCAGAGTAAAAGCCAAAGCCCCAGCAATAGCGTCCCAGGGCTTACACGATCTGTACCGATCCCAGCCCAGCAACTCCCCGGCCTCCTCGCTGACTTTGCTCCCTCTGTCTCTTTGCTCCACTGGCCTCCTTCCAGAGCCTCAGACACACCAGAGAGTTTCCTCCTTTATCCAACAGGATAAAGATCCTGTTGACTCAGCCTACAATGCTCTTCCCTCAGCACCTTGGCCAGCTCCATCACCTGCTTCAAACTTTTGCTCAATATTCACTTATGAGGCCAACCCTGATCACTCTACTTAACATTGCCATCTGTCCCCATTCCCACCATGCTCATTTCTTTCTTTCTTTTTGAAACAAGGTCTTGCTTTATTGCCCAGGCTGGAGTACACTGGTGCAATCACAGCTCACAGCAACTTCAACTTCCCAGGCTTAAACAATCCTCCCACCTCAGCCTCCCTAGGAACTGAGACTACAGCTGCATGCCACAACACCTGGCTTTTTTTTTTTTTTTTGAGACGGAGTCTCGGTCGCCCAGGCTGAAGTGTAAGGGTGTGATCTTGGCTCACTGCAATGTCTGCCTTTTGGGTTCAAGTGATTCTCTGCCTCAGCCTCCCGAGTAGCTGGGATTACAGGCACCCACCACCACACCTGGCTAATGTTTGTATTTTTAGTAGAGATGGGGTTTCACCATCTTGGCTAGGCTGGTCTTGAACTTCTGACCTCGTGATCAACCCTCCTCGGCCTCCCAAAGTGCTGGGATTACAAATGTGAGCCACTGCACCTGGCCTTTTAAAAAAATTCTTTTTAGACATGAGGTCTCATTATGTTGCCCAGGCTGGTCTTAAGCTCCTGGGCTTAAGTGATCCTCCTACCTCAGCCTCCTAAAGTTCTGGGATTACAGGTGTGAGCAACTGTAACATGAGGTCCCAGCTTCATGTTCATTTTTTGTTGTTGCTACAACAAAGTACCCTACATTTAGTGACTTCAAACACCACAAATCTACCATCTTACAGTTCTGGGGGCCAGAAGCCCAACTAGGTCTATTAAGGCTAAAGTCAAGCTGTCAGAGGGGCTGCATTCCTTCTGGAGGAGGCTCTAGACAGAATGTGCTCCTTTACCTTTTCCAGCTTCTAGAAGCCACCCCCATTCCTTGACTTACCTCGTGACTCCATATTCAAGGCCAGAAGTGCAGCATCTTCAAATCTCCCTCTCTGACCTCTTCTTCCATTACCACATCACTTTCTCTAATTCTGACTCTCCTACCTCCTTCTCTTATAAAGATCCTTGTGATTGGTGGGTATGGGGGCTCCCATCTGGAATCCCAACATTTTGGGAGGCCAAAGAGGAAGGATTGCTTGAGGCCAAGAGTTAGAGATCAGCCTGGGGAAAATAGGAAGACCCTGCCTTTACAAAATTAAAATTAAAATCAGCTGGACATGGTGATGCACGCCTGTAGTTCCAGCTACTGGAGAGGCTAAGGTGGGAGGATCGCTTTAGCCTAGGAGGTCAAGGCTGCAGTGAGCTATGATCACATCACTGCACTCCAGCCTCAGTGGCAGAGTGAGACTCTGTCTCAAATATAAGAAAAGAAATATACATTTGGTCTCTGCCCCTGGTTCCTGGCATAGAGCTTCCAAAGCTCTTATAAAGCCCTTTGTGACAGAGGAAATAGGAGCATTTTCTGTTTTGACATTTAGTCTTAGTCCCAGGTTCCTGACACAAGGGCCTCTAAGGTCTTTCAGATCTGCAGCATGGTAAGAATGCATGTGGGATGCTGTTGAGCTAACAGGGTGGCTGCAAGCTCCTAGACCGCTTCAGGAGGAGGGCTAGCTGCCAGAGAAAGCAACCACATTTTTTTTTTAAACAGAGTTTGGCTCTTGTAGCCCAGGCTGGAGTGCAATGGCACAATCTCAGCTCACTGCAACCTCTACCTCCCGGGTTCAAGCAATTCTCCTGCCTCAGCCTCCCGAGTAGCTGGAATTATAGGGATGTGCCACAACGCCTAGCTAATTGTTGTTATTTTTAGTAGAAATGGGGTTTCACCATGTTGGTCAGGCTGGTCTCAAACTCCTGACCTCAAGTGGTCCATGTGCCTCAGCCTTCCAGACTGCTAGGATTACAGGAGTGAGCCACCGCACCTGGCCCCAACCACATTTTTTGAGGCTTGCAACTTTCAGCCTCACTTGCTGAACTCTAGGCGGCAAAAGGAACTGGAGATTGACTTAACTACCAATGGCCAATGATTTTATCAATCATGCCTCCATAAAAACCCAAACAGCAGGGTTTGGAGAGCTTCTGTGTTGCTAAACACAAGGAGGTCCTGGGAGGGTAGTGTGCCTAACAGAGGGCATGGAAGCTCTGTGCCCCTCTCCACTCACCTTGTCCTGTGCATCTCTTTCATTGGCTGTTCCTGAGATGGAGCCATTACATTGAGCCAGTAATAGAAAATAAGGTGGCCAGATGCACTGGCTCATGCCTGTAATCCCAGCACTTTGGGAGGCAGAGGTGGGCGGAATCACTTGAGCCTAGGAATTTGAGACCAGCCTGGGCAACATAAGAAGACCCCATCTATACAAAAAATAAAAGAAATTAGCCAGATGTGGTGGTGGGAACCCTGTAATTCCAGCTACTTGAGAGGCTGAAGCAGGAGAATCACTTGAGCCCTGGAGGTTGAGGCTTCAATGAGCTATGATTGCACCACTGCACACCAGCCTGGACAACAGAGTGAGGCCCTGTCTCTTAAAAAGAAAAGAAAAAAACCTATTTTTCTAAGTTCTGTGAGTTGTTCTAGTAAATAATTGAACTCAAGAAGAGGGTCATGGGAAACCCTGATTTCTAACTGGTTGGTCAAAATACAGGTGACAACCTAGGACTTGCAACTGGCATCTGAAGTGAGGGTGGTCTTGTGGGACTGAGCCCCAACCTGTGGGTTCTGTGCTAACTCTAGGTAGTGTCAGAATGGAATTGTGGGATACACGGTTGGTATCCAGAAAGTTGGAGAATTGGTGTAGAAACTCCGCACACACATTTGGTCAGAAGTCTGTAAGTAGAGAGAAACGTGTTGCAGGAAGTCAGGGACCCCAAACGGAGGGACCGGCTGAAGCCACGGCAGAAGAACGTAAATTGTGAAGATTTCATGGACATTTATTAGTTCCCCAAATTAATACTTCTATAATTTCTTAGGCCTGTCTTTACTGCAATCTCTGAACATAAACTGTGAAGATTTCATGGACACTTATCACTTCCCCAATCAATACCCTTGTGATTTCCTATGCATGTCTTTATTTTAATCTCTGAATCCGGTCATCTTCGTAAGCTGAGGATGAATGTCCCCGCAGGACCCTGTGATAACTGCGTTAACTGTACAAGTTGTTTAAACAATATGAAACCTGGGTACCTTGAAAAAAGAACAGGATAACAGCAATTTCAGGGAACAAGAGAGATAACCTTAAACTCTGGCTGCCTGTGGGCCAGGTGGAACAGAGCCATATTTCTCTTCTTTCAAAAGCAAATAGGAGAAATATTGCTGAATTCTTTTTCTCAGCAAAGAACATCCCTGAGAAAGAGAATGCATCCCTAAGGGGAGACCTCTGAAATGGCTGCTTTGGGGACAGCCGTCTTTTACAGTCGTAGATAAGGGATGAAATAAGCCCCAGGCTACCCATGGCACTCCCAGGCTTATCAGGACGAGGAAATTCCCGCCTAATAAATTTTAGTCAGATGTGTTGTCTGCTCTCAAACCCTTTCTCCTGATAAGATGTTATCAATGACAATGCTTGCCCGAAACTTCATTAGCAATTTTAATTTTGCCCCGGTCCTGTGGTCCTGTGATCTTGCCCTGCCTCCATTTGCCTTGTGATATTTTATTACCTTGTGAAGCATGTGATCTCTGTGATCCACACCCTATTTGTACACTCCCTCCCCTTTTGAAAATCACTAATACAAACTTGCTGGTTTTACGGCTTGGGGGGGCATCACGGAACCTGCTGACATGTGATGTCTCCCCCAGACACCCAGCTTTAAAATTTCTCTCTTTTGTACTCTTTCCCTTTATTTCTCAGACCGGCTGACACTCAGGGAAAATAGAAAAGAACCTACATGAAATATCAGGGGTGAATTTCCCCTGATATCACAGGGGCTCTTCTCTCACCTGTCTACCTGCTTAACTGCATAGGAGAGGCAATGCACGGTGCTCAGGAACAAGGCAAGCATTAAAGTCAGACCAGACTAACATTTGACTCAGTCTTAATATTCAGGTGAGCTTGGGCAAATCGCTCATTAACCCCAAGTCTTCATCATTTTGTGCATATAATGGGGATAACTGTGGCACCCACCTGTTTTTGTGAGAATCAATGAAATATTATGCTTGATGTTATTGTGATCATGATACTATCTGACAAGGGCAGTGATGCATGATAACATCAAAAAATTAGAAACTGTAATGAGGTCTCTTGGGCAAAATTCCATACAAGCAAATGACCGGCTCTACAAAGCATTCCTGCCACACTTAATTCACCATTCCCTGAACAAAATGTGCCATCTTCATTGTTCAGGTCTGTATAGTGCTGGTTTCCCTGCCTGGGCAGCTCACTCCATCCCATCCCAGCCCAATCCCCATCCCTCCACCTCCCCCTTCCCTCCCCACTCTCATACAACTCTTTCTCATCTTACAGGACTTGGCTTCAATGTCACCTTAACTGGAAGCTTCTCTCCCTCTCCAGAAGAGCTTCCCATTGCACTTGATGCATGCACTATTATTTGATCATTTTTGAGTTACAGTCCAAGTCTTTTTGTACCTGAATAACATGTTGCCCAGTCAGTCTCTCTTCCTGGATTCAGAAGTCTTTCATGGTAGGTCCAGCTAGAAGTGACAAAAAGACATTCTAAAAAAAAAAAAAAAAAAGAGGATGACACAGACAGACATCAGCACTTAAAAGTTTTAAATGGTATGTGAAAAACAAAATTTAAGGGCTTCTAGGAGAAACGTAGGAGGGAAGGTGTCACTGGGAAATATGATAGAAGGTTAATTTTTATTTTATTTTATTTTTAGAGAAAGGGTCTTGCTCTATCGCCTAGGCTGGACTGCAGTGGTGCAATCACAGTTAACTGCAGCCTCACCCTCCAGGGCTTGAGCAATATTCCCATCTAATTTTTATTTTGTTTAAGAAATGCAGTCTTGCTCTTAGCAAAGCTAAAGTGCAATGGTGTGATCATAGCTTACTGCAGCCTCAGCCTTCTAGACTCAAGTGATCCTCCAGTCTTAGCCTCCCCAGTAGCTGGGACTACAGGTGTGTACTGCAACGTGTAGCTCTTTTTTTTTTTTTTAAATTTTTAGTAGAGACAAAGTGTCACCATGTTGACCAGGTTGGTGGTGATCTCCTACACTCAGGCAGTTCTCTCACCTCAGCCTTCCAAAGTGCTGGGATTACAGGTATGAGCTGCCACACCTGGCTGAGGGGGTTAATTTTTAATTATATAAAGAGCTCAAAGCAAATATTAGAAGGAGCCTAAATGCCTCCAGCAGTTGACTGGTACTGGTGAATTGTGATACATCCATATAATAAAATATTATGCAACCACGAAAAGGATTAAGATAGATCAATAGGTATTGGCACAAATGTCCACGAAATATGAAAATGTGAAGTGACGTTCAATCACCATGTACGTATCTTGAAGGATATGGCCCATTTTTTCAATAGCAATTATTTCCTGAGATAAGATTATGGGTCTAAAGAGTGAAGGAAATGTTTCACTTATTTAAAAGTATTTACTATTTTTATAATTTAATAAAAGATTAAACAGATCATTGAATTAGTAAAAGACAAAGTAACTCTATAAATAAATGGAAAAGACACAGATACCCCAGGCATGGTGGCTCATGCTTATAATACCAGTACTTTGGGAGGGGGTGGTGGGGAGATTGCTTGAGGCCAGGAGTTCCAGACCAGCCTAAGAAACAAAGCAAGACCTTGTCTCTAATAAAAATTAAAAAATAAAAATAATTGGCCAGGCATAGTGGCATGTGCCTATAGTCCCAACTACTGAGGTGGAAGGATCACCTGGGCCCAGGAGGTCAAGGCTGCAGTGAGTTGAGACTGTGCCACTATACTCAAGCCTAGGAGACAGAGCGAGACTTCATCTCAAAAAAGAAAAAAAGGACAATAAAGAAATAAAGCTAATAAGCTAACATAAGGAAAGATAAAATATGTGACAAATAGGCTGGGCGCATGGCTCACAGCTGTAATCAAGCACTTTGGGAGGCCGAGGCGGGTAGATCATGAGGTCAGGAGTTCGAGACCAGCCTGATCAACATGGTGAAACCCCATTTCTACTAAAAATACAAAAATTAGTCGGGCATGGTGGCATGTGCCTGTAATCCCAGCTACTCAGGAGGCTGAGGCAGGAGAATCGCTTGAACCTGGGAGGCAGAGGTTGCAGTGAGCCAAGATCACACCACTGCACTCCAGCCTGGTCGACAGAGCGAGACTGCATCTCAAAAAAAAAAAAAAAAAATGGGTGACAAAGTAATAATATGAGGTCTTTCATTTATCACACAGAAAATAACTTGTTAAATTATAATACCTGTGTGGGCGAAGGTGCAGTGAAATGGCCATTTTCTTGTAGTATTAGTGGTGTTTAAAATGTATATAAGCCTTCCAGGATAAAGCTTGGAAATTTTTTTTTAAATCATACAGACAGTGACTCGTTATACTGCCTCCTCCAACTCCTGGCCTCAAGCAATCCTCCCACCTCAGCCTCCCAAAGTGCTGGAATTACAGGCTGACAGCCACCATGCCTGAAAGCTTTGCAATTTACATCAAGGGTAATAAGAATGCTCATGCCCTGTGACTCACAGTAATCTCACTTCTGGAAATTTCATCTTTGGATATAATTCAACCTAAACAAAAGGCCATATGCACAAACACAGTGAAAATCTGGGAGTAATTTTTTTCTCTTTTTTTAAAAAATATGGAATGCTTCACAAATTTGCATGTCATTCTTTCACAGAGGCCATGCCAATCTCTCTATTGTTCCAACTTAAGTATGTGTGCTACTGAGGCAAGCATGAGTAATTTAAGATAGAGTGGTTAAGTGAAATAAGGAAGAATTATGGAGAATTTAAAAATCTATGCTATTTATAGGCACCTAGTAACAGCTCAGTAAATATTAACTGCTACTATTATTATTTTTATGGTAATTTCACTCAATTAAAAATTGTCATTAAAAATTACCATTGTCATGGAACATAATGTCTCCTACGGTATAATTGTAAAAACGGATACAATTTGTCCCTTGGTATATGGGGGGATTAGTTCCAGCTCTCCCATTTCTGTGTATACCAAAATCCACGCATACTCGAGTTTTCGAAGTCAGTCCTGTGGAATCCACATATAACACAAATGGGAAAATTAGTGAGGTGTGGTGACAAGCACCTGTAGTCCCAGCTACTTGTGAGGCTGAGGCAGGAGGATTGCTTGAGCCCAGGAGGTTGAGGCTGCAGTGAGCCATAATTGCACCACCGCACCCCAGTCTGGGCAACAGAGTGAGACAGAAGGTTGACTTTTTAATAGAATTTTTCTGTTCACTTGAGGATATGGTCAGGATTGTGGCATATGAAAATTCTTCATAAAATAAAACTAACTAATCCAATTAATGCTGGAATTGGGAACAGCAGAAGTGTCATCTCAGAGCTACTCACAATGAAAGGTGATGTCTGGGGCTCAGGTGTGTTGAGGTCCCCATGCCTGGACTATGGGTGCTGAGTGGGATTTACTTGTCCATCCATTTTCTATATTCCAGCACTGGGAAACTAGGGTTTATCCATCTTGATAAGATGTCATTTAAATTCCACTTCGCAAGAACCACAAATGGAAGAAAGGCCATGAAACCACAGGACAGTACTTGTTCTCAAGGGAATCTTCAGCTTAGGTGGCTCTGTAAAAGAGAAATTACATTGTTGAAAAATCGTCGCAGGTCAGGTGAGGTGGCTCATACCTATAATCCCAGCCCACTGGGAGACTAAGGCAGGAGGATCCCGTGAGGCCAGGAGTTCAAGACCAGCCTGAGCAACACAGTGAAACCTCATCTCTACAAAAAATTAGAAAATGAACTGGGTGCGGTGAAACATTCGTATAGTCCCAGCTACTCTGGAGGCTGAAATAGGAGGATCGCTTGAGCCCAGGAAGTGGAAGCTGCAGTGAGCTCCGATCTCACCACTGCACTCCAGCCTGGGTGACAGAGTGAGACCCTGTCTCAAGACACACACACACACACATACACACACACACACACACACGCCCTAATCTCAGTCTGTCCAGCCTTGCCTAATCAAAAGGGCCTTCTGGTTACAGAAGAGGTATGCTCTTTTGTAGGACAGGGAGAGACCAGCAAGCTTGTTCACAGACTTTTCCTCATCCTCTGCTTAGTTTTCCAAGAACCCTCACAGTGGAAATGGAGTCTCTGGGAAAATGACCTAAATCTTTGGGTTACCAGGGGAGAAATATGCCTCCTTTGTCAATTAATAAATGGAACACCTGCCTTAAAATCCAGGGAGTTCTGCTAGAATGAATCACTCCCTAAGACCCTGACCTATGCATGGAACATGAAAAACTGAAGTTTAACTGAGCGCTGTGGATCACGCCTGTAATCCCAGCACTTTGGGAGGCTGAGGCGGGCGGATCACCTGAGGTCAAAAGTTCTAGACCAGCCTGGCCAACATGGTGAAACCCCGTCTCTACTAAAAATACAAAAATTAGTTGGGCATGGTGGTGGACGCCTGTAATCCCAGCTACTCAGGAAGCTGAGGCAGGAAAATCGCTTGAACCCGGAAGGCGGAGGTTGCAGTTACTTCTAGAAGAATTTCCATTAGCCCTTTGAAATCCTTCAACATTCATGAAGGCCAAAGAGTTTTCACCTAATTTAATCTGATGGGTATGTGACCAGAGTCTTTCTAGGGAATAGAGACTCCCAAACCGTTCAGCTGGGAAGTGAGGAGAGAATTTATTACTCAAAATCAAAGGGAAATGAAAAGAGGCCAACATAGAATGTCATTATTCTTTCTTGGCGGGGAATGGATTCCAGAGTCATTCTGTGACCTTTACATGACCTCCTTATTAGCATCTAAAAGCTTCCAGTGTAGGATGCAGCCAGCTAGGTTCTCTTCTAATGTAATAAAATTTGCTTCAGCAAATCTTATGCAGAGCCATCTCCAGACTCCAGAAATAATAGGCTATAAATTACTGGATCTCCCATTTGATATAATGAAGTATAAGCACGGTCCTGAATGACTCCTCTACATACTACTCTGGGTGGCTTGAAGTGAATTTGATACAAGAACTGGAGCGAGCGCAAAGCAGAGCTAGATCTAGGATTAATGTGCTTGGGCCCAGCTCTTCACTACTCACCTATGAGTCCAGTTCCAGAACCCAAGTAGAGGGTGGGGAAACAAGACTCCTGACTTTTTTCCCTAATGTCTACATCTCTTTCACATTTCTTATCTCCTTGCAAAGAAACTAAACAGGCTCAACTGAAATAACTAAATGATTAAACCCTATACAGAGAATCTCCAAAGACTGACAAAATATCATTCAAAACTGTTACACAGACAACCTTGAGGATGACTTGATGTACCAGTGATCTACAATATTTGGGATCATTCCAAATTCCTGTCAAGGATCTGCCTATATCAACACAGGAGCCAAGGACCAACCATTCAAATGGGCCCTGCTGCCAAGCCTTTTTTTTTTTTTACAATGCCATCTCTTCATATTGTTCCATTTAACAAAACTGCAGCCCTTCATCTATCCTTAAGTCCCTTGGCCAATGGTACAGAGCCAGAGTATGCTACTCCCTAGCAGGAAATCAACAGGATGACCTACTAAACACCATTCAGAAGATGCTAAGACCCATGAATTGCATCAGGAAAGAAAAGACAAAGAATTAGTCAGACAGGTACATGCTGTGCCAAAAATGCACTACAGCCCCCACCCTACCACCCTATTCTGCCTAATCCTAGCTGGGCTGACACAAACCTGATGAGACAGGCCTATAAGATCTCAAACTAAAACAGAAACTCCTGAACTGGGTTCTTTCGAACCCAGGAAGCAGCAGTAAATCATTAAAGAACAGATAAGTTCTTAAGGTGACGGAGAGTTTCAGATAAATGGAATGCTGGTAGAACACACGGCCCAAAGGAGCAAAAGTTAATCTAAGCCCAGGTAGAACCTTGTTTACTAGAGTATTAGGCATGGGTTGGGGCAACTATTCTAACCAGAGAAACTGGCTTCAGTGAGGGCAAGTTGGCAATCCAAGGTATAGCATGCATAGGGCTGGCAAAATTCAGGGTGACTGAAGCAAAACTTCAGAACCAGAAAGACCACATCTGGGGGTAAAGCACAAAACTCTCAAGAGACGAATCTTTGTAAGAGTGAGGCAGAACTATATAGCAGTTTTAGGAGATCTGTTGGTGCCTAGCAAGAGCTCCAAATGGGCTATATGCAGGGATGCAGGCTGTAGTCTCAGGAGAGGAGGTTCACAAAAGTCATTCAGTCCAAGACCTCAAACTATGTTCTCTACTAAAAGGAATCAAGGTTCCCTAGAGAAATGGCTGACTCCATGTATGGTGCAGTATATTGATCCTGGAACATCTTTTTTGCCAGAAAGCAAGGAAGCCATCAAAGTCCAACAGGATCACGTCAAAAAGACATGAAAGTCAACTTGAAGAGATAATTATTAACCTAAATGAGACAATGTAAGCATCCAAAACAATAAAGACTGCAATGGCCTGAAATACATCAAACGCAAACAATAATCTATGAGTTCATAATGGTATTCAGAAAAAAAACTACTGGTCATTAGAGGGAAGGTTACTAGGTCACTAACTTCCTACTCTGAAAAGTGACTTAAGATGAGAGGTAGGGTGGAGAATTAGCTATTTATTCAGTTTTTCCTGTACAAACATAAATTTTTAGGGAGATTGAAGCAGATGAAACAAATCTGGAAAAATGGAGGTAACTGCTTAATCTGCGGATTGGGTGCATGGAGGTTCAACATATTTCTTTTGTGTATATTTGAACCCCCTACAAAAAAAGCACAAGACAGAATGTGAGCCAAGCAGCTTAGGGTTTAGGCAAGGCTTCTGCCTACAAGACACACTAGCATATGAGGGGTAGTTTTAGCCCTGATGGGCTGAGCCAACTGGAGGTATATAGGGAGGTGCTAAATTGCAGAGGTTATCATGTTGCCCAGCACTTGATCAAATCCTAGATCCTAGGTCTGCTTGGTAGCATGCTTCCTAGGTAGTGGATCTGAGGCTACCTATAGAACTTCCTTTGCAGTCATAATTCGCTCAGAAACTACAAAAGTGCTTGCTCTTGAAAATGGAGTCTTTGTCCATTTCATGCTTCTATAAAAGAATACCACAGACTGCATAATTTATAAAAAGGAAAAAAGGAAGGAAAGAAAAAAGAACGAAGGAGGGAAGGAGGGAAAAAGGGAAGGAGGAAAGGAAAGGAAGGAAAGGAAGGAAGGGAAGGAAGGAAAGGAAGGAAGGGAAAGAGGGAAAGAGGGAAGGAGGAAAGGAGGGAAGGAGGGAGGGAGAGAGAGAGGGAGGGAGGGGAAGGGAAGAAAAGGGAGGAGAAGGGAAAGGAGGAAGAAAAGGAAAGGAATAAATTTTATTTCTTAACAGTTCTGGATGTTAGGAAGTCCAAGGTTGAGGGGCCTGCATCTGGTAAGGGTCTTCTTGCTGCATCATCCCACTACAGAAGGCAGAAGGAAAAGAGAGTGCAAGAAAGCAAGAGGGCAAAAGGGGCTGAACTCTGTTTTATAATAAGCCCACTCTGTGATTACTAATCTATTACCACAATAACAACATTAACTCATTCATGAAGGCTATTTTATTAGGCCCCACATCCCAATTGTTGCATTGAGGATTGAGTTTCCAGCACATAAACTTTGGGGGACACATTTAAACCACAGCAGAGCACTTATGTTAATTCAACCAAGAGGAGCTGGGAAAATCAAAGGCATGAGAAAGACAGCAAAAGCTAGCACAGAGAAATGCACAGGTTAAGGAAAAAAGTCACAATGAATCCTGTAGTGCAGGCTACTTTATCAAAAGCACCTAAAAAAGATCTCATTAACTCCCCCAGCTCACCTCCACCCACATCTAAAGAGCCACACACAGCACCACCAAAGGCAGCACAATGAGAACAGCATTCTCCTCAACAGACACGCTGGGAGTATCTAGACACCTGACCTCAATAGCTCCAGAACAGCCCTAAAACAGCTCCTCCCTAACCACCACTCAAGTCACCAGCTTGGAAAGTATTCAGAAAACCCAAATCCTGACACACCACTATGAAACAACTTAAAACAGCAAAGAACAACCCATTTGAACAGCAATGCCAGCTGCTGGGAAAAAAAGGAACAATGAGTAGAGGAGAAACAGACCTCTTGGGGTCCACCAAGACCCAGTCTCTCAGCTTCAGCACTTTCAAATGCAGAATCCATACCCCTCTGGGACCTGTGGAGCTCCACAAGGCATGTTGTCCTCAAAGATAAATGAGCAGGCAAGCTGGCTAGAAAACCACTAAGGGGATTATTCTTTAAAGAATCTTTATAGGGTCAAAGAGGAATGGGTCTTAACTGGCTATGTGAACTCCCCACAGATTCTGAGGAT
The DNA here is from genome assembly GCF_028885655.2 of Pongo abelii. Taxonomy (NCBI): domain Eukaryota; kingdom Metazoa; phylum Chordata; class Mammalia; order Primates; family Hominidae; genus Pongo; species Pongo abelii. The sequence goes on from NC_071991.2 coordinate 55,297,974, forward strand.
GATGTCAGTATCCCTTTCCAGATGTGTTTAACACTTTGCAGTCACTTGTATTCCTGCCACTGAGTGCCAGTGCTTTGCTAATTTGAACTGATTCCAGCTCACGCTGACCCCAGCTCCCTGGATGTTACCATTAGCCAAGACTGTCACCCTTACTGTACCCTTTCAAAGAGTCCTAAAAACAGCTCTTCACCTACTCTTCCAAGACAAGTAAAAATGTCTGCCAAACAAATGGGGAAAAAAGATTCAGAGAGTGAAAACAATTAACATACTAACAAGACAGCAAAAAGCAAAGGGGGAGGAGAAACTAGGAAAATCATGTATGGGCTCACACCTATTTCCAAGGCTGGGCTAATGTCCTTTTGCTCATGTCTGAATAAGGCACCAATTTTAATCTGCTAATGAAAAAAAAAGAAAACGAGAAAGAAGCAGGACCAGGCCCAGCACGGTGGCTCATGCCTGTAATCCCAGCACTTTGGGAGGCCAAGGCGGGTGGATCACCCAAGGTCAGGAGTTCTAGACCAGCCTGGTCAACATGGTGAAACACCATCTCTACTAAAAATACAAAAAATTAGCCAGGCATGGTGGTGCATGCCTGTAAATCCAGCTACTCAGGAGGCTGAGGCAGGAGAATTGCTTGAACCCGGAAGGCAGAGAATGTGGTGACCTGAGATCATGCCATTGCCCTCAAGCCAGGGCAATGAGAACAAAATTCGGTAAAAACAAAACAAAACAAAACCACCATAAAATAACTCAGACTTAATTAAATACAACCCTAGTGGTGAATGACTAAAGATGGATTACTCATAACAGAGATAACAGTCCAATAAGAATCCAAGAATCTTACCTTTTAATAACAAAAAAATCCTTTCCTTCCAAAGTAATATCCTCTCAAGGCCAGGAATTCCATTAGTAGAAAGCCTTCCTAAAAAACAAAATTCCTGGCCAGGCATGGGTTCACGTCTGTAATCTCAGCACTCTGGGAGGCTGAGGCGGGAAGATCACTTGACGTCAGGAGTTCGAGACTGGCCTGGCCAACATGGTGAAACCCTATCTCCACTAAAAATACAAAAATTAGCCTGGTGTGGTGGTGGGCACCTGTAATCCCAGCGACTTGGGAGGCTAAGGCAGGAGAATTTCTTGAACCCAGGAGGCAGAGGTTGCAGTGACCAGCAAGGTTACGCCATTGCACCCCAGCCTGGGCGATAAGAGTGAAAACTCCATCTCAAAAAAAAAATAAATAAATAAATTCCTTTGGGAAGGCCTTCTACATAAAAATCTTCAACATGAGACTGGAAAAACGGGTATGGGATCATCACCGGACCTTTGGCTTTTACAGCTCGAGCTATAAGAACAAAAAGAAAAAGGGATATCATTTAAACACAGTATGTAGAAAAGAATAATTATTGAATCTGTACTGGTCTTTAACTTTTACACTTTGATCTTTAATTCTGTTATTGTGATTGAGTCCAAAGAAAAATAGTACAAGTAAAATAAAAAGAACACCAAAAATGCTAATATTCTGTTTACCAAAGTCTGTAGTGAAATATCCCATTAAATCCAAGTGCAGTGACTCCCACCCATAATCCCAGCACTTTGGGAGGCTGAGGCGGGTGAATCTCCTGAAGTCAGGAGTTCGAGGCCAGCCTGGCCAACATGGTGAAACCCCAACTCTACTACAAATACAAAAATTAGGCAGGCGTGGTGGCAGAGGCCTGTAATCCCAGCTACTTAGGAGGCCGAGGCAGGGAGAATTGCTTGAACCCAGGAGGTGAGCTTGCCATGAGCTGAGAGATCATACCACTGCACTCCAGCGTGGGCGACAGAACAAAACTTCAACTTACAAAAAAAATACAAAAAAAAAACAGCTAGCAGGTGACATTTGCTACGGGGAGCCTAGGGATATGATCTTGCTGCAATCCTTCCATTTTAGTAAATCTAAACAGTGTGAATCCATTCTGTTTCATCCCCACTCCACTCCAGAGCCAAAACAAGAAAATCAATTATATTTCTATTTCTTTAAAAACATATCTAACTAAATCATCTAATTAAAAGATGATATGCATGGTTCCATACTCTAAAAGAAAACTTATGTCCTGCATATCATGGACATTTGATGAATGCTTATTCAGTTGACTGGTGTAGACTTCAATAATAACCTGTTCAATGCATTATGCCAGATGAATCTTGCATCTCAAAAGTAGAACAAATATGGTTCTTTCAGTTTTGTCTACCCATAAATGCAATATTTACTAATAAAAAGAAAATGAGTTTATTGTTCTAGAGAGTATGAGAATTTTGACAACATGAATTCTCCTGTCCTAGGACATGATTAATACTTAGAGGCATACTATTTCATGTGGAAGCTACCATTAAATCAATGTTAAGTGTTAATTACTTCACATAATCTTCTAATCTGACTTAAGACTGAAGATGTACCTCATGAAGCTGATTTATCAAGTTGTAAATCTTCACCTGTTGAATTCATAAGTTCATGTCTGAAAGGTGGGAATAAATACTTAATATTCACTAGGCAATATTCAGCAAAGTAATATCCACTAGTACATATTTAATATTTCATCATGAACTGTGGGTGTGAAGAGAAAAGACAGGCTGGGCACAGTGGCTCACACCTGTAATCCCAGCAGTTTGGGAGGCCGAGGCAGGCAGATCATGAGGTCGGGAGTTCGAGACCAGCCTGGCCAACATGGTAAAACCCCGTCTGTACTAAAAATACAATAATTAGCTGGGCATGGTGGCAGGCACCTGTAATCCCAGCTACTCGGGAGGCTGAGGCAGGAGAATTGCCTGAACCCAGGAGGTGGAGGTTGCAGAAACCACGATCAGGCCACTGCATTCCAGCCTGGGCAAAAGAGCAAGATTCTGTCTCAATCAATCAATCAATAAAAATATAAGGAGGAAGCATTTACTGTGTATTTATATGTCTGGTATTATGTGAAGCACTTTACTATCTTATCAAACCTTCGGGACAGATCTTCAGTTCTCATGACCACAAAAGAGGATACTAAAGCTCAGACAGGAGAAGAGACATGGCCAGCCTGTGTTCCCAGGGCCTATGGTCTTACCACTAGGTTACAGTGTTTCCAGGTATCACATGTTGTGAGATTTTGCTTTAAAATGAACCAAAAAAAAACCAAAGGTGAAAAAGGCATAAGCTATTAAAAAGTGGGAGAAACACTAAGAGAACCTTAAGCATGTAACTAAAAATATTATGGAAATGTTATTGAATTCATTAGCAAATTTAATGCTAGGTTTTCATTGAGAAGTAGGTTATATTACTCATGATGAAGAAAAATGTTCATTTTAATATATCAACATAAATACCATCAATATGGTTTATCATGTTTAAATGTTCACTTAAAGCAATTCAGTTAAAATTCTGCATATCATACAATTTTATAGTTTGCTAGTAGGTTACAAGTAAATAGTCATCCAAATAAAAACATCATGTGTTTTCCACTGGTTGTTGCTCTTTTTAGGTGAGCATTTGATGTATATCAACAGAGAGAGGATAATAACAAATCGCTAATTTCTTTCATCATTATATAAAGGTGGTTTCAGGATAGAATAGTATAAGGGCAATGATGAATCTGAAATCTAACATCAATTCAGTGATGCATCAAGATAAAAGTAGAGACAATAGGGGCACCTTGGTGAGTACTGAACATTTTATTTATTTATTTATTTTGAGATGGAGTTTTGCTCTTTTTGCCCAGGCTAGAGTGCAATGGTGCAACCTCGGCTCACCGCAACCTCTGCCTCCTGGGTTCAAGCGATTCTCCTGCCTTGGCCTCCCGAATAGCTGGGATTACAGACATGCGCCACAACACCCGTCTAATTTTGTATTTTTAGTAGAGACGGGGTTTCTCCATGTTGGTCAGGCTGGTCTCGAACTCCCGACCTAGATATCTGCCTGCCTTGGCCTCCCAAAGTTCTGGGATTACAAGTGTGAGCCACCGCGCCCAGATGAATTCCAAATTTAACAAAGCAGACTAAGAGAAACAATTCATTTAAAAAAATAATATTTGGCCAGGCATGGCGGCTCACACCTGTAATCCCAGCACTTTGGGAGGCTGAGGTGAGTGGATCAGGAGGTCAGCAGTTCAAGACCAGCCTAGCCAAGATCATGAAACCCCGTCTCTACTAAAAATACAAAAATCAGCCAGGCGTGGTGGCTGGCGCCTGTAATCCCAGCTGCGCCTGTAATCCCTCTGCTGAGGCAGAGAACTGCTTGAACCCGGGGGGCAGAGGTTGCAGTGAGCCGAGATCGTGCCACTGCACTCCAGCCTGGGTGACAGAGTGAGGCTCTGTCTCAAAAATAAATAAATAAATAATTCAATGAAATCCCTAAGATCCAGGGCTTTGCAATAAATATGTAAATAAATTTCCAATCTCCATACTGAAAGTTTAAAAGAAGTGCTAACTAATAATTAAAGAAATACAACTTTTCCTCAGCTTTGCAACAATCTAGAAACAAAGTGTGTAGACACTACAAAGCACCTTACAAGGAGAAACGTGTAAGGATGGCATGACTTGCCGGCAGCCCTGGGCTTGTCCACGGTACCCCCATGATGAACAGTAACTCCATTGTGTAAACGCCCATGAACATAAGATTACAGGACTTTTCCAGTTTAGACATACCATATTTTCTTTCAGACAATTCTTCAATTTGTTTATGTAGATCAGCGATACAATTATTCCATTTCTCTGAAAATCAAGCAAAAGTTGATTCTCAATAATACGTCCCTATGTCAGAGCAGCACTAACATATAATGACTTATTTCATATATTTTACATTCTAACAGTCCATATCATTTTACTGCTTTCAAAAAAAAATTTCCCTTTTTTGGTGGTTCTTAGAATTGGTTTAATGGGAAACTATTAGAGAAGCTGAAAAGCAGGAGGGCAGAAAAGTTCAATCATATTAAACACAATAACAGGGAGGTCACAATGAGGAGGTCTCCAGGGGTCTTTTAGCAAACTTCCTAAAACATGTCTCAGCTGTGTGAAATAAGACTTTACAGCAGCCAGGTGCAGTGGTGCAGGCCTGTAATCCCAGCACTTTGGCAGCAGAGGCAGACGGGTCGCTTTGAGCTCAGGGCAACAAAGCCAAAACCCCCCTCCCTACCCCCACCCCCACCCTGTCCCTACCAAAAATACAAAACAGCAGGGCATGGTGGTGGGCGCCTGTAGTCCCAGCTACTCAAGAGGCTGAGGCAGGAGAATCACTTGAACCCAGAAGGCAGATGTTGCAGTGAGCCAAGACCACGCCACTGCCAGCCTGGATGACAGAGCAAGACTCCACCTCAAAAAAACAAAAACAAAAACACAAGGTTAAGAGGGACCCCAGACCTTGCAGATACAAGTTTAAGAGGGACCCCTAAGCAAAAAATGCCAACCCTTTTTCTCCCAATCATTGAAACACCAGGAGGGTGTAATAGTTTTGCAGCCAAGCTGTAGCAGACTGATGCCCCCAAGATGCCCATATCCTAATCCCGCGAACTGGTGAACATGACCTTATATGGCAAAAGGGGCTTTGCAGATATAATGAAGTTAAGGGTCTTTGGCTTTTGGGGTTGATGTACTCACCTGGATCCTTATAAGAGCAGAGCAGGTGATGGAGAGGGTGGGAGGTGTAGTGACAGAGCAGGAATCTCCAGTCATTTGAGACGGGCAGCACCAGCTGAGGAGAGCAGGCCACCTCCACGGCCAGGAAACGGATTCTCCCGCAGAGCCTCGGAAGCCACCGAGCCTGCTCCCACCTTGACTCAGCAGGACTTACTGTAGAATTGTGGCCTTCAGACCTGTAAGGGAATACATTTTGGTTGTTTTAAGCCACTAAGTGTGTGGTAATTTGTTGCAGCAGCCACAGGAAACTAGTATTGTAGTGAAGCCTCAAAACCCCCCTGAAGGGGCTGGGCTCAGTGGCTCATGCCTGTAATCCCAGCACTTTGGGAGGCCGAGGTGGGTGGATCACTTGAGGTCAGGAGTTCAAGACTAGCCTGGCCAACATGGCGAAATGCCATCTATACAAAAAATACAAAAATTAGCCGGGCATGGTGGCACATGCCTGTAATCTCAGCTACTCAGGAGGCTGAGACAGGAGAATTGTTTGAACCCAGGGGGGCGGAGGTTGCAGTGAACTGAGATTCCACCACTGCACTCCAGCCTGGGTGACAGAGCGACGCTCCATCTCGAAAACAAAACAAAACAATAAAACCCCACCTGAAGGTTTCCAGTTCTGCCAGCAGTCTCCCACCCAACCCCCAGAAGCAGACATTCCATTGCTGTGGGCCATGGACAGGCAGAAGGAAGCGCCTCCTCATGGCAGAGGCCTACCCAGAAGAAACCCAAGGGAAGGCACTGCCGGGCTGGCCCCTCTCTGCCAAGGCCATATTCTTTTTTTTTTTTTGAGGCCCAGTTTCACTCTGTCTCCCAGACTGGAGTGCAGGGGCACAATCTCGGCTCACTTCGACCTCTGCCTTCCCAGTTCAAGTGATTCTCCTGCCTCAGCCTCCTGAGTAGCTGGGATTACAGGAGTGTAGCATGCCTAGCTAATTTTTGTATTTCTAGTAGAGATGGGATTTTGCCATGTTGCCCAGGCTGGACTCAAACTCCTTGCCTCAAGTAGTCCACCTGTCTCAGCCCCGCAAAGTGCTGGGATTACAGGAGTGAGCCACTGCACCCAGCATTTGCCAAGATCTTTGATGGCGGGCTTTTTCCAGGTGATCAGTCCTTGTCTGGTCTGGCTCTGCCCCACTCTCCTTCTCACCTAGTTGGAATCCCTAGCTACTTTTCAGTAGAGGAGAGTGTGTACCCTAATCCCAGCTTGGTTCAGATCTGCATTTAACTCATGGAACCTGGCTGCTCCCCAGGTCCTGAAGGAAAAAAGGGTCTCTCTGTGGGTATGATAAAGGATGAGCCTGTCCCCAGGACCCTGTGAGAGGGAAGCCCAATGTCCCACCAGGTTGGCAGAGCTGGGGAAGGGAAAGTGTTATGGTAGCCCCAAGAAAAAAAAGAGGCAGCAGAGGGAGCAGGACAGCGCTCACATGGAACTCATGCCACTGCCTGAGTGAGGGGAGGGAGGAGTGCACGCCAGTGACGTCAGGGGGCAGAGAGGCGCAGTTCCAGGGCGGCTTTCCCCCTCACTTCCTGCCATGTTACTCTGATCGCCTCCAAGTGAGCCTGCCCACTTTGTGCCCAGGGGCCTGTAGAAAACCACAGCTCCCCATGGTTACGGCCCCAGGAGTGGGGCAGAGCAGGGAGGAGTCCTGGACAGAGGAGAGCAGGGGCAGGAGGGAGTGGGCCTCAAACTCCAGGAGGGGGCCCTTCTCATGGGTCCTGCTTTCTGGCTTTTCCTTCCTTACCCCTGGGCTGATCATTCGGGGAAGAACTGAGACAAAGTTTCTCACTCTCAGGCCCACGGGGTTTAATTACTGGGCCCTTAGGGAGGTGTGAGCCCCCTGAAAGGATGCAAGGTTTTGTTTTGTTTTTTGAGACAGAGTTTCGCTCCTGTTGCCCAGGCTGGAGTGCAGTGGCGTGATCTCACCACACTACAACTTGCACCTCCCGGGTTCAAGTGATTCTCCTGCCTCAGCCTCCACAGTAGCTGGGATTACAGGTGGCTGCCACCAGGCCTGGCTAATTTTTTGTATTTTTAGTAGAGACAGGGTTTCGCCATGTTGGGCAGGCTGGTCTTGAACTCCTGACCTCAGGTGATCCGACTGGCTCCGCCTCCCAAAGTTCTGGGATTACATGAGCCACTGTGCTTGGCCACGATGAAAGGTTTTGTGTGGAGAGCATGTACATGCCTTTCTGGGAAAATAGTCCACAGCTCTTATTCTCAGCAGGCTTCACAGTCAAAAAAGGTTAGAACTCTTGCTACAGAGCTGTGGAAGCAGCTAGGTGAGGGGCCTGCCAAGGGCACTCTGGGCACTACCTGGGCACTCTCCAGCCCATCATCCCCTAGGCAGGCTGCACTGCTTGGTATTTGCAGAGCTGAGGGGGTGGGGCATGTGGGGACTGTGAAATCGCCCTGAGATGACCCACAGTCCTCAGCTGGGAAGTGAGCGGTGCATCTCCTGCAGCGTCCTCCATCCCTAGAGCCATGGGGCCAGGAGAACTGGCCCTTGCAGCAAGTGAAAAGCCTATTATTGACTCCCTCCCTAGCCATGTAGACAGTGAACCAAGACACTCATATCAGGTAAATGCCTTGGTCTCTGTCACCGAGGTGACCAGTAGGCACCCAGATACAATGAAGGTCCTCACACCAAGATAAGCACCTGGCCACCTGCGGAAAGAGAAAGGACTATCTGAGGGGATGGGGCTGAGCTGGGTGTGGAGTGGTCCTTGTGGGTCTTGGTGAGTGGGAGGGGGAGCAGCATGAGCCAGGCCTCAAGGTAGAAGGACAACCAGGAGACAGCCTGGAAAAAGTGCTGGACCCACAAGGGCTCAAGGCTAGCCAGAGGGAAGGTGGGATAGGCTGCAAAGTCCTGAGGTCTGAAGATTGGCCCTGGCAGGAAGAAACCAGGTAAGGTGGGGTGTTACCTACACCCTCGGGGCCAGATGCAGGCCAGAGCCAGCCAATTACCAGGCCCTTAGGGAGGTGTGAGCCCCTTGAAATGATGCAAGGTTTTTTGTTTTTGTTTTGGAGATGGAGTTTCGCTCTTGTCGCACAGGCTGGCACCTTTGCCCAGAGCAGGCACCAAGATTTCTGGCTCTGGGTGTGACCTCAGTCTGGGGAAAAGCCCCAGCCCCCACCAGGACCACCTACCCCCTAGACTACTTCAGGTGCTGAGCCCAAGCCAGGGGCAGGAAGCTAGACTGATGCCTAGGGTAATCCCAACAAAGTCCCTGGTTCCCCGCAGCTATGGGGCTGACGGGGAATTACAGCCCAAACCCCAGATGCTGGCTCTCAAACTAACACTGAGCCCTCAGTGCCCACAGGGAGATACAATCAGCGCACTTTCCAGATGGGGAAATGGGCTCAGAGAAGTGCAACAGCCTTGCCCAATGCCCCAGACCAGGGCTCCAGGCCCAGAGTGTTCTTTTGTCACTGTGTCCAGAGGGCAGCAGCTGCTGTGATGTACCCACTTGAGCCTGGCAGCTTTCTCCAACTTTGGAAGCGCAGGAGCATGGCCCCTGTCCACAGATGCACCTGGCATGAGGCGTGCCCAGAGGGAGAGAGGCAGATGAGTTTCGTCTCCTCCACTGGATTGGGAGGGCCTAGAAGGAGACAAGCATCTGCTTGAGAAAGCAGTGAATAGTGAGCAACCTGAGGCAGTGCCCCTCTGGATGGATCCGCAGTGCCTGGATGGAACCTGGCTCAGACGGAGCTCAGTTCTGCAGGTCCCTGAGGCATGGAGAGTTCACAGCTACCAAGTGTAGGAATCTGGATTCAAAGCCAACAGCGTGACTCCAAAGTCCCTGCCCTAGCCCCTGGACCACCCTCGCAGGCCCATCAGATGCCCAGGCCAGCAGCACAGCCGGCCAAGGCCAGGGAAACTTGGGGAGCCTCAGAGCACCCCCAGGTATTCCAACCTCATCCTGTACCCCTGCCTGTCACACTTCTTCCTGCTTTAACCTCAACCCCTACACAAAGCCTGGGCCACTTAATGTGGCATCAGAGGCCTCAATAAATCAGTCTAATCTTGAAAAAAAAAAAAAGACTTAACAGATATACAATTGCACGTTAGAATGCTAAAGACCATAAGCATATAACAACTTAAAGTACATATAAATTCAATATATATCCAATCATTGTGACTATGACACAGTAGAATATTAAAATACTATTTTCAAAATGTATACAAGCTTAATGTTCTATGTATTCAAAATACAAATCATCAACATAATTTGCCACTAATATTCAGTCCCTTCACAGGACACATGATTCACTGGGAGTTAATAAATTAGCAGCCGGCAGGCAGTGACACACAGCAAAAATGAAAACCAAGAGGTGAAATAGTTCTGAAATAAAGGTTTTAAAGCTAACAGAAATCACTAAATTACTAAGTCATTAGCACTAATTTTGAGCCAACTAACTAATATGAGATGATACAATGTCCTATACTTTGGTAAATACAGACTATGTTTAAACAATGTCTGTAACGTGACTTTCAAAATGCTCCTGGCTTTACAAAGATGTGATTAAGACGTAGTAATACATGCTAAACCATTTCCCCCTGCAGAGCATGTGGTAACTTTCATCAGTCACACTGAGAGTCCAGAAGATAAAGGAAAAGGTCGTGGATTTCGCTGAGAACTTACCAGAGTTGAACTCCCTCATTTTCCGTTCCCCAGCATTGGCGGGTTCTGGGACTGGTGGCTGTGGTGGCTCGTTGGTCTTTGTCTCTTAGAAGGTGGGGAATAATCATCATCTTGAAAAAGAAAAAATGGTCATTACTGAAGGAACCATCTTAGGTTACAGCCATCTCTGGGTCAATTCCCAACATTCAAAAGCTGAGCAGGGCTTTAAAGCTATCTTATTAATAATTATTTCTGTATTGCGAACTTCAGCATACTTTTTTCTAGTTACATTTGAAATGTTATTCTTTTGGGATGTGCTCAAGTGAATACTGCTTTCTCCTCTGTCTTGCTTCATTACTTTTTAGTTTGCTTCATTCGAATCATCATTGTAAGTCTCCCCTTCTCCTCAAATAACTTTCGAATTGCTGCCAAGAACTATGTTCTATTTTAAGGCTTTTGAGAAAAAACTTTCAATGAAGATAGCCACCTAAAGGTATACAAACATAGAAGAAACGGGATAAAATAAAGCTTAGATTGGAAAAAATATTTAAGATTATACAAAATTCAAGCATAAACAAGGGAAGCTGAGTAATTGTATGTTCAAATACTTTAAACAAGTGCAAAACATGTAGGCTTAAAAAAATAGACCTGGCCAGGCATGGTGGTTCACACCTGTAATTCCAACACTTTGGGAGGCCGAGGCCAGCAGATAACTTGAGGTCAGGAATTCGAGACCAGCCTGGCCAACATAGTGAAACCCCCTCTCTACTAAAAATACAAAAATTAGGCCAGGAGCGATGGCTCATGCCTGTGATCCCAGCACTTTGAGAGGCCGAGGCGGGTAGATCACCTGAGGTCAGGAGTTTGAGACCAGCCTAACCAACATAGAGAAACCCCATCTCTACTAAAAATACAACATTAGCTGGGTGTGGTGGCACATGCCTGTAATCCCAGCTACTCGGGAGGCTGAGGCAGGAGAATTCCTCGAACCCGAAAGGCAAAGATTGTGGTGAGCCGAGATTGTGCCATTGCACTCCAGCCTGGGCAACAACGGCGAAACTCCGTCTCAAAAAAAAAAAAGAAAAAATTAGCCAGGCATGGTGGCGCATGCCTGTAATCCCAGCTACTTGGGAGGCTGAGGCAGGAGAATCGCTTGAACCCAGGAGGCTGAAATTGCGGTGAGCCGAGACTGCACCATTGCACTCCAGCCTGGGTAATAGAGCAAGACCCTGTCTCAAAAAAAAAAAAAGAGACAGAGAAAGAAAGAAAGAGGGCTACATTATTTATGAAACACATACTGTTAACTCAGTCACCAGAAAGCCTGTGTATAAATGAGCAGTGAGATATTCAAGCACAGCACACACACACTTCTCAGGACAGCTGTCGTGAGAGTTCCATGCTCGTTTCCTTCTGGATATATCAGCAACTCACTCTGCTATGATCCTGCAATACATCTCATGTTAGAATTAGAGACATCTGGGCCAGGCACAGTGGCTGACGCCTGTAATCCTAACACTTTGGGAAGCCGAGGCAGGCAGATCACCTAAGGTCAGGAGTTCGAGACCAGCCTGGCCAACATGGTGAAACGCTGTCTCTACCAAAAATACAAAAAATTAGCTGGGCATGGTGGTGCGTGCCTGTAATCCCAGCTACTCGGGAGCCTGAGGCAGGAGAATCGCTTGAACCCGGGAGGTAGAGGTTGCAGTGAGCCAAGATCGTGCCACTGCACTCCGGCATGGGTGACAGAGCAAGGCTCTGTCAAAAAAAAAAAAAAAAAAAAGAAAGAAAAAGAAAAAAGAATTAGAGACATCTGGATGAAATCAGCTGCCAGTCTCGCAAAGTGTCAGGTAACATCCTATTAAGATTGCTGCTTACACGTCATCTATAAAATACTGAAAATATCATTTTAAGAAATCTTTTTTTTATTTTGAGACAGAGTTTTGCTCTTGTTGCCCAGGCTGGAGTGCAATGGTGCGATCTCGGCTCACTGCAACCTCTGCCCCCTGGGTTCAAGCAATTCTCCTTTCTCAGCCCCCTGAGTAGCTGGGATTACAGGCATGCACCACCACGCCTGGCTAATTTTGTATTTTCAGTAGAGACAGGGTTTCTCCATATTGGTCAAGCTGGTCTCGAACTCCTGACCTCAGGTGATCCACTGACCTTGGCCTCCCAAAGTGCTGGGATTACAGGTGTGAGCCACCATGCCTAGCCAAGAAACCCTTATTTGAAAACAAGCCAGGCACGGTGGCTCATGCTTATAATCCCAGCACTTTGGGAAGCCAAGGCAGGTGGATCACTTGACGTCAGTAGTTTGAGATCAGCCTGGGCAACATGTTGTAACCCCATCTCTACTAAAAATATATTTTAAAAATTAGCTGGGTGTGGTGGTGGGCACCTGTAATCCCAGCTTCTCAGGAGGCTGAAGCAGGAGAATCACTTGAACCTGGGAGGTGGAGGTTGCAGTGAGCGGAGATCATGCCACTGCACTCCAGCCTGGGAGACAATAGAAAGACTCCATCTCAAAAACAAAACAAAACAAAACCACGAAAAAAAAGACTCCATTTCAAAAACAAAACTAAAACCAAAAACACAACACAAATGTAGTATACAAATGAAAATAATTACTGTGTTAAACACAGTTTCATAGAAAATAAAAGACCAATCAAATACAATAAGCTGCCTTTTTAGATGGGTATGTTATTCTTCTTTTACAGCTAAAGAAACGGGCTCAGAGAATGTTATTTGATTAGTCCGTGTTGCATCTCTGGACAGTGCAGCTGAGATCAGACTATGTGTAACTCCACTAGCCTACCAGGGTGCCTCTCATAAAGGTAAGAAATGTAAATTTGGCCTAATACACCAAGTTGCCAGGGCAGCACTGGGTCAATTCTACATACAGTACATCTATGTTCATCAAGGGAAACCTTAAGGGAAAGTGAAAACGCTTCTAGAAGGCGACTGGACACCAGCGCCTTTGTTTGTTGCCTTTGGGCTCTTCTTCTAAGGCCAACAGTGACCTGAAATTATTGACTGACTTTTCCAACCAAGTGGACAAAATGGTACCAAGGTCGCCAACATCAGACAAATTCACTTGAGGGCCTTATCTATGTGCTTTGAAAGACAAAACTGCTTTTGTAAAGGATACTGTATTTCAGAAAAACATAATCATATTAACAACTAATAACATGTAAAATGCTGATGTGTTGAATGCTACTTTAGAAAAACATGTTCAAATCTAGGGAAAAAATTTGATACAAAACTACGTGCTAGCTAGCTAGCTATCTAGAGACATGCTTTCATTCTATTGCTCAGGATGGGAAGCAGTGGGATTATCATAGCTCACTGCAGCCTTGAGCTCCTGGCCTCAAGTGATCCTCCTGCCTCAGCCTCCTAACTAGCTAGGGCCACAGGTGGACACAGTTATCCCTGGGTTTTTGTTTGTTTTGTAGCGACAGGGTTTCACTACATTGCCCAGGCTGGTGTCAAACTTTGGAGTCTCGCTGTGTCGCCCAGGCTGGGGTGCAGTGGTGCGATCTCGGCCCAATGCAACCTCCGCCTCCCGGGTTCAAGTAATTCTCCTTTATCAGCCTCCCTAGTAGCTGGGACTACAGGCATGCGCCACCACGCCCGGCTAATTTTTGTATTTTTTGTAGAGACTGGGTTTCACCATGGCCAGGCTGGTCTCCAACTCCTGACCTCGGGTGATCCACCCGCCTTGGCCTCCCAAAGTGTTGGGATTACAGGAGTCAGCCACTGAGCCTGGCGGAGCACTTTCTTATGTTATTAAGTAGCCTAATCCAGGTGGGGCGAGGTCCCTCACGCCTGTAATCCCGACAACTCTGATGGCCAAGGTGAGAAGATCGCTTCAACTCAGGAGTTCGAAACTGGCCCGGGGCAACATAGCGAGGCCCCCCACCAACCATCTCTAGAAAAAATACAAAAATTAGGCCAGGTGCGCACCGCGCCCGGCTAATTTTTGTATCTTTTGTAGAGACCCGGTTTCGTCATGTTGCCCAGGCTGGTCTCGAACTCCTGAGCCCAAGCCATCCATCCTCCCGCCTCGGCCTCCCAAAGTGCTGGGATTACAGTAGGGCCCAGCCAGCCTCATGTTTTATTTAGCAGTCCCTCCCTGTTGCACACTTGGATAGTTTTTTAATTTTTTTAGACAGGGTTTACCTCAATCTCGCAGGCTGGAATGCTGTGGTGGGATCATAGCTCACTGGAGCCTTGAACCTTTGGGCTCAAGTAGCTGGGGGGCTGAGGTAGGACTACAGAGATGGGGTTGCGCCATGTTACTAGGCTGCTCTTGGCCTGAAGGGTCCTCCCGCCTCGGCCGCGCCAGACATAGTTTTCTATTTTTGACCAAGATAAACACTGTGCTGTGTCTGAATTTTTCAGCTACCCTTCTTCAGCCGGCAACACACAGGACCTGGCGGGGAGGTCGCTGTTACCAGTCCCCACTCTGACTAGAAGACTGCCCAGCTCCAGGCACTGTAGCGCCCCAGTGACGTAGCCAAACACCCGCGCCTCTGACGTCGCCGAAAGCCCACCTCTATGGTGTTGGCGAAGACGCGCCCTTGTGACGTCACGGAAGGCACGCTCTTGTGGCGTCGCAGGGGACCGCCACTCACGCGGAGCCAATCGGAACCCGCGGCGGGGCTGCTGGGTCTTCCAGGAGCGCGCTTGAGCGGACGCTGGCTACGGGTGGCCGGGCGGGATGTAACCGGCTGCTGAGCTGGCAGTTCTGTCTCCCTAGGCTTCGGCCCCGCCGCCGCCGCACATAAGCTGCGAGGAGGAGCTTTACGACTTCCCGGTCTTCGGGGCGGGCGCAGCAAGGGCCAGACTGCGCTAGCAGGCGCTGCGCGCCAACCGGCCGGCACCTGTCGCAGAAGGTGCAACCGATCGTACTGTCGCGCAGAAGCTCCTCAATGGCCAGCGCCAGCTGCAGCCCCGGCCACTGTTGTCTTTCTGTTGTCTTTCTAATTGCATCACGTTTAAGGCACGTTGCCTTAAAGTCTTGCTGTATCTTTTTTCTTCTTTTGTTTGTATTTTCCCTCACTTCCCGCTCCTGTGGTAATCATCCATTTTATTTGGTTTGGGTCTTATAGGTCTTGATTTATGCACTTTCCAGGTTGAGAGCTCACCTTTTCCATTTGGTAAGAAACTGAGCAATGGATGACGGCTGACTAGAAGTAGTCTTCTTTTTTTATAGTGATTTCAGCTGAAACAACCTGTAGGTGCATGCTGTTTATCAGTAGTGCTAATTTGTCACTAATCCATACTTTGCTTAATGAATAATTTTATTTTTGTTAATATGTGATTTACAATATTACCTAAATGTTGTAGAGCTAGTTCCTAATATAAGATCAAATAAGAACAGACTAAATTTTTACTTTTTGATAGTAATAATATTGAGAAAGCATGAAAAAAATGTAGATGATAAACCACTTTTACATGTGACTCTTGCAAATGTGAGCTACAGCATTTTACAATTTTATAATGTAATGTACATAATCAGAATGTGCCTATAGAATACTTTAAAAATATTACCTATAATTGAAGTTATTTACAAAGGATAATATTAAACACTGAGAATTTTAGGGCTTTTCATTAATTCATATGAAACATATTCCTTTTTACATACTGTGCATAATAATTGAACTCTACATTTGATAACACTATTTTCCAAATTAAAGCAATTATTTGCATATGGATTTCTCATAAACTCCTATCTTAAGCTTTTTTTTTTTTTTTTGGCAGGAGTTGGCAAGTTAAAATCAGATGTATTCTTTTATTCCTCAGGGAATGTTTTTACTTAAAATAGAACTTTACATGGCACCGAATACAAATATATTGTGCCTAATTTTTACTGAGCGACTCTCCAAATTGATATGAGAATTCTGATTCAGAATTACAGACTTTATTTCTCTATTTTAATCATATTGTTATATATTAAGTACAGGTAAATAGTGCTATACATTTTTGTGTGAGTATTCTGAATGTACCTTTAAATTTATTTTCCTTACTCTTGTAGATATTGGTCCTGTCACTGATGATCCTTCCTCTTTGCCTCAGCCAAGTGTCAATCAGAGTTCACGACCATTAAGTGAAGAACAGCTAGATGAGATCCTCAGTCCTGAACTAGACAAAATGGTCACAGATGGTAAAATATTTGCCCTACATCTAGGCTTTCTAAAAGACCTGAGTAAATATGATTTTTAAAGATTTTTGCATGGTTATAATTTAACTTCTAATTATTTCTATCAGTTAAATACTATTTTATATCAGTATATTGAATTAGTAGCTGTTAATGTTTCTATTTTTTTTAAAATTTATTCTAGGAGCAATTCTTGGAAAATTATATAAAATTCCAGGTAAATGTGTTTTGATTTTCTAGTTTATGAAAATGGCATTCCCCATACCATGACCCTACTGGTCTTTTAATCTTGTTACTATTATTGTTTTATCTCCTAGAGCTTGGCGGAAAAGATGTTGAAGACTTATTTACAGGTGTACTTAGTCCTGCGAACACTCAGCCAACTCCATTGCCACAGCCTCCCCCACCAACACAGCTGTTGCCAATACACAATCAGGGTATGTTATGACTTTATAATTCTACATTATATTCACACACGTGTGTATATATGTGGGTACATATATACACACAAGCAAGTTTTGTCCTGTTCTTTAGTAGCCACATATACAAACTGATAGGGAGAAAAACCCTTTTGTAATGATAGAAAAATACTGACTTCACATAGCGGTCTCCCTGAAATTCTCTGTAATTCTGTAATTATCCTTATGTCCAGAATTCTTTTGCTCATTCATTGGCAGTGGGGAGGATGTAACAGTGCCTGCGCTCTTCCCTCCCTGCAAGTCCCATTCCCAGCTCACTCCACTCTAGTCATTTCCCACATAGGCACTTCTGTGTGTGTGTGGAACTGTCCCCGCTCACCTGGCTGCCTGTACGCCCTCGGTTTCACTGTCATCTCTCAGAGGTTAGCTGGTCACCACCCCACCCCCACGTTTTTCATTTGTAGCATATGGCACAAATATAATACCTGTTTGGGTAATTATGTCTTCCCTTTAGATTGTGAGCTCTTTAAAGGCTAGAGTTGTCCATGTGCTTGCTTATGTGCCCTGCCACAGAGTATGTGTTCAGTACATACTTTCATAGTAAATCAGTGACCTTTCTATCCCTGTAGACACTATGAAATTTTGTGAATGTTTGCCTATTTTGTTCATTTTTCTTCTGCCTACTTACAACTAGCTACCAATTTCTCCCCTTTTCTGTAGAGCTGAAATTTGATAGCCTAGGATTAAGGTCTGTATGAGTGGATAGGGAAATTGGTACAGGTACGGGAATCTCCTATAGGAAGGAGTTTATGGAGTTGCATGGTGGCATGTAGATAACTCTACCTATATGTATTTTTGTTTTGTTTTGAGACAGGGTCTCGCTCTGTCACCCAGGCTAACATGCAGTGGTGTGAACACAACTCACGTCAGCTGCGATCTCCTGGGCTCAAGCGATCCTACTGTCCTCAGCCTCCCATGTAGGTGTGACCACAGACACACGCCATCGTGCCTGGCTTATTTTTTGATTTTTTGCAGAGGTGGGGGTCTCACTTTGTTGCCCAGGCCAGTCTAGAACTCCTGGGTTCAAATGATCCTCCCACCTCGGCCTCCCAAAGTGCTGAGATTACAGGCGTGGACCTCTGTGCCCAGCTAGTATATATTTCTGATGATTTGAGCGTAGGAACATTTTTCTATATCCTGTTGTCACTGCCTCATGACTATATCCTGAATTGAATAACATGAGGATATCTTATCCTTTTCTTGTATAAGTGCCAAAGTGTGTGAATAATTTGTAACCTTTACTAACAACTTTGTATATACGTGAAAATTCCGTAATGCACATAATGGAAATATTTGAGTTTTTACCAGTTTAGCCTCTAAACATAAATTTACCTTGATTTTTGCTAGGCTAGACATGTGATTTACATTTGGGTAATATACTCATCATAACTACTTCTTGCCTTAATTGTTCCTGTATGCTTTTTTTTTCTGAGACAGAGTCTCACGCCTTCGCCCAGGCTGGGGTGCAGTGGCGTGATCTCGGCTCACTGCAACCTCTGCCCTCCGAGTTCAGCGATTCTTCTGCCTCAGCCTCCTGAGTAGCTGGGATTACAGGTGCCTGCCACTGCGCCCAGCTAATTTTTTGTATTTTTAGTAGAGACGGGGTTTCACCATCTTGGTCAGGCTGGTCTTAAACTCCTGACCTTGTGATCCATCTGCCTCGGCCTCCCAAAGTGCTGGGATTACAGGCGTGAGCCACCGCGCCCAGCCCCCATATGCTGTTTTAACGATTAAGAACTATTCAGTATTTCTCTTTTCAACATATAAAAATGACCTGTCTTTATGTTTTCTGAACTGAAAGTGCATATTTTAAAAATCAAAGATGTATTTCTTTATAAAAAACATCTTATAATCATTATGAAAATCACTTCATTGTGCAGTCTCATTTTTAAAAGGTCTTGAGAGGATGACTTCTTTTTCTTTACTTTTTTTTTTTTTTTGCAAGGTGTTAATACAGGGTGAATCAGGTTGCCTACCCTTAGGAGTTTGTAATTCTAATACTGTAGACTTTCAGATATACAACTAATGCGTATTATAGTGCAGTATAATTCAAGTACAGCCTTATGAATCACTAAGATTTCATTGTTCTTGTTTGAAAGAATAGTAGTTCTAATGTAAGGACAAAGCATGATCAAGTTACATATAGGGTGACACATAGTTATTCAAGAATGGCAACTTTAACGTTTTCCAGAGCAAAGGGAGTGGGCATTGTTTAAGGAAGCAAAACTAGAAGTGGACATTGGTGCTGATT
This sequence comes from Pongo abelii, assembly GCF_028885655.2. NCBI lineage: Eukaryota > Metazoa > Chordata > Mammalia > Primates > Hominidae > Pongo > Pongo abelii. The sequence continues at coordinate 55,317,127 of NC_071991.2, forward strand.
GTAAAGGGCTCTGAGAAATAGGCAGAGGCAGCTGGCCTTTTCCCTAGAGGCTTCGAAGAGCCTTTGAAGACCTTACACCAGTGGTGTGATCTGATCACTTATGTGTTTTGCTAAGGTAGCTCTGGTGTCAATATTGGGAATACACTTGGGACAAGAAGAATTGTACTAATGAGGTTATTGTGGTTGAGACTAAGTTAAAAAGTAGGTTCCATGTAAAGATACTTCAGTGCTGATTGAAAGGAAGGAATAGATACGAGAGAAAATGACATTAGAACAAGTAGGACTGTGCTACTGAATGGATATAAGGTGTGAGGAAAGGGGGAAATTAAAGTGAATTAGACTGTGTATAAACCAGGGGCCCAGAGGATAATCATGAAACGTGAAACAAAGGAAGACTTAGTGTGTTGTGCTGATAGAAGGTAGTGGAGGTACAATGAATTTAGTTTTAGACCTCTTTTAGGTTAGTAGAAATGGGACATATACACTATTCTGACTTACAAGCAGTTGCAGTTAGTCAAGGAGATGGATGAAATTGTAGGAATTATCTGTGTAATTGTGCTAATTGCAGATGTGGGAAGGATGAGATTTATTAAGAGAATATACTGCCAGTAGAGTATAGAATCTCGAGGAATGCTTTTTAATTAAATGTAATTAAGTATATGCTTAACTCATCTGATTTATATTAGGTGTGCAATTACATGTTTCTTTCTTCCTTTTAAAGGTTAGGTGAAAGTAAAAAAAGTAGTGAGAGATTTGAGACATTGAGTGAGAGGTATAGGATCTTGGAAATGAATGATTGTTAGAGACAGGTTGTACAGTTAAGTAACATGACTACTTGAAAAACATTGTTTCATTGGACCATGGGAAGGTTGTTGCTAATCTTCAGTGGAGTAACTTCAATAGAATTAATGAGAAAGGGGAGGCAAAGTGTAATATGTTATATGTAATATGTAATATGCTTTATTGTCTGATGGTAATAAAGTTCAGAAAGTAGAGAACAGAATTTTCAAGATTGAGATAGAGTAACTTGAAATACCTTTATGTAAAAGTTGTGAAGTAACTTTTGAACTTTTATAAACTAATATGACTAGTTTGGGTAGATATGGTGGACTTGGGGAAAAAAAGACCACTTCTTGTAAAATAAGAAGAAATACTTTGCTTTTACTTGTTTGTCCTTGAACAAATTATTTAATTTCTGTGGGTCCTCTTTGCTTAAATGGAGCTGAACATAATAACCTATTTCAATGGGTTTTCGTGAAGCTGTAAAGCTTTTAAGAAAGTGCTTAGCATAGCATAAAGTACTTAACAAATAATAGCTAATATTACTATTGGGAAAAGTTTCAACATGGTAATATTGTAGATTATTACAAGATTATTATTGTAATATCAGTAGATGGCACTGATACCTAGCTACAGTATGGATCACATTCTCCTTGTCAATAAAGTCTTGTTTCTCCTAATTATATGAAAGACATTTGATATTGTTTATTAAAATTCCACATTCCTTAACGCAGCAGTCCCCAGCCTTTTTCGCACCAGGGACCAGTTTCAAGGAAGACAATTTTTTCACAAACCCAGGTTGGTGGGTTGGGGAATGGTTTTGCAATGAAACTGTTCCACCTCAGATCATGAGGCATTAGATTCTCATAGGAACATGCTCGCATGCACACTTCACAATAGGGTTTGCACTCCTATGAGAATCTAATACCGCTGCTGATCTGACAGGAGGTGGAGCTCAGGCAGTAATGGTCACTTGCCCGCTATTCACCTACTGTGCGGCCGGGTTCCTAACAGGCCATGGACTGGTACCAGTCTGTGGCCCCAGAGTTGGGGACCCCTGCCTTAATGGAATCTGCTTTTCACTGAAGTTGAAAATAGATGTAGCATTCTAGTTTGAAAAAAGCAGAAATCTTGCCCTTTAATCCTTGGAGTAAATGTAAGTGTCGTGAGATATTTGTCATTGTGAAAACCTGATCCAGTGGACCCAGCTGTGGCATTTAGTAGGGTAAGCCCATTTGTGGAAGTCAGAGAGTTCTAGGAAGTCTTTGAGACAAAATCTTTTAAACTTGTCAGTGATCATCCTTAGTATCTGCACATACATACTGGAGCTATGTAGGGTTTAGTGTTGTAACATTCAAATGATGTGGTTTAAGTGAAAGACCATTATACATTGTAAAATGTATGTGTATGAGACTTTTTTTTTAATCTAATGGAATGACATTAGATTAAAAAAAAAATCAGGTGATCAGGTTAGGAATTCTCTAGTTATACCAAGTACTAGTCAACTCTGTATTGCTATTTGTGTAATTAATTGGTGATGTGGATCTCCTGTAATCGTATGGCTGTAAGTGTTGCAACAGTTAACAGAGGCATTGTGTATTTCCACAAATCACCAAGTTTAATTGGGAGGGCTTTTTGAAGGTACACAAAGTTTTTGTTCTTTCTTTTTTCTGGAAACTGCTCCAATATGGACAGTTGGCTTATTTCCAAATAGTTTAGACAAGTAGACTTTCACAATAAGGATTGGAGTTACATGCTTAAAGGAGTGTTGTGAAGAAACATAAGATGGTCCTTTTATTTGCCTAATGTCTGTTCAGAAAGAAAACGATAAGGTATTTGATGTTTGTGAATAAGCTCGAATGAGAATTCAAATGTGTTTGGGGGCTGAACTGTAAGTTATAAAAATTAGGCCAAAACCAGAGTGAATATATTTTTAGCAATAATCATTTGATTGATAGTGATAGATATATTGCTTACTCTAAACTAATTTAGAGAAAGTGTCAATTTAAGAATCATAGGTGGGGTGGACACAGTGGCTCACACCTGTAATCCCAGCACTTTGGGAGGCTGAGGCGGGTGGATCACTTGAGGTAGGAGTTTGAGATCAGCTTGGCCAAAATGGTGAAACCCCACCTCCACTAAAAGTACAAAAATTAGCTGTGCATGGTGGCAAGTGCCTGTGATTCCAACTACTCAGGAGGCTGAGGCAGAATTGCTTGAACTTGGGAGGCGGAGGTGGCAGTGAGCTGAGATCTTGCCATTGCACTCCAGCCTGGGCGACAGAGTGAGACTCCATCTCAAAAAAAAAAAAGGAAAGAATCATAGATTTTTTTTTTTTGGTATTAAGAGGAACAGGAATAAAATATAAGAAACATCTGTTTGTAAATTTTTAATGAAGAGAAAGAATATTTGATAAAACTTACTAGCATTTGCTGTGATTCATTAGTGTTTTTTAGGAGTTAATATGTGTGGAATAGTTACTGCATACCAGGAACTATGTTTAGAGCTGTATATACATTATCTCAATTAACCCAAATAACAGAATACCTACGGTTTACAGAAATAGAAATTGATTTTGCTTCTAACAGGTAAAATTGAGGTTCACACCCCGGGCTTTTGGACTCCGGAACACTTGCTATTTCTAGTACACAATAATGAAATAATCAAGCTGTAGAGATCATATTTCAAAATCTTATAGCCAAAAGTCACTCTTTAAGTATTATATAATATAATACTGAAAAAAATCCTACTTTTAAATTGCATTAAAGGTTTTGATTTACAAGTATAAGCATCTCTTCTATACTTGGGGCTTTGGTTCCAGGACCCCCAGGTATAACCAAAATCTGAGAATACATAAGTCAAATGTTGGCCCTATGGAACTTGGCATACAAGAAAAGTTGGTCCTCTCTATGCATGGGTTTCACTGTGTTTTCCATCCACATTCAGTTGAAAAAAATTTGTGTTTTTGTGGACCCATGCAGTTAAAAACCATGTTGTTCAAGGGTCAGCTTTACTTCAACTCCTTGTTATTTATGAATATTATGCAAACGGAATTATTTTTTTCTCTTAAGATGTTTTTTCACGGTTGCCTCTCATGAATGGCCTTATTGGACCCAGTCCTCATCTCCCACATAATTCTTTGCCACCTGGAAGCGGACTGGGAGCTTTCTCTGCAATTGCACAATCCCCTTATCCTGATGCCAGGTACAAGCCTTATTTTCTATGGAAACTTAAATTGCACTAATTTCTGTTTGATTTATATATAAATTAGTCTGCTTAAATGATTGTGTGTGATATTATTGTATGTTGCATTTATTGTGGCTTTTGCTATAAATATGTTACTTTTAACTATTTTGTAATAGGTTTTAATGAAAGCTATACTTGAACATATATTAAAAAGTTATTTTATGTTTATAAAGTAAAGATATTTATTTTTTCCCAGGGATAAAAATTCAGCCTTTAATCCAATGGCAAGTGATCCTAACAACTCTTAGACATCATCAGCTCCCACTGTGGAAGGAGAAAATGACACAATGTCGAATGCCCAGAGAAGCACGCTTAAGTGGGAGAAAGAGGAGGCTCCGGGTAAAATGGCAACAGTTGCTCCAGTTCTCTACACCAATATTAATTTCCCCAACTTAAAGGAAGAATTCCCTGGTAAGCCATGAATATATTATTTCTCTCTATTTTACCAACATTTTCGCATGTGCAATACCTTTTTTTTTTAACTGCAATAGAAAGGTAGCTTAACTAATTTTCGTCTATGATGACCCACAACATAAAGATTCCCTAGATGTCTAGAAACATCTTGCATTTTACTTTGTCCTAGACCCTGCATCCATCCTCATATTTCCCAAAAATTAGTTTCAATTAGTGAAATGATCAGTTTTTCAGCTCCTAGCAGTACTTATTAATATGCAGAAATCAGTGTTATGTGATTCTTTAAAAAATTTCTAGAACCCAAACTATCATTTAATCAAAAATACTGCTAGGCTAAATCAGTGAATCCTAAATAGTGTTTTTATGAAACGAATTCAATATTGTCTTCCCTTCTTCCCCTCTCACTTTCCCTGACTGTCTAGCTATTACCACTGCCTCTTGAAAAACACAGATGATAATAGTACAGTTTGTGAAAATTCTGATTAACCAGTTAATGAGAAATTTGGATTAATGAAATGTCAATTATTGAATACATGCAAGCAATGCGGTTTTATTATTTTGAGTTCATGGTGTCAGACAAACCAGGATTGAAAAAGTTATTCAAACTCAGTTTTGCAATAGTTTCCCAGCTATCTATCAATACACAAACTCTTAAATTACTAGAGGGGTACCTGGAAGTGACTTTTCATTTGGATGACCCCTGTTTTTAGGTACCTTTTTGGATTGGTGTCTTCATGGTACTTTATTCATTACGTATTGTAATAAATGAAATGCTTTTTATCTAACAATAGAAATCAGTGGTTTGATGCAGGGAGACCTGTGAAGGCAGTGTCCCATTCTTCAGCCACTTTCTTTCCATGCTTACATTTGCTGTTTATGAACATACATGGGTATGTTGTCATTTTGTGTCAGCACAAATTATCCTTACAGCAGAGCTGTAACTTTTTTAAAAGTAATTTTCTTTAATAATTTTACTTTGTGACTCAAGAACCTCATGAAATACTGTGTTAAAGCTGTTGGTCTGTGAACTGATTTTTCATTTTCATTGGCTTTTTGGAAGCTTGCTTTCTTTTTGTAATGTGGAATAAATAATTTCTGTATTTATCATTAACTGTTGATCTTACCCAGGCTTCTTCATTTTATATACCGTGATGACACTGAATTTCATATAAATGGTTTGAACTCATTACTTTTCCATGTGTTTGTTGTCCACAAATGCTAGTGAGATGCTTATTTATGACTTTGTTTACTTCTGGTAGCTCAGATTGATAGATGTTTTACAAACTTGCACTTTGGTTCTGGTGGTATCTTACCACCAGAGGGAATTTATTATGTTTGGCTTACATTTTTGCTACTTTGTCCCTTGAATCTAAAAACTTCCCAACTTTACAAGCTAGGTTGTTAATAAGGCAACACTTCATTTAGAAAACATTTGTTTGGCCTACAGTGTGCCAGGATCTTTGTTCTTTGTAAAAAGCTTAATATACGTCTATGACCTCATGAGAATACGGCCTGAATAAGATTAACTGTCAGCAGTTCATCAACATTCTTTATTACAACACATCATTAGCATGGCTCTGAGAAAGTGTTATACTCTGTTCTTTTGTTGCAGATTAGACTACTAGAGTGAAGCAAATTGCCAAATTGTGGAGAAAAGCAAGCTCACAAGAAAGAGCACCATATGTGGTATTTTAAGAAACTCCTATCTTTTAAATATTTAAATACAGTGCTTGAACCTTATTTGTATTAGGTTAATAACAAATTTCCATTTCAGAAAATGCTTGTTAGTACCTGTACAACAAGCAACTTTATTTTTACAGTGATTTTCTGACTCCTTATGTCTTAATAGAGAGTGTGACATTTTTATAAGCAAGTTAACAGAACCAAAATGTTGAAGATTGAAAATCAGCTATTTTAGGAGGAAAGGAGTAATTCATTTCACTTTAAAATTGTTTTATCTCTTCAGCAGAGGTACAGTTGGCAGTCTGTATCCATGAGTTCTATATCTGTTGATTCAACCAACCATGGATCCAAAATATTTTGGAAAAACATCTATACTGAACTTGTACAGACTCTTTTCCTTGTCATTGTTTTTAAAACAATATAACAACGATTTACATAGCATTTATATTGCGTTAAGTATTACAAGTAATCTAAAGATGACTTAAAGTATACAGGAGGGGCCAGGCACAGTGGCCCACACCTGTAATCCCAGCAGTTTGAGAGGCTAAGATGGGCAGATGGCTTGAGCCCAGGAGTTCAAGACCAGCCTGGGCAACAGAGCCAAAACCTCATCTCTATAAAAAATGAAAAAATTAGTTGGGTATGATGGCGCATGCCTGTAGTCTCAGCTACTTGAGAGACTTGAGGGGTTGAGGCTTCGGTGAGCCAAAATTGTACCACTGCATTCCAGCCTAGGTGACAGAGCAAGACCCTGCTGGGTCAAAAAATAAAAAGGGAGAAAGTATACAGGAGGATATGTGTAGGTTATATGCAAATACTGTGACATTTTCTATAAGGGACTTGAGCATCTGTGGATTTTGGTATCTGCAGGGAATTCTGGAACCAATACCCCATGGATACAGAGGGACAACTGTACTAAATTTGGAGACTGGATTGGCATGCCTCAGTGTCTTCCACAGTCACCTCTTTTCTTGTTAGGTTTCATAGAGAATCTTTGTGCATCTTGAAAGAGAAATATTTAGACATCTTTAAAGAGTTTTTGACACATGATCTTTGCCATGAACTATTAGGTAATTTTATAAGATTCGCAGTTCATATGGTAAATTATTTTCTCCCAAAGAGCCAAATTAAGATTGTCAGCTGGAACCAAATCCTTGCTTTCGTTTTAAAGCATATTAAATCTGTATTATTGTTGGAAAATATATATATTTTCCAGCTTGTTCCCCAGTGCACATATTTTCAGTTACAGTGATTATTTTGGATAGAGCATATATATATGTGTATATGCTCTCTATCACATATATATAGATGTATTGATATGCTGTGTTTTGTCTTGACTTGAGTTAGGTAATGACAGAATTTTAAAAATTTTTAAGTGATTCTTTAATGATACATTTCAAATATCCAGATTTTTTTTTTTAAAGACTGATTGGATATTTTTCCTTTTTTCTAAATTTTTTTTTTTTGAGATGGAGCTTCAAAGTTGTTGCCCAGGCTGGAGTGCAATGGTGTAATCTCGGCTCACTGCAACCTCTGCCTTCCAGATTCAAGCGATTCTCCTGCCTCAGCCTCCCAAGTAGCTGGGATTACAGGCATGTGCCACCATGCCTGGCTGATTTTTCTTTTTCTTTTCTTTTTTTTTGAGACAGAGTTTTGCTCTTGTTGCCCAGGCTGGAGTGCAACGGCGCGATCTTGGCTCACCACAACCTCCGCCTCCCGGGTTCAAGTGATTCTACTGCCTCAGCCTCCCGAGTAGCTGGGATTACAGGCATGTGCCACCATACCTGGCTAATTTTGTATTTTTAGTAGAGATAGGGTGTCTCCATGTTGGTCAAGCTGGTGTCGAACTCCCGACCTCAGGTGATCCGCCTGCCTCAGCCTCCCAAAGTACTGGGATTACAGGTGTGAGCCACTGCGCCCGGCCTAATTTTGTATTTTTAGTAGAGGTGGGGTTTCACCATGTTGGTCAGGCTGATCTCGAACACCTGACCTCAGGTGATCCACCTGCCTTGGCCTCCCGAAGTGCTGGGATTACGAGCATGAGCCACCATGCCTGGCCCCAGCCCCTTCTTTCTAAATTGAAGGAGACATAATTTCTAAGGATGTGTTAAGAAAACTAGGAGCTAAAATATTAAATCACACCTAGGATCTTTAAGCTTAATTCAAATACATAGAAATATATCCTCAACTGATAGATACTGTGCACTGTAAAGAGAGAAGATGAGTTAGTGTCCAGATCCTTTTTTGGGAGGTGCCGTAAGTATTTCAACTATTTTACCTGACTTTTTTTTCTTTTATTTGAGAAAGTTCATGATAGTTTTATTTTATTCCATAAAACATTTAACATAATCTGGGAATTTTTTTTTCTTCTTTTGTCAAAGCAAAAAGCCAGAGATAACAGAGCTGCTTTATGCATTAATAAAGTACAGATGTCAAATGAGTCCATGAAAAGGCAGCAACAGCAAGATAGCATTGATCCCAGCTCTCGTGTTGATTCGGAGCTTTTTAAAGATCCTTTAAAGCAAAGAGAATCAGAACATGAACAGGAGTGGAAATTTAGACAGGTATGGAATTTTTGGATAATCTACTTTTTGAAGTTACATTTTTGTTTTGAGAAGGGAGGTCTTTGCATTGTTATTTTAGAATATAGTTCTTAGACCATGAAAATTTGATTTAGGATAGACTTGTTTCTCTTTTCAGTAAAATATATTTAAATTGATTTGGGAAGTTTATCAAAATATTATAAACAATATACTGCCCTAGGCACAAATGGAACATACCATGGTGAGTAATTTCTCTTCTTCAGGAATTCATAATCTAATATGGGAGCAATCTGGTAGCTGCTGACATCAAACATTAACTTTCTGTTGCTTTTTCCCCCCATGATGGTAGTTTTCTTCCTTAACCTAAATATGATTGCTTTTTCTTTTCTATTTTAATAGCAAATGCGTCAGAAAAGTAAGCAGCAAGCTAAAATTGAAGCCACACAGAAACTTGAACAGGTGAAACATGAGCAGCAGCAGCAGCAACAACAGCAGTTTGGTTCTCAGCATCTTCTGGTGCAGTCTGGTTCAGATACACCAAGTAGTGGGATACAGTCCTTTGACACCTCAGCCTGGCAGTGGAAATATGTCTCCTGCACAGTCATTCCATAAAGAACTGTTTACAAAACAGCCACCCAGTACCCCTACGTCTACATCTTCAGATGATGTGTTTGTAAAACCACAAGCTCCACCTCCTCCTCCAGCCCCATCCCTGATTCCCATCCAGGATAGTCTTTCTCAGGCTCAGACTTCTCAGCCACCTTCACCACAAGTGTTTTCACCTGGGTCCTCTAACTCACAACCACCATCTCCAATGGATCCATATGCAAAAATGGTTGTTGGTACCCCTCGACGACCACCTGTGGGCCATAGTTTTTCCAGAAGAAATTCTGCTGCACCAGTGGAAAACTGTACACCTTTATCATTGGTATCTAGGCCCCTTCAAATGAATGATACAACAGGAAATAGGCCATCCCCAGTCAGAGATTTATGTTCTTCCTCCACGACAAATAATCACCCCTATGCAAAACCTCCAGACACACCTAGGCCTGTGATGACAGATCAATTTCCCAAATCCTTGGGCCTATCCCAGTCTCCTGTGGTTTCAGAACAGACTGCAAAAGGCTCTGTAGCAGCTGGAACCAATGATCACTTTACTAAACCATCTCCTAGGGCAGATGTGCTTCAAAGACAAAGGATACCTGACTCATGCACAACCCTTGTTGACACCTGCACCTCTTGATAGTGGTCCTGGACCTTTTAAGACTCCAATGCAACCTCCTCCATCCTCTCAGGATCCTTATGGATCAGTGTCACAGGCATCAAGGCGATTGTTGACCCTTATGAAAGGCCTGCTTTGACACCAAGACCTATAGATAATTTTTCTCATAATTAGTCAAATGATCCATATAGTCAGCCTCCCTTAACCCCACATCCAGCAATGAATGAATCTTTTGCCCATCCTTCAAGGGCTTTTTGCCAGCCTGGAACCATATCAAGGCCAACATCTCAGGACCCATACTCCCAATCCCCAGGAGCTCCACGACCTGTTCTAGATTCTTATTCCCAATCTTCAGGAACACCTAGGTCCAATACAGACCCTTACTCTCAACCTCCTGGAACTCCCCGGCCTACTATTGTTGACCCATATAGTCAGCAGCCCCCAACCCCAAGACCATCTACACAAACTTACTTGTTTCTTACACCTGTAACTAATCAGAGGCGTTCTGATCCATATGCTCATCCTCCTGGAACACCAAGACCTGGAATTTCTGTCCCTTACTCTCAGCCACCAGCAACACCAAGGCCAAGGATTTCAGAGGGTTTTACTAGGTCCTCAATGACAAGACCAGTCCTCATGCCAAATCAGGATCCTTTCCTGCAAGCAGCACAAAACCGAGGACCAGCTTTACCTGGCCTGTTGGTAAGGCCACCTGATACATGTTCCCAGACACCTAGGCCCCCTGGACCTGGTCTTTCAGACACATTTAGCCATGTTTCCCCATCTGCTGCCCGTGATCCCTATGATCAGCCTCCAATGACTCCAAGATCTCAGTCTGACTCTTGGAACAAGTCAAACTGCCCATGATGTTGCTGATCAGCCAAGGCCTGAATCAGAGGGGAGCTTTTGTGCATCTTCAAACTCTCCAATGTACTCCCAAGGCCAGCAGTTCTCTGATGTCTCCCAACTTCCTGGACCTGTGCCAACTTCAGGAGTAACTGATACACAGAATACTGTAATATGGCCCAAGCAGATACAGAGAAATTGAGACAGGTAAACACATTGTATGTTCTCAGTTTTAAATGTATTATTTGAGGAAGCTGTTCATTTCATCAAACTGAGTAACTTCTACACAGGAGTTAATTTTTTATTTTTTTATTCTGTAGAGTTTGTCATACTGCAAAAAAGAGAAATGAAATTGATGAAATTAACACCAGTTTAATTTATTCTGTATCTGATTTCAGTCTTCACGAATTCGCAGGGGAATCCTTAAATATTAAAGCTTTGTTTTGTGATAGTTGTCTGGCAAGGAAAAGGACCCAAATCATCAAATTATTTTTCCTAATATATTGAATAGTTAAATGTAACTGGTATTTCATCAAACTTTGGAACATTACCATAGCCACATAATGAAAGTATCAGGATTTAAAAAGCCACTAACCTGTCAGGCATGGTGGTGCATGCTTGTAATCCCAGCTACTTGAGAGGCTGAGACAGGAGGATCGCTTGAGTCCAGGAATTTGAGGCCAGCCTGGGCAACATAGCAAGATCCCATATCTAAAAATAAAAAGCCAGTAACCTTTACAAAGCCATTAATTACCACAAATCCCAGTGATTTTTGTTTCTTCCCATTTAGTGGCAGAAGTTATGTGAAATCATTCTCCAGCAGCAACAGCAGAAGAAGATTGCAGGTCGACAGGAGAAGGGGTCACAGGACTCACCTGCAGTGCCTCATCCAGGGCCTCTTCAACACTGGCAACCAGAGAATGTTAACCAGGCTTTCACCAGACCCCCACCTCCCTATCCTGGGAACATTAGGTCTCCTGTTGCCCCTCCTTTAGGACCTAGATGTGCTGTTTTCCCAAAAGATCAGCGTGGACCCTATCCTCCTGATGTTGCTAGTACGGGGATGAGACCTCATGGATTTAGGTAATGCTTTTAATTTCCTGCCAAATTTAAATTGCTATTAGAAGAGGGAAACAGAGCTGGGTGTGGTGGCTTGTGCCTGTAATCCTAGCTACTGGCTGAGGCAGGAGGATTGCTTGAGGCTAGGAGTCTGAGACCAGCCTGGGCAATATAGTGAGACCCCCACCCCCACCTCTTAAACAAATTTTAAAATTTTTAAAAAGAAATAGACAAATGAAGTTAGTAGGAAGCTGTTACTGCTTTCTACTTCTTTCTCCCCTTTGAAATATATATAATCAACTATTTAGTGCTAATGAGAGGTCATAGACATTTTTTTCCCCTCTAAGAACTCTACAGACTGAAAACATTACCTTTGTTTTTAAGTATTAACTGTGTTAGCATTACCTTGCACCCTTAATGATGTAGTTTATCGTATGACATCCTCAAAATGTAGCTATTCTGTGTAGGCAAAGCCTCCTACGATGTAATGAGACTTGTCCTCTCTCCAAATTTCTACCTTTTAACTTTACATTCTAAATTAATTTTAGGCTGGGCGCAGTGGCTCAGGCTTGTAATCCCAATACTTTGGGAGGCCGAGGTGGGTGGATCACTTGAGGTCAGGAGTTCGAGACCAACCTGGCCAACATGGTAAAACCCTGCCTCTAGTAAAAATACAAAAATTGGCCAGCCATGGCAGCATGCACTGTGCCTGTATTCGCAGCTACTCAGGAGGCTGAGTAAAAAAGATCGCTTGAACCCGGGAGGTGGAGGTTGCAGTGAGCCGAGGTCATGCCACTGCACTTCAGCCTGGGAGACAGAACGAGACTCTGTCTCAATTTAAAAAAAAATAATAATAAATTTTAGAGATTTCCAAACTGAAAGGACTTTCCCTTTAGGAACTTTCCATGGTGAGATAGGGTTGTAAGTTAGTGGTGATGAATCATAAGAATGTTTCCTTTTTCAAAGTGGCTTAAGTCAAAGCCAAACCTATGCCCTAGTTATAATAAGGAAATAGTTCTTCAAGATATGCTTTTTAGTTTTAGGCCTTTTAGTCTTATATCTACCTCCATGTTATATTCTTTTAGTTTCCTTTTCTTCTACCTTAGTTGTAATTTATGCCTCTTGCTACATTTTATATTCTGTGTAAGTTGCCTGTAATCTTACTCTTAATTTCCCTTTTTTCTTCCACCTTGTTATAATTTATGCCTCTTGCTATGCTTTGTATTCTGTGTAAGTTGCCTGTAATCCTGTCTAGAAGGAAGTACAATATAAAATAGTCCAACAATTTATTCATTTACTTAATCTTTATAGATGAGGCCTACTCGTCTTTTTCTCTAAGTTTAGTCTATCCCGTCATCAAACCTATGCCTTTGTAGTCTCATGTACTGAGGCCTGTAAGTCCCTCAATAGGTATGAAGACCTATCTTCATTCAAACATCCTCCCCAAATCAGCCTCCTCCATCGAACCTCCCTAAATATAGATAAAAGAAACTCTTCCTGAAAAAGTCCAGTAGTATTGTTCTTATCTCTGAACAATTGATTTCATCTGCTTGGTTGTTGTTCCTTCGTCTTCATTTTTGTTATCTGTTAAATCTTAAGCCTTTAGAGCTCAGATATGGTGTTCATTATAGGATTCTTAGCAAAATCTTACTTGCATATGAATACCTGTAAATACTTTTTAATGGTGATAGCTTTGGTTTTGTAAGTCATTGTATTTGGCAACATTTTGTATGTACAGTTTAATTGAAGACTTTTCTTTTTTTCAACTTAACTCTAAATTTAACATAATACCTATTTGCTTTTTTTTTTTTTAAAAGATTTGGATTTCCAGGAGGTAGTCATGGTACCATGCCGAGTCAAGAGCGCTTCCTTGTGCCTCCTCAACAAATACAGGGATCTGGAGTTTCTCCACAGCTAAGAAGATCAATATCTGTAGATATGCCTAGACCTTTAAATAACTCACAGATGAATAATCCAGTTGGACTTCCTCAGCATTTTTCACCACAGAGCTTGCCAGTTCAGCAGCACAACATACTGGGCGAAGCATATATTGAACTGAGACATAGAGCTCCTGACGGAAGGTAACGGCTGCCTTTCAGTGCTCCACCTGGCAGCGTTGTAGAGGCATCTTCTAATCTGAGACATGGAAACTTCATTCCCTGGCCAGACTTTCCGGGCCCTAGACACACAGAGCCCATGAGACGAACCTCCCCAGGGTCTACCTAATCAGCTACCTGTGCACCCAGATTTGGAACAAGTGCCACCATCTCAACAAGAGCAAGGTCATTCTGTCCATTTATCTTCTATGGTCATGAGGGCTCTGAACCATCCACTAGGTGGTGAATTTTCAGAAGCTCCTTTGTCAACATCTGTACCATCTGAAACAACGTCTGATAATTTACAGATAGCCACCCAACCTTCTGATGGTCTAGAAGAAAAACTCGATTCTGATGACCCTTCTGTGAAAGAACTGGATGTTAAAGACCCTGAGGGGGTTGAAGTCAAAGACTTAGATGATGAAGATCTTGAAAACTTAAATTTAGATACAGAGGATGGCAAGGTAGTTGAATTGGATACTTTAGATAATTTGGAAACTAATGATCCCAACCTGGATGACCTCTTAAGGTCAGGAGAGTTTGATATCATTGCAGATACAGATCCATAACTTGACATGGGAGATAAGAAAAGCATGTTTAATGAGGAACTAGACCTTCCAATTGATGATAAGTTAGATAATCAGTGTGTATCTGTTGAACCAAAAAAAAGGAACAAGAAGACAAAACTCTGGTTCTCTCTGATAAACATTCACCACAGAAAAAATCCACTGTTACCAATGAGGTAAAAACGGAAGTACTGTCTCCAAATTCTAAGGTGGAATCCAAATGTGAAATTGAAAAAAGTGATGAGAATAAAGATAATGTTGACACTCCTTGCTCACAGGCTTCTGCTCACTCCGACCTAAATGATGGAGAAAAGACTTCTTTGCATCCTTGTGATCCAGCTCTATTTGAGAAAAGAACCAATCAAGAAACTGCTGGCCCTGGTGCAAATGTCATTCAAGCATCCACTCAACTACCTGCTCAAGATGTAATAAACTCTTGTGGCATAACTGGATCAACTCCAGTTCTCTCAAGTTTACTTGCTAATGAGAAATCTGATAATTCAGACATTAGGCCATTGGGCTCTCCACCACCAACTCTGCCGGCCTCACCATCCAATCATGTGTCAAGTTTGCCTCCTTTAATAGCACCGCCTGGCCATGTTTTGGATAATACCATGAATTCTAATGTAACAGTGGTCTCTAGGGTAAACCATGTTTTTTCTCAGGGTGTGCAGGTAAATCCAGGATTCATTCCAGGTCAATCAACAGGTAACCACAATCTGGGGACAGGAAAACCTACAACTCAAACTGGGCCTCTAACAAGTCAGTCTGGTACCAGTAGCATATCTGGACCCCAACAGCTAATGATTCCTCAAACATTAGCACAGCAGAATAGAGAGAGGCCCCTTCTTCTAGAAGAACAGCCTCTACTTCTACAGGATCTTTTGGATCAAGAAAGGCAAGAACAGCAGCAGCAAAGACAGATGCAAGCCATGATTCGTCAGCGATCAGAACCATTCTTCCCTAATATTGGTAGGAGTTTCTTGAGTTTCAGCATATATTACTATGGGTATTAGAATGGCATGCGATATGCTTATAAGATTTTATTATTAGAATTACAGTTGGAATAGAGCACTGAGTTTTTCTATTCCTCCTTGAGGGTTTTTTTTGTTTTGTTTGAGACGGAGTCTCACTGTGTCACCCAAGATGGAGTGCAGTGGTGCGATCTCAGCTTACTGCAACCTCTACCTCCCGGGTTCAAGTGATTGTCCTGCCTCAGCCTCCCGAGTAGCTGGGACTACAGACACGCGCCACCATGCCTGGCTAATTTTTGTATTTTTAGTAGAGGTGCGGGGTTTCACCATGTTGGCCAGGCTGGTCTCAAACTCCTGACCTCAGGTGATCCGCCTGCTTTGGCCTCCCAAAGTGCTGGGATTACAGGCGTGAGCCACCCTGCCTGGCCCTCCTTGAACTTTAGAATGAAAGCAGTTGGCTGGGCACAGTGGCTCACGCCTGTAATCCTAGCGCTTTGGGAGGCCGAGGCAGACAGATTGCCTCAGCTCAGGAGTTCCAGACCAGCCTGGGCAACACAGGACATGGATGAAGCTGGAAACCATCATTCTCAGCAAACTAATGCAGGAACAGAAAACCAAACACTGCATATTCTCACTCATAAGTGGGAGTTGAGCAATGAGAACACATGGACACAGGGAGGGGAACATCACACACCGGAACCTGTCGGGGGGTGGGGGGCTAGGGGACGGATAGCATTAGGAGAAATACCTAATGTAGATGACGGGTTGGTGGGTGAAGCAAACCACCATGGCATGTGTATACCTATGTAACAAACCATCACGTTCTGCACATGTATCCCAGAATTTAAAGTATAATAATTAAAAAAAAATAACAAAAAATTAGCTGGGCATAGCAGCGTGCACCTGTAGTCCCAGTTATTCGGGAGACAGAGGCAGGAGAATGGTGTGAACCCAGGAGGTGGAAGTTGCAGTGAGGCGAGATCGCGCCATTGCACTCCAGCCTGGGGGACAGAGCGAGACTCTGTCTCAAAAAAAAAATGAAAGCAATGAAGAGTTTTAGATTCTTTCCAGGTAAATTAAGAGATTCAAAACTGAGTTACAAACTTCCCTCAATTCTATTATTTATGGAATTGTTTAATAGAAACTAGTTGTCTTCTTAGTTCCTACATTCCAACCATTGTTGCCATATGTTTTCGGTCATGGAAGGATGAATTTAAGAAAACTATGATGGAAATAAAGCTTCTTACTGTCCTTTTGTGTATGACAAATGCTTGGCGATTTTTTGCTATATAAACCTCTTTGTTTCTAATGGTTTACTGATTCTAAAAACAACAAAAGCAATGCAGTCAAAATGCCTCAGTGCCTCTAAGAATAAGAATTAGCAATCAAAGGGCACATGTCTAAGCAGTGTGCCTTATTATAAATAATAAAATTGACATTCCGTTTTATATATCCCCAATTTCATCATTTTGCTCCCTTTTTTTCGTTTAGATGCAGATAAGTTTTTTCTTAGTAGCTTCTTATTGAGAGGGTATACCCTTAAGAAATTGGTGCATTTTTCTTTTAAGAGTGATAACTAATTTAGTAGAATTCCTTAGTATTGCAAATTCTTATTTGTGATGTTATATTTACTAAAGAAGCCATTCTGATTAGCGTTGCAAAAGTTTGGATGAAAGGGAATTAATTGCTTCGCTTTAGATTATTGCTTATAATCTCCCTTAAACTTGACTTTTTGTTTTAATTCCTGCAGGACTAAGGTATTAAAGCATGATTCAATTAAGGACTACTGAGATGCAATTAAACCCAGGATAAGGTTGCCATCTCAGAAATCTGTAATGATTATTAAATAATAAAGTTTAAGAGCTTGTAATATTTGAATTACTTCTTAGTGTACCTTGAACTAATTACTATGAACTAAGTAACTTTATATTTCTTTTCTATGATGCAATTACAGATCCTATAATGAAAGCCAAAATGGTGGCCCTTAAAGGCATAAATAAAGTGATGGCACAAAACAATCTGGGCATGCCACCAATGGTGATGAGCAGGTAGGTGGAGTGGCTGCTTGTTTTTACTGGGCATCTAGACATTCATGAAATCATTACTAGTTTTTAGAAAAAACATACAGAAAATGGAAAGCCCTTGTTCTAGGAATGAACAATACTATTCAAGTTGTCATGGCATCAGCTCGATATGATCAGATATAAAATGCTATACCAATTTAAGAAATTAGTGTAAGAACCAGTTTAAGAGCATTAGTCTCAAGGACGGTAAATGTAAAACATCTTTAAAAGATTTGGAAGATTGGATTTCCTGATTACTCAAATCAAAGTATTTAAGTCTGTGCTCTTTTAAATACCTTTAGAATTGTTCATGTTATCTAAGATTTTTTTCAGTTAAGACACTGAGTGATTAAAGCAATTATAAATTCAGTTCTAAAATAAAATGTTCCCAAACTGGTTTTGAATCAGAAAAAGAAAGTTACAAGGAATAGATAAGAGGACAGTTGGAAGTTGGAGTTACAGAGTTTGTCTTTTCTCTCTTAGGAGAAAAACAGAAATTATGCATTAAAGAAGACAGTAGGGGTTATTTCAATATCTGAATTTTTGAAATTATGCCCTCTAAAGGTTATTAACCACAGGGCACTGTTTCTTAAATTTTGATCATGGACCACTATGAGAATTATGGGGTAATTTTTTTTAAAATGCAGATTATTTTGCTCTACTGCAGACCTACTAAATAAGAATATCTGGAGATGGTTGCCTGTGTGTCTGTATTTTTAGCAAGCATCATGAATGAGTCTTACGTGTATTACTATATGAGAACCTCTGTCAATAAAGTAAGCACAGAGCCTCAATTTAGTCTAATTATCTTGTTGAAAAACTTTTATATAAAAAATGTGGATGATTATAGAATTGAATATAAAATTTGCACGAATTTAGGATGTATATATTTCAAAGAAATTTGAATTTTTAAGGGTATGGTTCTTTTCAATTGTTGAGATACTTTGGACATGGTTAAGAAGCATTTTTGAGATCAAAATAGAGATAGTGGTTTCTAATGATTTTCATTACTGAGCAATATTTATTAACACTATTTCTCTATCGTAGAGGTTCCTAACTGTTTTATGTCTTGAATCTTTTTGGATTCCAGTGAAGCCTTTGAAATTCTCAGAATGTTTTATATGCAGAAAATTTAAAACATAGCATTACAAAGGAAATGATTATACTTGAAATATAGTTATTAAAATATAATTAAATTTATGGTATATATGCTCCTTAAAGTATTAACAAATTTAGCAATAAACCATAATTTGAAAGTAATAATGAACATAACTAATCTATTAGGTGCCTGCAACACTCAATAGGAAAATAATCTGTCTTCTATTGGTGATAGTCGTGGTATTTGCTAATAATATTGTAGTTTCTATGTATATTCAAAACAAGGAAATGCTGAGTTTTATTTACTACTTAGTTTTGTTTTTGTTTTTGTTTCTGAGACGGAGTTTCGCTCTTGTTGCCCAGGATAGAGTGCAATGGCTCACTGCAGCCTTCACCTCCGAGATTCAAGCGATTCTCCTGCATCAGCCTCTGGAGTAGCTGGGATTACAGGCACGTGCCACCATGCCCAGCTAATTTTTGTATTTTTAGTAGAGACAGGGTTTCACCATGTTGGTCAGGCTGGTCTTGAAGTCCTGACCTCAGGTGATCCACCTGCATCCGCCTCCCAAAGTGCTGGAATTACAGGCATGAGCCACTGCACCCGACCAGCACTTAGTTTTAAATATGGACCTCAGAATTTGAGGCCTTTCAGCATCTGATGCTCTTTTAGCATCATGCGTCTGCCGGTTAGATACATTAGTCATGTATCAGGTATATGGCTTACTATTCTACTGACTGCTTTTTAGAAGTGGAAGTGATAGTCCCTTCTTAGAGTAGTGTGATATGTTGAGTTAGGATGATAGACCATACGTGATATTCAGATTAGAAGATCATTTAGACCAGACCTGTAGCAGTGGGTAGGGTGACAGATGAATGAAAAACCTGAGTAAAAAATTTAAAAACATATTCTATATCCTAATAGTACTTAAATAGTAATATACAGCTTTGGAATACATTTTGAAAATTGTATATATATCTTGATATATTAAAGCATTTGATAATGCCAGAGGAAATATTTTCATGTAAGCAGTAATGCTTCTGTGAAGTTTTTATAGTTTTAATTAGAATGAGTAACATTTCTCTAAACATGTTTAACCATGCAGACTGATCTTGGTCAGTCGTCAATTTTTGATTTGCTTTAACATTAGATATAGAAATGTATGAAAATGTATGAAAATTCTTAAATTGGGAAATGTCTTTTGTTTTAGAATATAAAATAACTAAGCTCTCAATTAGTTTTTAACAAAGACTGGAATGAGAAAACATTTCCTTAGAGTTTATGTTATAAAACTAAATCAACTTATTTTTATTCTGAAGTCTTGAATTCATTTTATCGTAAGGTGGAGTGAGGCACATACTAGAGAGTAAAACCTCTAGAGTCAGCCTAGCTGGCTTCTTATTGCAGCCCTACTAGTCCTTGTGGGGAAGGTTACGGAATATCTCTGAATCTTACTTTCATCATAAGTAACATGAGGGTGCTAAGAGCACACACTTGATAGAATTACAGTGAGGATCACATCTGCTCAGTACATGAAAGGTAGGGCTTTAGTGTTTTGATGAAGAAGAAATTGCCACTATTCTACTCTGGAAGAGAAAACTGTTAAGCACCTAATACAGTTTTTAATTAATATTAATAATTTCTAAACGCTCATCATTTGATACTTGTGTACCCTGTTTTGACAGGTTCCCTTTTATGGGCCAGGCGGTAACTGGAACACAGAACAGTGAAGGACAGAACCTTGGACCACAGGCCATTCCTCAGGTAACACTGCCTGTAATGAGTCACTCTAGAATGCACGCTTTTCTGTTTTCCAGCAAACTCATGCTTTAGAGTAAGGCCCCTGCTAGAGAGTAGTACTAGGTTTGTGCAGAAGTAATTGCGGATTTCACCATACGCCATTTGCCAGTGGCAAAAACCGCAATTACTTTTTCACCAACGTAAATAGTAGCCTTATTATCAGCACAGCCAAAAGTAACCAAAAAGACATTTTACTGCTTTTTAAACAAAAGACAAATTAAGGTTAAAAAAATTGGCTGTGATTTCTGAAAAGGATTTATATACTTATGGGTTAAAAGTCACTTGATGGCAAAACCAAATGCTCAGGACTTTTGGTTTTACTTTTATTTACTTATTTTTAACTCCAGAAGGACATTTTCATGTCCTGCATTTTAGAATTAAACCCATTATATTTAAAATGTAAAACTTCTATAAATACTAGAAGACGGCTGGGCACGGTGGCTCACGCCTCTAATCCCAGCACTTTGGGAGGCCGAGATGGGCAAATTATGAAGTCAGCAGTTTGAGACCAGCATGACCAACATAGTGAAACCCCGTCTCTACTAAAAATACAAAAATTAGTCAGGCGTGGTGGCGCGCACCTATAGTCCCAGCTACTTGGGAGACTGAGGCAGGAGAATTGCTTGAACCCGGGAGGCAGAGGTTGCAGTGAGCCGAGATCACGCCACTGCACTCCAGCTTGGGTGACAGAGCGAGACTTCATCTCAAACAAACAAACAAAGCAACTAGAAAACAATATGCTGTATTTGTTTTTTCATTTTTTCTTCCCATCCTTGTTGAAAGATATGCTGTATTCTTAATATAATATCAAGCAGTATCTGGGGAAGTAAAACTCATGTAGTATTTTTGTCAATGATTTTTTTTTTATAAAGGGAGCTACCTACTATAATACATGTCCTGTTTTCTTCTTGCCCTGCCAGTTATGCTTTAGATTTATTATGCTGATAATTGTATTCTTCTCATTATTAAAAGAGGAAACAGAAGCCATTTGATATAATGGGAAAAGCATAGCCTTTATAGCTGAGTTTTTTGAAGAAATTATAGTTCCACTATGAATTTACTGTGCAACTTTGGGCAAATTCTTTAGCCTCTTGTTTTTTAATATGTCAGATGTTAAACCAGCTGTTTTGTAGTATTGTGAAGATTGCACATAATACATTCTGGCTGCTAGTATAAGTTTATAATTATTACCTTGTATACAGCTCATGTTAAGGAGAACTTGTGACAACTGGATAAACATTTTTCAACATTAATTTGTTAGGTGATTATCAGGGACTTGTGAGATTAATAACTGCTTGTTCAGTCACCTGGAAGAAATAAGACTTTTAACTTGAAAATAAAACGAATTAAATACTTATTATTTACTTTTTTTAAAATTTTTTTGGGAACAGGATCTTGCTGTGTTGCCCAGGCTGGCCTCAAACACCTGGGCTCAAGCGATCCTACCACCTCAGCCTCCCAAGTAGCCAGGACTACAGGCGTGTGTAGAAAATAAGACTAATATTTTTATTAACGTGTTTTTCTTTTATATTTGTGCATGTTAGAGACATTAGTTTTTGTTATAAATAACCATGCTGTGGAGTGGCATTTAGTCAATCTGGAACTTGTGTTTGATTGAAGAAGAAATCAGGTAAACTTCATCAAAAAGTGAGATTTTTTATATGGATCTCTCGCTTAGTATTAGCAGTAATTGATTTGCCCTGTATTATATTTCTGATGAATAATCCTTTACCTCAAGCATAATTGTTTTCAGCCAAAATCTAGACAGTATAGTAGTTCAGAGATAGTAATACGAATTCAGAATTAGGTTGCCACCACTAAATTCATTCTACTTTTTATAAAAAAAAACCTTTAAAAGATATCTTAGGAAATTAAAGGTTTTTTTCTTCCATTTCTTTTTCTTTCTTTCTTTTAAAGTTTTTTCCCTCCTTTAACTGAAATGTGGAATTAACATATTTGTAAATTTTACTTATTTTAGGATGGCAGTATAACACATCAGATTTCTGGGCCTAATCCTCCAAATTTTGGTCCAGGCTTTGTCAGTAAGTATAAATCTAATAAGTTAATGTTTTCTCGGGATTGCTTGTCTGCACTCTTATGTGTGCTGTTCTAAACCTGAAGTGAGTGTAGGTACACCAGTTCAAGCCCAGGTGCCCTCCTGTCTTATTAAACATCACTGCCCTATTAGGCAACTCTTCTTCAAGGTGTGTGTTTTCATTGCTTTTTTCACTGTGCATGAAGAATTATAGTTACAGAAAAGTATTTTAATACAGAAAAACCATCTTCCCCATTCTCTTCAATATTGTTGCTGTTTTTGTATACAGATTGGGCACTTTACAGTCTATAGAATTAAACCACTTTTGCTCTAAGAACTGTCTTCCTAAGTGACAAGGACACTAAATGGGAAAAACAAAGGGATTATACTTAGCAATAAGTTGGGTTAGCAGCATGGTGTAAAGGTCAGGTATGCAAGGTGCCCCTGAATCCTTTCTAGTTATTTGCAGGGGTCCCAAGGTGGTTCAGGATAGTGTTTAAAGTTCTCCCCAAACTGAACCTTTCTGAAATCTTCAGACTGTTTAGCTAACTTTTTTTTCACCATTATTTTTCATTTTGCTCACCTCTGCTCTCCTGGTTCCAGAAACCAGAAAGGCTTTCCTTGTGGTAGGTCTCATTCTACCAGAAGCAGAACTTCTGAAATCTTGTGAAAAAGCCTGTTCTTAAAAAATACCCTTCAAATTTAGTAGACTAGATTTCAAGTTCATACATGTACTGGAACTTCTGGGTTTAGGAACAAACCCAAAGTCTGACCTTTTGAAATTCCCCCTACATTAATTGTTACTATAATTTGAATACATATTTGCATTAAAAACAAGTAAAGAACTATACCAACTGGCTTTTTCTGGCTTTATTATGCCCATTGGCTTTGGTTGGATTCTTAATGTATGACAATATTCTGTTATCATTGATGTTATTTTCAGCAAATGTCCTTCTTAGAAACGTATTTATTCATTTCTTTGTCTTGTAGTGAGTCAAAAAGGTATATTCAGAATTTCACTACATACGATGACTTTTTTTTTCCCCTTGGACTGGGTATCAATGAAGTAAAGTGCCCTTAAAGAACAAAGAAGAGAATATTGGTACAAAATGAAGAGATATAGCCATTTGGGGAAAATTACTGGCAGTTGTAAAAGTAGAAAATGTTTTGCTTGGTTAACTATTCCCTCCCCTTATTTTAAAAAATACAAACTACAGAATAATAATTACCAATGTTTTCAACTTATGGATTTCCTTTATAAGTCATAGACTTTAAATTATTCCATTCTAAAACATTCTGGGTTCCCTTTCTCTCTGTTTAGGATATTTTTTCATTATTAAGAAATAGGAAAGAACTTATAAACTCAGGAAAATTAACATGGGAAGTGATTTCCTAGTCTGTGTGCTAGATGTTAATGGGATATGTCTTTGTCTCTTCAAAATCTGTAAAGTCATATTCATAAAATGCATGTATACCTTAGTATGTAGCTTGGCTTGTGGGTTAGAGAATTTGTTTAGTAAAAAAAAAGAATTTCATTACATAAGTCTGCTTTTCCACGATTGGATTTGTAATATTTATAAGTGCTAAGTTAACCAGTATCTCAAAAATGTGCATTCTCTGGCTTTCTCAATTAAATATTTTTCTAAAATCTGATATTTTATCATTACATAATGGTCTAATATTTAGTATTGTGTTTTCAAATTTCCTATTACGTGGTCATGGTGAAACTACTTCCTTACAAAATAGATTTGTGTGACTTATAATGTTGGACTGTTTAGAAAATTAACACAACTGAATTTTAATTTTTCCTCAGATGATTCACAGCATAAGCAGTATGAAGAGTGGCTCCAGGAGACCCAACAGCTGCTTCAAATGCAGCAGAAGTATCTTGAAGAACAAATTGGTGCTCACAGAAAATCTAAGAAGGCCCTTTCGGCTGAACAACGTACTGCCAAGAAAGCTGGGCGTGAATTTCCAGAGGAAGATGCAGAACAACTCAAGCATGTTACTGAACAGCAAAGCATGGTTCAGAAACAGCTAGAACAGGTAATAAATAGGTTTGCAAAATAGAAACTACCAACAATTAATGAGTAGAATGTTTTGGTGTGTCATTCATTAGTGACTTTGACTAGTGATTTTTTTTGACTAGTATTAAATGGCATTAAAAGTACATTGCCAAAAAGTGACAGCTCTGAGACCTCTTAGAAACTGCAGCCATAACAGCTCCAGTCTTTTACTTAGAGTGATGGTCACAGCACATACTAAATAAATGACACAAACGAGATTGAGTCTCATAATTTCGACTTCGAAGAACTGTTTTCAGCCTTGGTATAGTTGGAGACGTTATTTTTTTCTGCACTAAGAAATCACTGCAAAGACCATGTTTCTATTATACATCATTGAGAGTATTCAACTCAACTGAGGACCGAGTTCATGGGGAGATACTGGGTTTAGTTTGGAATAAGAATTGGGGGCCCAGGAAGTATTTTTGTTTACTTGGAGTTGATATTATTATTATTTCTTAATGTTTTGGTCTTAAAATACATTGGTATGTCTTATGTGAAGGACTGTTCCAGAAAAATGAAATCATTTTGCCATTATCTTCTATTATAAACCAGATGTTTATCAGAATATTTAAACTGAATAATATACTGGAAAAGAACATGTAAAAATTGTATTTAAAATAAAACAATAGTAGTGTACAAAATGGGTTCAGAGCCAACTCCTAGGTATATTTACCCAAGTAAATTAAAAACTTAAGGTTCAGGCCAGGCGTGGTGGTTCATACCTATAGTTCCAGCACTTTGGGAGGCCGAGGTGGGTGGATCACTTGAGGTCAGGAGTTTGAGACCAGCCTGGCCAACATGGTGAAACCCCGTCTCTACTAAAAATACAAAAATTAGCTAAGTATGGTGGCGTGTGCCTGTAATCCCAGCTATTTGGGAGGCCGAGGCAGGAGAATCCCTTGAACCAGGAGTCAGAGTTTGTGGTGATCTGAGCTTGCGCCACCGTACTCCAGCCTGGTGACAAAGTGAGACTCCATCTCAAAAAAAAAATGTGAGTGCTCTGTAATGAACACTGTAGGAAGCACTTCCATTTACGTTGTCTTATCTACATCTTTCTGAAGGAGTTAGTATTATCCCCATTTTGCAAACTGATTCATTGTAGAGGTTATAAACACTGTGTACCTGTGGCCAGGTGCAGTGGCTCACACCTGTAATCCCAGCACTTTGGGAAGCCAAGGCAGGCGGATCACTGGAGGCCAGGAGTTCGAGACCAGCCTGGCCAACATGGCAAAACCCGTCTCTACTAAAAATACAAAAAGTTAGCCAGGCATGGTGGCAGGTGCCTGTAATCCCAGCTGCTTGGGAGGTTGAGGCAGGAGAATTGCTTGAACCCAGGAGTTGGAGGCTGCAGTGAGCCTAGATTGCACCATTGCACTCCAGCCTGGGCAACAAGAACAAAACTCTTGTCTCAAAAACAAAACAAAACACAACAAAACCAAAAAATCCCAAAAAATACCCCCACTGTACATGTTTGCTTATAACTATTAGATTAGGGATTTGGACTCAAGTGTCTTATCTTCAAACCACAGCTACCACGATAACGTACCAACAGTAAGGTGATTATAATTCCAATTGTTTAAAAGTAGGATTATTCCAGAATGAAAGGTTTCTTTTCTCTTTAAATCTGCTCTCTGGGTTCATGTTTACTATAGGTTAATATTCTTGTAAAGATATGTTTAATAAAGTATATATTTTAGCACTTTCATTGCCGTCTGGCATATTTGTACAAGGTCTTTTGATGAGGGCCTAATTTTTGCATATCCATGGATCAAATCCTATTTAGAAGCTAATAGTTGAAAAATGGGATACATCATCTATTACATAGTTGCCGAAGATCCAGTATAATCATATTAAGATAAGCAGTTGATGGTAATGTTTTAAAAAGTATTATAAAATATCATGGGAAAGACATGGATGACCACCTTATATATCCCAGATACTGTTGTAGGTGCTTTCTGTACTTTCTTACTACTTCACCAACCAATGGTAATTTCTCAGTTCTAACCAGTAAACTGGCCAGGAAAAATAAGAAAATAGGAGTTACACAACTGTTGAAGAAGAAATCAAACACAATTATTTGCAGAAAATATTAGTCTACCTGGAGAACCCAAGAAAATACTTTGAAAAACTATTAGAACTCCTGGGTTTAGTATATTAGCATAATATTTATCTAAAAATTGAATGATGTTGAAAGATATACACATCCTTTTGCATTCCTTCTTTCCCTAGCTTGCTGAATGAGATGGTGAGGTTCTCCAGAACATAGATTGCATCTTGATTGATATCTGGTCTGTAGTATTGAGCACATTGGGACACAAAGGTTTTTGGAATGAATTAATTAATTGATATTAGCCATTATATTAAGAGACTATTTACAGACTATTCAAAATACTGCCTCGGAGCTTGTATAGATTTCAGAAATTATAATTTGAGTGTTAGCCATTAAATTGAAAGTGTTCAACAAATTTAGTCTTTTTAATCTGGGCGGGGGGTGTGATATTCGTGCTGGTAATTCATCTTGTCTTAAAATATTGTACAATTTATATATTTAAGAAATGATATCTTAACATTTAAATGGTTCAAGTTTGAGTTAAGTCTGTTATTCTAACATTGTCTATTAATGTAATTTCTAGGACATCAAAATTAGCTGCTTGTGTAACCTTTTTTATTGTATATTTTTTATGTATAGTATAGTATATATGAGTTTCACCATAAGATTTTAATACTTATTTTACAAAACCGTTTTTGATATTTCATACGTGAAGCACTTTTACAGATAACTTTATAAAAATCCTGTTGTTAAAGAGATTGACAGTCGTTAGTTAAGGCTTATCAATTCAATTTTTTTGTGACTTTTGCAGTTACCCAAGCAAAATATGTTTGCTTCTATAGGGCCAAACTGCCCTCTGTGTAACCTCAACCACAGTCATCAGCCAGTGTTTTACTTCAGTACCTATGCTGTATAGAAATGAGTAATGATGCATTTTGTTATTCCAGATTCGTAAACAACAGAAAGAACATGTTGAATTGATTGAAGATTATCGGATCTAACAGCAGCTACAGCAGCAGCAATGTGCGATGGACCCACCTACCGTGATGCCCAGTGTCCAGCCCCAGCCACCCCTAATTCCAGGTGCCACTCCACCCACCATGAGCCAACCCGCCTTTCCCATGGTGCCACAGCAGCTTCAGCACCAGCAGCACACAACAGTTATTTCTGGCCATACTAGCCCTGTTAGAATGCCCAGTTTACCTGGATGGCAACCCAACAGTGCTCCTGCCCACCTGCCCCTCAGTCCTCCTAGAATTCAGCCCCCAATTGCCCAATTACCAATAAAAACTTGTATACCAGCCCCAGGGACAGTCTCAAATGCAAATCCACAGAGTGGACCACCACCTCAGGTAGAATTTGATGACAAAATCCCTTTAGTGAAAGTTTTCAAGAACGGGAACGTAAGGAACGTTTATGAGAACAGCAAGAGAGAGAACGGATCCAACTCATGCAGGAGGTAGATAGACAAAGAGCTTTGCAGCAGAGGATGGAAATGGAGCAGCATGGCATGGTGGGCTCTGAGATTAGTAGTAGGACATCTGTGTCCCAGATTCCCTTCTACAGTTCCGACTTACCTTGTGATTTTATGCAACCTCCAAGACCCCTTCAGCAGTCTCCACAACACCAACAGCAAATGGGGCAGGTTTTACAGCAGCAGAATATACAACAAGGATCAATTAATTCACCCTCCACCCAAACTTTCATGCAGACTAATGAGCGAAGGCAGGTGGGCCCTCCTTCATTTGTTCTTGATTCGCCGTCAATCCCTGTTGGAAGCCCAAATTTTTCTTCTGTTAAGCAGGGACATGGAAATCTTTCTGGGACCAGCTTCCAGCAGTCCCCAGTGAGGCCTTCTTTTACACCTGCTTTACCAGCAGCACCTTCAGTATCTAATAGCAGTCTCCCATGTGGCCAAGATTCTACTATAACCCATGGACACAGTTATCCGGGATCAACCCAGTCGCTCATTCAGTTGTATTCTGATATAATCCCAGAGGAAAAAGGGAAAAAGAAAAGAACAAGAAAGAAGAAAAGAGATGATGATGCAGAATCCACCAAGGCTCCATCAACTCCCCATTCAGATATAACTGCCCCACCGACTCCCGGCATCTCAGAAACTACCTCTACTCCTGCAGTGAGCACACCCAGTGAGCTTCCTCAACAAGCCAACCAAGAGTCGGTGGAACCAGTCGGCCCATCCTCTCCCAATATGGCAGCAGGCCAGCTGTGTACAGAATTAGAGAACAAACTGCCCAATAGTGATTTCTCACAAGCAACTCCAAATCAACAGACTTATGCAAATTCAGAAGTAGATAAGCTCTCCATGGAAACCCCTGCCAAAACAGAAGAGATAAAACTGGAAAAGGCTGAGACAGAGTCCTGCCCAGGCCAAGAGGAGCATAAATTGGAGGAACAGAATGGTAGTAAGGTAGAAGGAAACGCTGTAGCCTGTCCTGTCTCCTCAGCACAGAGTCCTCCCCATTCTGCTGGGGCCCCTGCTGCCAAAGGAGACTCAGGGAATGAACTTCTGAAACACTTGTTGAAAAATAAAAAGTCATCTTCTTTGAATCAAAAACCTGAGGGCAGTATTTGTTCAGAAGATGACTGTACAAAGGATAATAAACTAGTTGAGAAGCAGAACCCAGCTGAAGGACTGGTAAGTGTAAATCATAAAAATGACAACTTTTTTCTTTTGTTTTAAATTATACTTACAGCAGATTAGTACCAGCAACTATATTTCCACATTATTCTATAATCTTTTTATTCTAAAGGACCATTTTTTATTTTGTCATTTCTACCTCTCTGGGACCCATGTTTTTACTTATATCTAAACTATATTAAATAATAATTTGTTTACTATTTTTTAAAAAGCAAAGGCATGTATTGCATTTCATATATAATGTGATGTGTAGCAACTGATTATTACCACATTGAGTTGATATGACTAAAGCAAAGTAAGTAAATGTCTATGTTCTTTGTTGTAAATAAGTGATTAATTTCCATTAACCTCTTTAAAATGTAGAGGATAGCCCATGCACCCCTATTAATACCCTTGGCACTCTTAGGGATACCACACTGGGAAGCTATTGTGTGGTTACAGGGTTGTATTGATACTTAATGTAATGTTACATGTAGATACTATTTTGTAGTTTTCCATGTATCAATTTTTTTATCAGTTTTGTTATTAACATTTAATTTGTTTTTTTTTTTTTCATTTATATGAAGAGCTAACTTGTAAATATACCTTTACAAGAATCCGTCCCCTTTATTTCAGTTAACTTCATTAAGATAGTTCCAAAAGTGTAGTTTCTGAGTCATGGGAATTGGTCTGCTTAATAGCTCTTGCCTGTTTATCTTTCAGAAGGTGCAGTGCCATTACCAGTGCATTCATAAAGTTGTCCCTAGAGAGCTTCTCAAATTGAATTTCATTTTCATATTTTAATTAAGGGTTGAGTGGTATATTTAGTTGTCCAGTTTTTTCATTTTAAGATTGTTAATGAAGCTCATCTTTTTGCAAGTGTTGCTTTTTTTCTTGTCTTTGACCATTCAGTAGAGATTGAGAGTTGACTTGATAGATTTGTGTAATTTTTGTAAATTTTACTGGTTATGCTTTTACAGTTGTCACCAGTAAATATAGGCAACTCTCCAGCACAATCTCCATCCACTTTCTCCAAGACATCTTATACACTAAGGAGTACTAAATAACTTGCAGCCTTCTGTCTTTTTACCCTTCTGTGTATACCACATGCTGCCGCTTCTGCCTGTTCTGTTCTCCCTTCTTATATACGTCTGGACAATATATTTTTATCTTTTGAAATGAAGTTCTTGAGTCATCTTTTTCCAGATACCTTTCTCACCTCTCCCAATCTCAAATATGTGTTGATGCTCGTGTTCTCACATAGCAATTTCTGTTGTACCACTTAACATTATTTAAATAGCTTCTTGAAGGATGTAGACTACATTTTGAGCATGTTTATATTAAAATTTATGCTGTATAAGAATGTTTAATGGCATGGGGAACAACCACGTCAAGTTTAAAAAGTAGCCCCTCCCCCATATTAAAGTGTGATTTAAATAAATATATATAGTGATTTAAATATATATAAATATATAAATATATATAAATATATAAATATATAAAAAATATATAAATATATATATATAATTAAGAAATTTTTAGGTTCTTGCCAGAGTGCAGTCCTTGGGGATCCGCAGCATCCACATCAGGTGGGAGCTTTGTAACACATGCAGAATCTCCCGCCACACACCTGCTTCTCAGAATGTGAGACTTAACAAGATCCCCAGGTGATTCCTGTGCATCTGAAGGGGGGAGAAGTACTGCTCTAGGCAGGTGATTCTCAAAACTAAAGTGTGAGGAGCACCAGGAGGGCTTGTTAAACCAAGATTGCTGGGCACCAGCCCCAGTATTTCTGATTCTGTAGGTCTGGGTGGGACCAGATAATCTGCATTTCTAAACCAGTTCTAGATGCTGCTGCTGCCCTGGAGACTCCCCTTGAGAGCCACAGAACTAGCCTGGAGATGAGCAGTCTGAGCCTGCTTTCGCCTCCCTCCATGAGCTAAGAATGGCTTTTACATTTTTAAATGGTTGAAAAAAAATCTAAGGAAGAGTAGTATTTTGTGACACATAAAAATTATACAAAATTCAAACTTGTCCATGAATTTTAAAAGTTTTATTTGAACACAGCCAAGCTCATTGATTTATGAATTGTTTATGGCTGCTTTTGAAGTACAAGGGCAGAGTTGAGTAATTATGCCAGGACCTGTATGGCCTACAAAGGCTTACAATATTTACCATCTGGCTCTTTACATAAAAATGTTGCCATCCATGCGCTAAACTATTTAGAATATAACTGGAAACTAATTTTCAGAACCCTCAAAGATTCAATGCAGAATTTGTTACAGTAAGTTCAGCTACTATAATCGTCTATAGCAAAGTACTGCTGTTAAATTTAGAAATAATGAAGCCTGAAAATATTCCTGTATTTTAAGGTATTGATAGGACTACCCTTAAAGGCCTTTTCAGGGCTTGACTTATTCTCACTTTGTAATGATAAAAATAAAGGAAAGGTTTATTTGTTATCATCTAGGTTCTCTCCCATTGACTTTAAGTATGTGGCCATTATTTTTCAGTCAAATACAGTTGTGAACTAATTTGAAGAACCGGTGTTTTTTCTTTTTATTGTTGTCTGGTGCTATCTGTTCTCTCACCTAAGATGCATAGGCTATAAAGCTTTTCTGGAGCCTGTGAATTGTTTCAGCACACCTCATATTTCACTAGTTCCTAAGGGGAACCAAAAATAACTCACCAAGACCACTATGTAGAGGCTTCTATAGCCATCTACAAGCATCTCCTTCCCTTCTGCAGTCAGTAAGCAGGAATAAGGGGTTCCCCAGCCCCAGGGAGGTAAGCATGAGGGGTAATGCTTTGCCAGAAAGGGCTATGGCCTTACTAATGAGTTCTGCTCTTTCCTTAAGCTTCGCAGCTTACTGATTTCCATACTTGAGAATAACGTTTGAAGAAAAGGATGATGTTTTCGGAAAACCAGCATTTGACACCACTCTCTCTTCCCTACTTATTTAATAACTTTTAGTGCCATGTTAGGATAGCTTGGCATTGCATGAAGTAAAAACCAAATATGCAAATTGTTCACTTATTTTTTACCCTTTCCAATTACATTAGCAAACTTTGGGGGCTCAAATGCAAGGTGGTTTTGGATGTGGCAACCAGTTGCCAAAAACAGATGGAGGAAGTGAAACCAAGAAACAGCAAAGCAAACGGACTCAGGATGGGTGAGAAAGCAGCACCTCGCTCAAAGAAAAGGAAAAAGGACGAAGAGGAGAACCAAGCTATGTACTCTAGCACTGACACGTTTACCCACTTGAAACAGGTGAGGGTGAGTCATTTAGAACAGCCCCTTTTAAAAGTCAAGGATATAGGCTGGGGGCAGTGGCTCATGCCTGTAATCCCAGCACTTTGGGAGGCTGAGGCAGGTGAATCACTTGAGGCATGAGTTCGAGATGAGCTTAGCCAACATGGCAAAACCCCATCTCTACTAAAAATACAAACATTTACTGGGCGTGGTGGTACACGCCTGTAGTCCCAGCTACTTGGGAGGCTGAGGCACGAGAATTGCTTGAGCCTGGATGGCGGAGGTTGCAGTGAGCTGAGACTGTGCCACTGCACTCCAGCCTGGGTGATAGAATGAGACTCTTGTCTCAAAAAAAAAAAAAAAAAAAAATTCAAGGACACGAGAGATCAAATGCTAAAAGACATCTGGACAAGGAACCTAGTAGACTTTTTCCAAGCAGAATTGCACCGTATCCTATTGGCATCTGAAATTTACGGTAATACAAATGGATTGATAGGTGATAGTCAAGATTTTCTTATGTTCATAAGGAGTAGCCTCAGTTCCAAGAAAAAAATCTGTCCTCAGTACTTTGTTGTGACGCTGAATCCAAAGAAATGCATTGTAAATTCTGTTCTACACCTTTGTAGTTGTTACAGAAGGTGGGAGACAGTTGCTAATAGTGCTGTTGGTGGTACCCAGCCTCAGTTTATTCCCTGGTTTTTGCTGAGCATAGATAAGAAATATGTTTTTCTT
This sequence comes from Pongo abelii, assembly GCF_028885655.2. Classification (NCBI taxonomy): domain Eukaryota; kingdom Metazoa; phylum Chordata; class Mammalia; order Primates; family Hominidae; genus Pongo; species Pongo abelii. Next base: position 55,350,292 of record NC_071991.2, read on the forward strand.
GTTAGATGCCTGGCAGCATTCATTTAGTACAGAGCTTATTTTTAAATCTCAAAGGTCTGTAGTCTCTCTCACTTATTCCAGCATTTTGATACTTGAAAATTTTAAGTCTCATTTTTCTGAAGCCTTATTCAACAAAGTTGCTTCAGGTCTTAGAAAGTTGAGCTACACTGAGTTCCTTTTATCATGTACATTACTCTTAAATGTGTTTTTTAATAGCAGCTCTCTCTGCTCCCTCTAATGGAACCAATCATTGGAGTGAACTTTGCGCACTATCTTCCTTATGGCAGTGGCCAATTTAATAGTGGGAATCGACTTCTGGGAACTTTTGTCAGTGCTACCCTGGAAGGGGTTTCAGACTACTATTCTCAGTTGATCTACAAGGTATGTTTCTCTGCCAAGGTGTTGTCTTGCTTCATCTTTGGGTAACATGTCAGAATTGATAGAGCTTGTCTTGTTTTCGTATTTAGTTTACATCTACTCTTCCAAGTTTTATTAAAACTTAAGTTCAGCTACAGGGTTAAAATTTTACCTGGTGAAGTATTTCTAGCATAAACATTTGAAGTTGTTTTTATAGGTAAGAGTACAAATTGCAAGAAATATCTATTATGTACTTCCATGGTAGTGGAAATCCTTATTTCCTTATAACCTTTATTAATGCTTAAAATGAATTCAAAAATCATTATAAATGGTGGGGATTTAAAAAAAAGTAGTAGTTTACCTTGAAAAATGAAATTAAACAATTTTAAGTGTATCTTATCTAATAATTTAGGTATTAATTACAACTAATTCCTAGACTATTGTAGGTTTTTTTTTTTTTTTTTTGAGACAGGGTCTTGCTCTGTCACCCAGGCCAGATTGCAGTGGTGCAATCTCAGCTCACTGCAATCTCTGCCTCCCAAATTCAAGCAATTCTAGTGCCTCAACCTACCAAGTAGCTGGGACTACAGGCATGCACCACCACGCCCTGAGGTCAAGGCTGCAGTGAGCATGATTGTACCATTGCCCTCTACCTCTAGCTTGGGTGACAGAGCAAGTCTCTGTCTCCAAAAAGAAAAAAAACAAAAAAACAAAACCTATATTAACTCATAAGCTGTTCTCCACCCTTATTTTATCGTCCTCATGAAATTCTTTATCTTTGCAAAATTTGTAATTTGACTTTGCACTTGATTTGCATGGTGTTATTGGTAGATTCCAAATCTCTCCTTGAGAGACTAATCAGTAAATGACAAATTGGTGATAACTGTTAAGCTGGGAGAGGTGTCTGAAGAGGAACTACATTAATGATTTAGTTACTTTAGTAGTAGTATTACTACTGTTGCTTCTTTTAAAGGTCTTAGTCAATCCAGATTCTCATATCTCGGATGTGAGTTGTTATTACAAGTTTAAGACCAGAAATTCTTAAGTTTTTCATAGAACTAGGGCATATCTTAGTGAGAACTTAAAGGATATTTTGATAATATTTTGCAATTTATTGATTGCATTTTAAAGTTATCCTTCACTAGCTATAACCACGAAACTTGAAGAATTGCATAAATAAAATCAGGTATAAAGGAAATTAGCTTCTTAATTTCAGAGCTTAAGTAGTCAAGCTGGGTAAAGTAAGCAAGTTGATATGTCCATAAAATCACGAGTATCTGTTCCACTAAGAAGCCTCCTGGCCTTGTATGTATTGTTTTCTTGGTGTGCAAGATACATCTTGATTACATTTCTGTAGCCTTGCTTCTATGTGCAAAAATTCACAGAACTACGTTTTAGCAAGGTCATTGCATATTTGCTCAGTAGCATATAATTTAAATTTTTTGGTCTCCTGCAGCAGAATAATTTAAGTAATCCTCCAACACCCCCTGCCTCTCTTCCTCCTACACCACCTCCTATGGCTTGTCAGAAGATGGCCAATGGTTTTGCAACAACTGAAGAACTTGCTGGAAAAGCCGGAGTGTTAGTGAGCCATGAAGGTATGAGTATAGCCTCCAAATTTCACACCTTGGAGAAACGTGCCTCTGCCAGTTGTGTATTGTGAAATGGCAATAGAATTGTAAAGTTCTACCCATTTATCAATATTGACTAAATGTATTTATGGTTTTGTGCTTTTGCTTTTCCAGTTACCAAAACTCTAGGACCTAAACCATTTCAGCTGCCCTTCAGACCCCAGGATGACTTGTTGGCTCGAGCTCTTGCTCAGGGCCCCAAGACAGTTGATGTGCCAGCCTCCCTCCCAACACCACCTCATAACAATCAGGAAAAATTAAGGTACAGGTTATTTTTTTCTAAAATAATTCTTAGTTATTTCTTTTTTTAAAAAAAATAAATGTATGTATGTGGCATAATGTCTTTAGGAATAGCATGTAAAAACATTTGAAGAGTAAAATTTGGTGAATAATCTTCAGGATTTAAAGTTTATAAGACATTGTTATCATTAAACATAATTAGTTTGCATTTTTTTAAGCCTACATCATATACAGAGTTAAATAATCTAATAGAAATTTAATTATTAGATTATTTAATCTAATTATTTAATTAGATTATTTAATTAATTAGATTATTTAATCTAATTAAATAATCTAATAGACATTAAGGCAGTGGAAAATCTCCTTGCAACATATTTCAAAAATCATTGTCCTTTAAAGGCTATTAATGTGATTTATTGGGTTTATTGTTGTTTATAGATGTCTAAAATGAAAGAGCAGAAGTTGCTATATCAGAGAATGTTGTCGTGGAAGAGAGTTTAAGAACTGTCTGGGGTTTGACTTCTTTGTGTCAGTTCTTTAACTGTAAGATTCTAATTGGGGAGAATCAAGTTCTCTTAGTAGATAATTGCTAGTCAACTCTTTAGATCCAGAGGGTTCTTACAACTTCATCAAATAATTATCTCTTCCTTGGAAAATCTGCCCACTACCCTCTATTCAATGAGACATTTATTTAACCTAAGTCCCTTACTTTATTAATGGGGAAACTTTGGACCAAAGTGGAGAATAATCTGTCCCGATTGAGGATCCAGGTCCTCTTTGTACTGTACCTCAGTAGGCCAGCCTTTCTTGGGTCTCCTGCATGATAGCTGCTTCTCTGCCTGAGGAGTGGGAGACAGCAGTTCCACAGGGTTGTGGAACTTAGTCTGAGACCTCACAATTGGCCTGGTAGACTTGAACTTGAACTCAACAGGAGGGACCAGTCTTTTGTTTTTCTCACCTCACTTTATCAGTTAAGAAAAATAAGGGCCGATGAAGTCAATGGCCAAGTTTTCTCCCATCTTGCCAGTGTAAAGAGCAGCGGTAGGACAGCTGTTTTCCCAGTCAGGTGAATGCAGGTGTGACCATTGCATATGTGCTTGGACTTCTCTTTCCTTTTTTTTGTCTTTTTAAAGTTTTCCTTTTTTATTGTTAAATCCAACCAGCAGCACTTTCCTTTTCAAGCTACAGGAGTGCTGCCCTAGGCTCAACGATCTGGGATTTTGAAAAGGTGCTTTCATGCTTTCTATGTTACTTGCTAATCAGAACATCTTCCTCTTTGGCAGGTCTTCAAACTTTGGTGCTGAAGCTTTGGTTAAAAGGAAACATACCATTTAAATTATTTTATTACTAAATATTGTTCTTGTATTTTTTTCCCAGTGTGGCTCTGAGCTGATTCATTTGCTGCTCATCGTATAGGTGCTGCCCAGAGTATCCTTACAGCTGTGTTCATAGATGTCAGCAGGGTTGGTACAGGAAGCCCCCAGTGGTGGATTTGCAGACTTTGATGTGTGTGTTTATGTTTTTTCAGGATACAGGATCACTGTGGTGATCGAGATACTCCTGACAATTTTGTTCCCTCATCCTCTCCTGAGAGTGTGGTTGGGGTAGAAGTAAGCAGGTATCCAGATCTGTCATTGGTCAAGGAGGAGCCTCCAGAACCGGTGCCGTCCCCCATCATTCCAATTCTTCCTAGCACTGCTGGGAAAAGTAAGAAAAACACTTAACCTTATTATTTCCCTTTACACTATGCCAATTTACTAATGTAAATATTTTGATTTTGAAAATCCATTAACACTTTTTTCCTCTTTTTTTCTCTCTTTTTTAAGGTTCAGAATCAAGAAGGAATGACATCAAAACTGAGCCAGGCACTTTATATTTTGCGTCACCTTTTGGTCCTTCCCCAAATGGTCCCTGATCAGGTCTTATATCTGTAGCAATTACTCTGCATCCTACAGCTGCTGAGGTAAAAGATTAAATGACTTCTTAATGTTAAACAGTATGTCCCCAATTTTAAAAGATGGGTCAGGTGTCTACCATGAAACACACACAACAGGATCGCTGAGGATAAAGGGTCAGAGAGCAGGGCTGGTGCTCACTGCAGACCTCTCAGCTGCCTTTGAGTGCCATCGTTTGTCATTGAATTGGTCTCAGCCTATGTCAATTAAAAAGGGAAATTAGAGCTCATATTTTCTTATTAAAGGATGTATACTTTAGAGAACTCTTTTTTTTTTTTTTTAATAGAGACACAGTCTCCTTCTGTTGCCCAGGCTGGAGTGCAGTGGCACAGTCATAGCTCACTGCAGCCTCAAACTTACTGGGCTCAAGTAATCCTTCTGCTTTAGCCTCCTCAGTAGCTGGGACTACATGTGTGAGCCATCATGTCCATCTGAGAAAAAACTTCTTTGTAACTGTTAACAGAGAAGAAAATTAAGCAATGAAAAAGAACTTTATCAACAGTAATAGTTTTGCAGAAGCAATAGAAATGTTCTTCAAGTAGCATCTGCTTATATCAAACATAAGTAATTTCCTGAGGATTTTTTATTTTTTTAACTCTGAATTCTGTGAAGACATTTCAGTAGAGACCAAACTAAAAGTCCAATGATGTGATATTTTGGTTATCAACAAAATACAGCAGTAGCAAGACCTTTGTCTGTTCTTATGGGATGTGTCAGAGCTGGAGGGAAGCCCCTGGAAGTAAGCTTTCTGACCACCTGTAGGAACTGACGGGGTCTGTCAGATGTTACGATATCTAAAATAGTTTAATGTGTTACTAGATATTTAATGTTAATTGGAATCCCTTTATGAGGATTTCTGTTTATAAATTTCTTTTTTTGGATATTGGTTCGTTAGAGCTAATTTTTTTCCTGAGATTCTTTAAGTCTAAATAAAATCTGTTGGATTTTCTTAGAATCTATGTATCATGCAAAGAGGATTTATCCTAAGTGTGTATTTTTCTTCAGTGGTTCACTGTTGCCTTCTGGGTGAATAATACAGCATTTGCATTTGGTTTTAGAACATTAGCAGTGTTGTGGCTGCATTTTCCGACCTTCTTCACGTCCGAATCCCTAACAGCTATGAGGTTAGCAGTGCTCCAGATGTCCCATCCATGGGTTTGGTCAGTAGCCACAGAATCAACCCGGGTTTGGAGTATCGACAGCATTTACTTCTCCGTGGGCCTCCGCCAGGATCTGCAAACCCTCCCAGATTAGTGAGCTCTTACCGGCTGAAGCAGCCTAATGTACCATTTCCTCCAACAAGCAATGGTGAGCTAGTGAGCTTTTTGTTAAGCCCAAATCCATTCCTGATTCAAAAGTTAAGCTTACTCTTTGAGATACTGATTATCTTTTAACAACGGACAGGTAACATGCTGGCGTATAGTCCTTGGTGAACTCACCATGTGTGGGTGTTCTGTTTTCTGTGCTGTGATTTGACCTCTAGTGCTTTGGCCTGTGTATTCTGTCATGCTGTCACCAGGGGCTATGTGAGTGCCAGCCATCTGCGCAGGCTGCCAGAAGAAGCCTGTGACGGGCTTGCCCTTGAGCAGCTTTTGTTCTTCTTGTCTCCCAACCCCCATCCCACTGCGCCTGGGCCACCTGGTACAGATGGGGCTGGTGACCTGACGTGGGTTCTGTTTCCTGTTCTCCTCTGCTTTCCATCCTCACCTACCTCTTGTTTTACCTCTGCACCAGCTGTATAGGGCCCTTCTCTTCCCACAGAGGTGTTCATGCCCCCCATCTCTGAGAATGGAACAACTTCCTTAGACCGACCATGATGTCGCTTTCCTTCCTGCCTCACTGGCAATCTTACGAGCGTGCTCAGTCTAGGCCCTGGCTTCCTCCTCTTGGCTTCTAGCTGTTCTGTCACTTTTTCCCTGATCCTTTTTGCCTTCACACTGCACCTGAATGATGCTTTCTAATTCCTGAGTCCTTATTTACCTTCTTATCCTTGGCCTTGGCTCTTTCCTCATTTCTGACTCTGCAAGTCACACTTATTTAAGACTCTTATACGTATATCATTGTATCTTTCATAAAATGTTTTTTAACCATCTTAACCTGCAAGCAAAAGTAATATCTGTTTCCCTCTCTGTCTTACTTTGTACTTAGACTGAGTAGTAATATCTGTTTCCCTCTCTGTCTTACTTTGTACTTAGACTGAATAGTAATATCTGTTTCCCTCTCTGTCTTACTTTGTACTTAGACTGAATACTAATCTCTCTTGGTGACTTAGTTTTATTTGATTCTTCTTTTATACTGCCATTGCTTTCCCAGCTATTTGAGAATAGGCATGTTTCTTTATTTCTGCCCTAGTGTCAGATAATCGACTCTGTAACCATTGTTTAGAAGATAAATTTTTTTTATTAATTAAAGAATAATGTAAAGTTAATGAACCATGTTGTAATGAGTTGATACTGCGTAATTTTTCACCATGTGCCACCTTGTGTTATCAGTCAGTTTTAATTACTAACAAAAGTTGATTGCCTTTAGGTCTTTCTGGATATAAGGATTCTAGTCATGGTATTGCAGAAAGCGCAGCACTCAGACCACAGTGGTGTTGTCATTGTAAAGTGGTTATTCTTGGAAGTGGTGTGCGGAAATCTTTCAAAGATCTGACCCTTTTGAACAAGGTACTTTGCTATTCCTTTTATGACCCCACCTCCTACCTCCAGTGAAAATGTCCTTGGCAGTGTCTCTTCCAACATCAGAGAGAGACAACAACTATGGTGGTGTGATGGACACATGTTCCTGGTGATGGCACCAGCATATATCAGACGTGCTTGGGCTGAACACCAAAGAGCTACAACAGGCTGTTAAAGGGAATATTATGAGGACTACCTATTTTTAAATAGAGTGAACCGTGGACCACATAGTTTGGTTTTGTACATGTATTTTTTCCCTAGCTAAATTATCACATGCTAAATATTGGAACATAGTTTCCTTTCTACTATTAAGATAAAGAACCACTGTCACTTTTGAATATAACATAAAAACAATGTATAGATCCTGTTTTTATTAAATTTTGACTTGTTGAGATTCCCACACATTTCTCTTTGCTTTTCAGGATTCCCGAGAAAGCACCAAGAGGGTAGAGAAGGACATTGTCTTCTGTAGTAATAACTGCTTTATTCTTTATTCATCAACTGCACAAGTGAAAAACTCAGAAAACAAGGTGAGATTAGGATAATCTCAGCTGATAACAATGTATAACGAGTGACTTCTGTGTTCTGGGCATATGGGAGTGAATAAAGATGTGTCCGTGCCTTCATGGAGCTCTGTGTGGGGAATCCAAAGCAGGTGCTGACCCGGCAGAGGAGGAGAGGGTGAAGGGAGCCTTGAGTCGTGTTACCCTTTCAACTTAGTTATTTGACAAAAGTGGGCAGAGTTATGTTTTAAAAGTTCAGTAAACAGAACACTAATATTAAAATCTTTAATTTTACCAGTTTAATATTTTTTTTGAGACGGAGTCTCATTCTGGTCCCACAGGCTGAAGGGCATTGGCACATCTTGGTTCACTGCAGACTCCGCCTCCCAATTCAAGCAATTCTCCTGCCTCAGCCTCCTGAGTAGCTGGGATTAGAGGTGCACGCCACCACGCCCAGCTAATTTTTGTAGTTTAGTAGAGATGGGGTTTCACCATGTTGGCCAGGCTGGTCTCAAACTCCTGACCTCGTGATCCGCCCACCTCAGCCTCCCAAAGTGCTGGGATTACATACAGGTGTGAGCCACTGCACCCGGCCGTAAATATGTTAATATTTTAAAATTATTTTTATTGATGTTACCCCAATAGGAAAACCTGTTTAAAGATAAAATTTAAGACTATTTGCATTTTAAGAGAAAACACTTTGCTCACAGTATGGTGAAAGAGGTCTGCTTTACTTGATTTTATGTAATTTGAGTGTGTCCAACTAATAGTTGATACAAATGATATGTTTGTAATCATGTTTTGAAGGAAGCTTTTCCTGTACAGTAATACTGCCAGTCATTCCTCCATCCAGGTTATTGCTCTGGTATGTCTTTCACAGAAGAACATTCTGAAGACTTATTTTTAACAGGTAGTTGTCTGTAGTATGCCTGTAATAAAATCCAAGCTAGATGACAAATAAATTTAGACCTTAAAATACATCAGCCTAAATGCAAGAAGGATTTTTTTTTCACCAGATAGTTTAAGTTGGTGTGCAGTCCCTGCCTGATTTGGTATAAGGCATGTCTTTTTTCAGACACCTTGTCAGGATTGGGGCATGTGAAAAGAGGGCAGCCTGTGGGTTGGTGTTTATTAGTTTTTGATACTCTGTACCATAAAGTAAATAAGCTATTGGAGATTTCCCCTCAGCTCAACTGTTTCAGCAGCCAGATCAGACCTGAGAAGCCTCAGAGAAAAGTTAGTATGATTCATTTGTTGACAAGGGCTCCTTCCCTTTCTCTAACATTTACACTAATTGATTAAGCCTGAGATTAACAGATATGAATTTTAGAGTGGAGATAAGCTCTCAAGAAATGATGCTGCAGCGTTCTTATTTGGTTAAACAAAAAACACTGTTCCATTGTACAAATTATATTAGCTCTTCTGACAGCATTGTGTGTGTGTGTGTGTGTTTTTTCTTTTTCTGGTTTTAATATAGTTAGAAAGGGGATTGTCCCAGAAAGTGTAAGAGCAGAATATTCTCCAGAATTATGGCCTTGTGGAAAAGGCCTCAAAAGGATGCGGCACAGCTGCCATCACCCGCTCTCTATCCCTGTGCACCTTAGAGCATGGTCAGCTTCTGCGGTGCATGAGCCCCCAGCACTTACTGCTGACTCTCCCTCTGCCCCTCAGGTCACCCATCCTCTTCAGTCATACTGCTCAGCTTCTTGTCTTAACAAGAATTGCTTTTCGGGCTTGTGAATTATTTTTCTTTGTCATGGTTTCTTTATGTTGCCCAAGAATCCATTCCTTCATTGCCACAATCACCTATGAGAGAAACGCCTTCCAAAGCATTTCATCAGTACAGCAACAACATCTCCACTTTGGATGTGCACTGTCTCCCCCCAGCTCCCAGAGAAAGCTTCTCCCCCTGTCTCACCACCCATCGCCTTCCCTCCTGCTTTTGAAGCAGCCCAAGTCGAGGCCAAGCCAGATGAGCTGAAGGTGACAGTCAAGCTGAAGCCTCGGCTAAGAGCTGTCCATGGTGGGTTTGAAGATTGCAGGCCGCTTAATAAAAAGTGGAGAGGAATGAAATGGAAGAAGTGGAGCATTCATATTGTAATCCCTAGGGGGACATTTAAACCACCTTGTGAGGATGAAATAGATGAATTTCTAAAGAAATTGGGCACTTCCCTTAAACCTGATCCTGTGCCCAAAGACTATCGGAAGTGTTGCTTTTGTCATGAAGAAGGTGATGGATTGACAGATGGACCAGCAAGGCTACTCAACCTTGACTTGGATCTGTGGGTCCACTTGAACTGCGCTGTGTGGTCCACGGAGGTCTATGAGACCCAGGCTGGTGCCTTAATAAATGTGGAGCTAGCTCTGAGGAGAGGCCTACAAATGAAATGTGTCTTCTGTCACAAGACAGGTGCCACTAGTGGATGCCACAGATATCGATGCACCAACATTTATCACTTTACTTGTGCCATTAAAGCACAATGCATGTTTTTTAAGGACAAAACTATGCTTTGCCCCATGCACAAACCAAAGGGAATTCATGAGCAAGAATTAAGTTACTTTGCAGTCTTCAGGAGGGTCTATGTTCAGCGCGATGAGGTGCGACAGATTGCTAGCATCGTGCAACGAGGAGAACAGGACCATACCTTGCACGTGGGTAGCCTCATCTTCCACACAATCGGTCAGCTGCTTCCACAGCAGATGCAAGCATTCCATTCTCCTAAAGCACTCTTCCCTGTGGGCTATGAAACCAGCCGGCTGTACTGGAGCACGTGCTATGCCAACAGGCGCTGCTGCTACCTGTGCTCCATCGAGGAGAAGGATGGGCGCCCAGTGTTTGTCATCAGGATTGTGAACAAGGCCATGAAGACCTGGTTCTAAGTGACATCTCACCTAAAGGTAACATCTGCCATTCACATGCTGTGCAGAGCTACTTACTCTGATGTCAGGCTAATGAATGTATTTTGTCAATTTTCCATGTTTGTCTCATGTTCGTTTTATATTTTATAATGTGTTTTTGTCATTTACAAATGCCAATCTTTGTGTTCTCACACCTTGCTCTCTTTGCTACACAGTTGTCTAAACACTTTCATAGTCAATATATCTTTGAACATAAGAGTTGGTGAAGTAAATCCGAGAATGATTTGTAGATAAAGGTTGCCTGTCATTTGCATTGGGGACCTCCTTTTTCTTTTTCTTCTTCTTTTTTTTTTTTTTTGAGATGGAGTTTCTCTTTTGTTGCACAGTCTTGACTGCAATGGCGCGATCTCAGTTCCCTGTAACCTCCGCCTCCTGGGTTCAAGTGATTCTCCTGCCTCAGCCTCCCAAGTAGCTGAGATTACAGGCTTACACTACCATGCCTGGCTAATTTTTATATTTTTAGTAGTTTTTAATTTTGTATTTTTAGTATTTTAGGGGTTTTGGCATGTTGGCCAGGCTGGTCTCAAACTCCTGACCTCAGCTGATCCACCTGCCTCAGCCACCCAAAGTGCTGGGATTACAGGTGTGAGCCACCGTACCCGATGGGGACCCCCTTTTTCTTAAAATCATTTTCTAGAAGGCAGGAATGACATCTAAACCATACTGTATACATTGTCTTATCTTAGGAACATCAGATATTACTTAAGTTTAGAGATGGAAATTAAACACTTAGTTTGGACCTCCGTGGTTAAGTCTAGATTGTCACTTTTGCTTATGTAGAAAGTACACAAACAAAAGTATGTGGAGCTGCTTTCTTAAGTTTAGTACTTTAAAAAAAAAAAGTCTGAAAATACTCTAAAGATAATTCCAAAGAAAATATCAATTTAACATTTTAATTTAAATCTGAGGGGAAAGGATCATAGCTATCGACATTACCAATTAGACTAATCATTTTAAAATCTGGTATGTTATATGGCCACTATGAAAGTAAATGAACTGTTTGCATGAATTTCAGTTACATTAAATTTTTTCACTTTAATGTCCTTAATCTATTATTTTCCCCAAAATTTAGGTCTTTAAAAAAAATTGCTGCCATTTAATAAACAGGTTCATTAGATTATTACCAAACAGATTTATTAGATTATTGCCCAACAGGATTTATTTGGAAATTAGTAAATCCTTGTGAGTGGTTATTCTTCATTTTGCTCTTGTTTTTTATACTGTATCCTATTTCCCATAAAGATTATGTTTTTGTCCCTATGTAGGTGTCTGGGATAAGATTTTGGAGCCTGTGGCATGTGTGAGAAAAAAGTCTGAAATGCTCTAGCTTTTCCCAGCGTATTTAAAAGAAGAGGATCTGTTTGGCCTGACCGTCTCTGCAGTGGCACGCATAGCGGAATCAGTGAGTGTCTTGGTCAGGCTTTGAGATTGGAATTGCTTTCCTAATTCAGTGTGACCACTTGAACACATGCTGTAACATTTGTGGCACTCTTCAGAAAGTGGCTGAGCCTGTGGATTAACTCGTTTCTCTTAGAGGAATAAGGCATTGGTGATTAATCGGGAGAGCTCAGTACGTGTTGGTATTCACCCAGTTGAGGTAGTTAACAAACTTCAGGTTCTCTTCCAGGCTGGAGGCAAGCAGGGGTGAAGGACACCAGGCTTGTCACATCTTCTGGGTGTGTTGGATGAGTGAGGACACTCTCTTCTTCCCTTGCCTTTCTAAAGTTTCTCCCACCTCAGAATGTCAGTGTGCCCATTTCCTGACACTTGGGTATTTATGGCCACTCTCCTGCCCTCTTCCTAGGATGAAGTCACTAGAGGGCAGTAGATCGCAGCAGCACTGATATATGTCCTCTCTTGACATTTCTTTGCTTAAAAGATTAATGTCAGTGAGTCTAACTGAACCATATCTACACAATAGTTTTAGAAAATTGTATGATTCTAAGGCATTGTTTTCAAGAATAAAAATATCATTGGTGTGTTTTCTTTGGACAGGCAGAGGAAACCCCAAAAGCCACTGAGTAATGTGCCTAATTGTTTTCTTTGGAATCGCCCTGCCTAAGTGATATTATGACTATAGAGAAATAAATTTCACAAGCAATGTATTCCAGAAAAGACCTTTAACATGTAAATGACTTTGAGTAAAGCTTGAGTTAACACCTATGCTTTATGCTCCCAGGACATGGAGAGCGATGACCTCATCATATCAGAGTCAAATTGAAAGAAGTGAGAAACGATCAAGAAAGAAACCATATAGATGATTTTTTAACTGTTTTTAATTGTAAAATTCCAGACAGAGATATAAAAGTTGGCATTAATACGGGTGAAAGAACTAAATGTGAATCACTACATGCCCTGTGTTTGTGGGTATTGTGTGTTTCAGTCAGACCCTGAAATCACACAAGCGTGTATATTGGTCAGCCAGTGTTTGTTGCATGGGCTAATCTTTTTCTTCAAGGAGCATTTGGCAGGGTTTACCTAAGTTTGGCTTTGAAACTGAATTTGCATACTCATATTTAAGTAGATCTACCTGCAGGCCAATAGTGTTAACATAAGCTAGAAGACCATTTTATTATCGGGGAAAACGCTGATGAGTTATTTGTGTCGTGGGCCATCCTTTGACCAGCTTGAGATTGTCTGTAGTCTCCACCAGATGGGATGACTTTGTGTCTACTTTGCTTCTTTTCAGCTACCTGGGGTTGAGGCATGTGAAGACTATACCTTCCGATATGGCCGAAATCCTCTCATGGAACTTCCTCTTGCCATTAACCCCACAGGTTGTGCCCGTTCTGAACCTAAAATGAGTGCCCATGTCAAGAGGTTTGTGTTAAGGTATTTTGTTTTAACTTCACATAGTACAGCCCAGGGTTTCTAGGCATATTAGTGATTTCCTGTGCCTTATTTGTCTACTGCTTACAAACCCTGCTGTCTGGCTGTGTATGTGCCCAACTACATAAGAGAACTCGCCGTGTGTCTCTGCTAGGCAGCTTTCCATGTATGTTGTTGTAAGAATTTGAATTAACCTGGTTTTGGGCATTACTCAGAGGTATCTTCAGTTTTCCTTTTATTTTTTTCCTGTTGATATGCCATTGTCTGCAGGCCTCACACCTTAAACAGCACCAGCACCTCAAAGTCATTTCAGAGCACAGTCACTGGAGAACTGAACACACCTTATAGTAAACAGTTTGTTCACTCCAAGTCATCGAAGTACCGGAAGAAGAAGACTGAGTGGAAATCCAATGTGTATCTGGCACGGTCTCGGATTCAGGTGAAGAAATACTTTGTGTACAGGAAGTGGAGAGACAGGGTGGAGTCTAGCAATCTGAAGCTATTGATGTCCAGTATGTGAAAATGATTTCACATAGCTGCAGGGACAGAAACATGTTTTCAAAATCCTATCAAATCCTGTCCCTTCGTAACACTAGGGATTTAATATGTAGTCTTGGATCTTGGTGATTGGCTTCCCCAAATGGAAAGCAGACCAGTGGAATCCACATCTTTGCATCTTGTTGAGAGCTCCTGGGAGGCAGGTAGCATTGTAATTTGCACACACTGGATTTGTGGAGTGCTCAGTAGACCTGTTTCAAGCACTTGAGAGAAATACAAATGAAAATATTTTCCAAAGGTACACCAATTTTGGAAGTTACCTTATCTTTTGGAAGCTACTGTTTCATGAAATCAGTGCACGTTTTTTGGTAGACTGTGGACTGTCTTACAAGTAAGGCTGTGTATAGGCTAAGCATTTAAGTTTACACCTATAGTCCATACTTCCTGAGCTGCAGACCCAAATATCCAAATGCCTGTTCAGCATTTTTCTCCTTGGATGTCTCAGAATGGAATTACAAAGCTCTTACTTTGTCAAACTTGTCCAGCTCCTAAACCCCGCCATCCTACAGGCTCCTTGCTGAGTGATGTTACCGTTTGTGTACATTGGCTTCAGTACTGCCAGATTAAACCTAAAGCATCATCAAGTTCTGTTTTCTCCTAAAAATTCTCTCAGATCCACTCTTAGGTTTCCCAGCCCTATCTTGAGCCACATATCACTTGCCTGTACCACTGCAGGCCTGGCTGTCTCCTCCCATCCAGTTCCTTCTCAGCAGCCAGCAAAGTATCTTTACCATATAAATTGGATCAGCATTCCTTTGTTATACTCATTCAGATTCTTGTTCCTTTGTTGGAACCCTTTTACTCCTCACTAGAAGTTTGTAGGATCTTCTCTTTATTGATATTTGGACATTTCACAGAACTACACCTCACTGAAGGTCTTTTTGTTGATTGCTTTCCTCCCTTGATGAGCCCTTTCAACCTGGAGCATTGTGACCTTCTGTCTGAGAAATGTGTTTTGTATTCATTCTTTTGCAAGTTCTGCCCCTCTGTTTCCTCTGTGTTTGCACTAAAACTCCTGAGATTCAGGATCTCAGAGTGTGGACCTGAGACTAGAAGCAGCAGTATCACCTGGGAGCTTGTTAGGACGTGCAGGTTCGGGGGCCCCAGCCCAGCCTCACTGAATCCAGCTCTGGAGGTGGGGCCTCCTGGATGATTCTCATGCATGCCAGAGAATAATTTCTGTCTTACATCCTTTCTCCCCTTCTGTTTTTTGTTTCCTTGTCTCTCTGTTCTTTCTGAGACTTCCTCTACTTTATCTGCTAATCTTTCTTGTCTATTTTTAGAGATTAGCTACGAGCCCTTTCTGCTCTTGATCTTGTTGTTTGATATTTTGTTTTTACATTATGAGTGGAGTATCTATGTTTTCTCTGCTGTTGCCCCTAGAGAGGCAACAGCCTCTCTCGGATTTTGTGGGTGAATTAGTGCTTTGCCTCTACTCCTTCCAGTTCTAGCTTTCCCCTGCTAAGTCAATTACTTCTCATTTTAAATAGTCCATTCACTCTTATACCCATTCGTGTTCTTGAGGAGTGTGCTTTTACTGTGATTTTAGTGGGTATCTTAACTGTGTTCAACCTGTCATCTTTAACCTGAAGCATTTTTGAGAGCTCTGGTTTCTGTCTCTTTACTCATTTCATCCTGCCACCCTCCCATCTGTCCACTTCCCTGGGGATCCCGTGGATGATCTAATATGTATCCTGTTTTTCTGTGCTAATATCTTAGAAATATATACACTTTTATGTACATATATAAAAGTGGAATCATGTTATATTTATTTTTCTCCGTCTTCCTTTTCTCTGTAATAATCAGAGATCCCTCTCGATCAACTGAGGTAGCTTCATTTCATTCTTTTTAATGGTTACGTGATGTTCCATAGTGTTGATGAACTGCAGTTAAACCATTGCATTACTGATGAGTGTTTATTTTATTTATAATCTTTCTCATAACAAACAGTGTTGCTATATCTTGTACAAATATCACAATGAATTAATAGTTTCACTCCTATGGGGTATATTCCCAAACGTGAGGTTTCTGTGTAAAAGCGTGTGTACTTTTCATTTAAATAGATATTGCCAATTTTCTAAAAAGGCTCTTACTGCACACTTCTTCCTGCAGCATGTGAGACTGTTTTCTTGTTTCCCATTTGTAGTTGGTGTTACTATTTTTTTGTTTAGTTGGTCTGATAAATATAGACTGATGTTGTTACCGTAATTGAATAGGCAGCTTTTCATGTCGGCCATTTGGATTTGCTTTCATAGGAATTGCGTATTCATATCCTTTGTTCATTTTTCAATTTTTAGCAGTTTACACTATTCAGAATTTTCCCCTACAAAATATCCTTTGCCTACCAGCAAGTGTGACATCTTTTTTCTTGTAAAAGTTAATGTTTATATAAATAAACATACATAATTTTCTATTGCATCTAGTCTTGGTCAAGACCCTAGATTATATATGTATTCTAGAGTATTTCTTGCATAACATTTTAAAAATATAATTTCGTTTTGTTCCATTGGATAACCAGTTGTTGAAGGACCATTTAGAAGTAACCCACTCATATTTAACTGATTTTCTTTCTTCTTTTTTGAGACAGGGTCTCACTCTGTCGCCCAGGCTGGAGTGCGGTGGCACAATCTCAGCTCACTGCAGCTTCGATCTCCTGGGCTCAAGCGATCCTCTTACCTCAGCCTCCTGAGTAGCCAGGGCTACAGGTGCATGCCACAATACTTGGCTAATTTTTAAAAACATTTTTTTAGAGATGAGGTTTTGCCATGTTGTCCAGGCTGGTCTTGAACTCCTGACTCAAGCAATTCACCTGTCTCGGCCTCCCAAAGTGCTGGGATTACAGGCATGAGTCCGCGTGGCTGGCATGAATTTTTTTTTTTTTTTTTTTGAGACGGAGTCTTCCTCTGTCACCCAGGCTGGAGTGCAGTGGCACGATCTCGGCTCACTGCAACCTCTGCCTCCCAGGTTCAAGCAATTCTTCTGCCTCAGCCTCCCAAGTAACTGGGACTACAGGTGTGCACTACCATGCCCGGCTAATTTTTTTTTTTTTTTTAAGTGGAGATGGGGTTTCACCATATTGGCCAGGCTGGACCTCAAACTCCTGACCTTGTGACCCACCCACCTCTGCCTCCCAAAGTGCTGGTATTACAGGTGTGAGCCACCGCACCTGGCCTTTTTCTTCTTTTAACCCCACGAAATCTTGACTATAAACTGAATTTTAATACCAGTTACTACTATACATTAGATTTTCATACATGCAGGGATCTATTTCTCTTTTCTGAGATGGAGTCTCACTCTGTCAGCCAGACTGGAGTGCAGTGGTGCCATCTCGGCTCACTGCAACCTCTGCCTCCCAGATTAAAGCGATTCTCATGCCTCAGCCTCTGGAGTCTCGCTTTGTTGCCCAGGCTGGAGTACAGTGGCATGATCTCAGCTCACTGCAACCTCTGCCTCTGGGGCTCAAGCAATTCTCTTGGCTCAGCCTCCCTAGTAGCTGGGATTACAGGCACACGCCACCACGCCCAGCTAATTTTTGTATTTTTAGTAGAGACGGGGTTTCACCATGTTGGCCAGGCTGGTCTTAAACTCCTGACCTCAAGGGATCCACCTGTCTTGGCTTCCCAAAGTGCTGGGATTATAGGCGTGAGCCACCACACCTGGCCTATTTAGAATCTCTTCATTTCCACTGATCTTGTTTATTCTTAAACCACACTATATTGATCTCCATACGTACTTTTTGTGTGTTCTGGTTCATTCACTTGTGAGTTGTATCTGGAGTAGAACAGATAATCAAAGATGCTTGTTCAGAGGATAAATCAGTTCACATACTAAAGTCTCTCACATGGCCCTTCCCACCGTGTGCTCCCGGATGTGCTTCATGAGGACGCAGCTGGGGCAGCACATGGTGGTCCTAGTAATTCCGACTAGAATGCAGTTGATTTCTGCATTCTAGAATTCAGTTCAATTCTCGAATTGCATTCTAGTCTAGTACTTCTGATTTAGTTGCATCTAGTCTAGTACATCTAGTCTAGTACTTTTGCATTCAGTTGCCTTCTAGTCGGAATTAAGGGCAAAAACCCAAAATTGGGACAAGAAAATACAACTATTTATGGGAAAGACCCATATTTTTTTAGTATGTTTCTCTACAAGTTGTGCTACCAACCTAAAATAGTGCACCTAGCAGGCCACCAGCACGGGAGTACAAGCTGCACAGTGAGAGCTGCTTCCATTTCAGCCAGTTCAAACTTCTTTCCCAGCCTCAGAATTTTGTATTAGTGAAAAATTTACCTTCCCCAAGAGCTTCATTTGTTTCCAGCATTCCTGATATTTACAGCAGAGTGACGTTTCCTGTGTGTGCTCTTTGCCCTGGCTCCTGGGAAACTCAGAGCCAAGTCTGAACCCTGTTTACAGTATCAGTGATTGGTTATAGTTAGCCCGATTTCTATGTTATTAAATTTATTATGTCTTTTTTGAAATAGTATTGGGGTAAAATAAACACCACAAGTCAATAAGCTTATTTAGTTGGTGGGAACTCAGCTATGTCATCTGGAAGGTTAGATAGCCTAATACATAAGACAGCCAATACATAAGACAGCCAAGTATACATATGTATACATACGTATACATACATATGTATGTATACGTATACATACAAAGTAGTACTATGTATAAAGTACTACTTTATACATAGACCCTAAGAATTTAGTGCTAAAAAAGACGTAGGAATAAGCTAGTGATGGCATAGTTTTAAGTAGTAAAAATGTCCAATTTTTTAAATTTCAGAAAACAGCATATTCAAAAATGATTTGAGTTCAAGTGAAACTTAAGTATGGCTTCTAATAAGACCCAAGGGTGAAACCTTTGTATGAAAAACAGAAAAAAGACTTGTTGTCACATAAATTGGAAGTATGTAAACACTTTTTTTTTTTTAGGGGCTGGGCCTGTATACTGCTAGAGAAATTGAGAAGCACACCATGGTCATTGAGTATATCGGGACTATCATTCGAAATGAAGTAGCAAACAGAAAAGAGAAACTTTATGAGTCTCAGGTAGGTGTCTGGTCCCCGCGATTGTATAAACAGCACCATCAACCTCTCCCTTTCTCCATGCCAACCAGACACCCTGAAAGGCAGAATGAAATCTGTCAATGCTGCATTCAGCTTTAAACAAAAGCCATATCTGTATATTATTGTATTTTTATCAGTTTTATCTCTTTCAATTGGTGTTATGGTTTACTTTGATAGACAACTGTAAATTAATGAGGCTGGCTTCACACACAACCTACTGATTCCATGCTTTCCATTCGTGCCATGTAAATGTCATCTGTGCCTAACAGAATATCCACAGTAAGGGTGATGAGGGTGCCGTTCCGTTCAGTTTCGACTGAGTCCTCCTGGTGTGGATAGGAACACAGAGAGGAGTTTCAGGTCGACATTGATGACTTACTGACTGACTTTTCCCTCAGAACCGTGGTGTGTACATGTTCCGCATAGATAACGACCACGTGATTGACACGACGCTCACAGGAGGGCCTGCAAGGTGAGACAGCGAGGAACCTGACGGGGAGTGCTTTTGCTCATGGGGCCAGTGCTGGTGGAGAGAACACTGAAGCCAAGGGAAAGGCTCTCACTGCAGCCTGGCAGTGACTAAACATTCAGAGCAAATGAGTTTTGAGAATTTTTATTTAAATTTTATATTTGTGCTTCTAACAATGGGCAAATAGAAATTTAATTAGCAAAAACTGCTTTCTCAATAAATGGGAAGTTTTTAAAGCTGCTTCTAGCTGTTTTACAATATAGTTTTCTGACATGGTGGCTTGCAGGTATATCAACCATTCGTGTGCACCTAATTGTGTGGCTGAAGTGGTGACTTTTGAGAGAGGACACAAAATTATCATCAGCTCCAATCGGAGAATCCAGAAAGGAGAAGAGGTAAGAGTGTGAGAGATTGCGTCTGCCATGTTGTTCAGATCCTGGGTGAATAGTTCCCTCCTCACACAGGTCACTTACTCACTTGTTTCCCAGTTCTTTGTTGTGATAAAAACTCTGTCTATAGTAGGCCAGATGTTCCCACCCTGCAATATCTCACCCTTCAGGCATTCCAGTTCACCTTCCTCCACATGGCAGCTCTGTGAGCATTTGCTGTCACCTCTCCCTTCCCTTCTGTGCCACAGATTCAGCATCCCCATGGCACCCAGGTGGTATCATTTCTATGTGCCATAGGATCCTTCTTTATCCCCTTAACCTGGACACAGTTTGGCAGTGTCCCCTCTGAAGTGCATCCCTGTCCGTCTCCAAGGGGGCCGTGGCTCTTGGGATGGCACTGTTGGGCTATGGGTGGCAAATCTGGGCAGCCGTGCTGCTGAGGATTGTGTGCTCACGCTGACGATCATTGCATGCTTAACCAAGTGCCCACATCGTCACATTCTCCAGCAGTTCAGGTGTGGGTTGTTGTCTTCAAAATGCCGAGTGCCAAGCTTGCTATTTGTCTCCGTGCTCTCAGAGGTGACTCTGGTCCGGCGTCTCACCCGTTGGGATTATTTTTGGCCTTAATTGCTGCATTTGCTTCCCAACTTGGTCTTTCCCACTGTGATTCAGGTACCTTGGTTCTGGAATTGGCATTTCCTGGAAAGCTGTCACTGAGCAGCAGGCTTGGTTTCTGTAGGAAACGTCCCGCATTTGGGGAGTGAGGCAAGTGGCTTGGCTTTGTTGGTGCTCCTCTCCCTTCATGAACATAGCCATGGCATTCGTGGGATTCTATCTGTATTTTGGGTCTTTGTGGAATCTCCTTTCTTAGTCAAGAATAAGGATCCAACTAGACCCAAGGCCCGTTATACATCTCAAAGTAACATGTAAATAAGACAGTGTGTGGGAGCCCTGGCACGGTGCCAGTAACCAATGGCTACCATGGTGGTCAGAAGAGACTCAGCCCAGGGCCACCTGCCTCCTTCCTACTTGAGTATTCTTGAGTAAGTAGTTTAATCTGAGCCCCTATTTTATCTTCTGCAAGATGGAGAAAATGACTTCCTTACCAGGCTCTTGTAAGGACTCAGCAGATACATGAAAGAAAGCAGTGGAATCATTGCCAAGAACAGCTGCTCAGTAAACACTGGTTTCCTTCCTTTCTGTGTAGAAGGTCTTTCCAGCTAGTGTCTAGAATCATTTCAATCAGAAGAGACCTAGAAATTACTGGGCCTCCCCTTCATTTTGCAGCATCGGGTCTTTCTGGGGTGGTGGGGGCTGCAGGGGCCACACAGTGAGGCTTGTACCATGGGACTCACGCAGACTCCCACCTACCTTGATTGGTCTGAGATGTTAATTTGGTGACCTCTAAATAGAAAGACATCCTTTCAGTCTTGAGTGAGGAAAAATGAAAGAGGGAAAACAGTGTTAGCTGGCAGTTCATCTCACCCAGACTTGCATGCCCCATTTGGTAAATCAGGGGAAGTGAAAGGCTTCTGGGTTTTAGGGAGAGGGGTAGGAAAGCAGTTGCCCTTCCAGTCGCCTCCATCCACTTGCAGGGACAGCATTATGAGAAGTCACAGAAATACAGCTTTCTCCGGTCAGGCTCCCCGTTCTCAGATCTGGCTGTTTAAAAATACTGCCTCCCTCATTTCCTCTGTGCAAGCACAGTGCCTCTTTTCAGGGTTCCCCCAGGGTCCCATGGAACCTCAAGAAATCAGGTCTTCCTTAATTTACGTCTGTTTTGTTTGCTGGTTTGAAAATGCAAGGGAGATGGAGGCAGAAACGCCATTGCCTTCATTGCTGTCCTTTCTTACCCTGTGTCTTTGCCGTGGGCAGCTCTGCTATGACTATAAGTTTGACTTTGAAGATGACCAGCACAAGATTCCGTGTCACTGTGGAGCTGTGAACTGCCGAAAGTGGATGAACTGAAATGCATTCCTTGCTAGCTCAGCGGGCGGCTTGTCCCTAGGAAGAGGCAATTCAACACACCATTGGAATTTTGCAGACAGAAAGATATTTTTGTTTTCTATTTTATGACTTTTTGAAAAAGCTTCTGGGAGTTCTGATTTCCTCAGTCCTTTAGGTTAAAGAAGCGCCAGGAGGAAGCTGACAGAAGCAGCGTTCCTGAAGTGGCCGAGGTTCAACGGAATTACAGAATGGCCCAGCACTTTTGCTTTTTTTTCTTTTCCTTTTCTTTCTTTTTTTGTTTGTTTTTTGTTTTTTTTTCCCTTGTGGGTGGGTTTCGCTGTTTTGGTTTTTTAGTCTCACTAAGGAGAAACTTTTACTGGGGCAAAGAGCCGATGGCTGCCTTGCCCTGGGCAGGGGCCTTCCTACGAATGTAAGACTGAAATCACCAGCGAAGGGGACAGAGAGTGCTGGCCATGGCCTTATTAAAAAGGGACAGGCCCTCTAACTTCAAAATGTTTTTAAATAAAGTAGATACCACTGAACAAGGAATGTACTGAAAAGACTTCCTTAGGGATAGAGCTAAGGGATAATAACTTGCACTAAATACATTTAAATACTTGATTCCATGAGTCAGTTTATTGTAGTTTTTGATTTCTGTAAAATAAGAGAAACTTTTGTATTTATTATTGAATAAGTGAATGAAGCTATTTTTAAATAAAGTTAGAAGAAAGCCAAGCTGCTGCTGTTACCTGCAGAACTAACAAACCCTGTTACTTTGTACAGATACGTAAATATTTTGAGAAAAAATACAGTATAAAAATAGTTATTGACCAAATGCTACCAGGCTCTGCAGCAGCTCGGGTGCTTATAAAATGTTCATAGGGATGTTACAATATAATTTTGTGTTATAAAATATGCCATTATAATTATGTAATAACCAAAATTTCAACATAGAGTGTTTGGGGTTTTTTGAAAACTGCAGTCTATTAGTACTTAATGGTTTTATACACCTTACTTCTGACAGAGCGGGGCGTATGCTACGACTACAACTTTTATAGCTGTTTTGGTAATTTAAACTAATTTTTTCATATTATATTGTTGCATCCCTACTTCTTCAGTCAGGTTTTTTTGTGCTTACAATTTGTGATAACTGTGAATAACTGCTTAAAAATACACCCAAATGGAGGCTGAATTTTTTCTTCAGCAAAAGTAGTTTTGATTAGAACTTTGTTTCAGCCACAGAGAATCATGTAAACATAATAGGATCATGTAGCAGAAACTTAAATCTAACCCTTTAGCCTTCTATTTAACACAAAAATTTGAAAAAGTTAAAAAAAAAAAAGGAGATGTGATTATGCTTACAGCTGCAGGACTCTGGCAATAGGGTTTTTGGAAGATGTAATTTTATTTATTTATTTATTTATTTTTTCTTTTATTATTATTATTATTATTATTATACTTTAGGTTTTATGGTACATGTGCGCAATGTGCAGGTAAGTTACATATGTATACATGTGCCATGCTGGTGCGCTGCACCCACCAACTCGTCATCTAGCATTAGGTATATCTCCCAATGCTATCCCTCCCCCCTCCCCCAACCCCACAACAGTCCCCGAAGTGTGATGTTCCCCTTCCTGTGTCCATGTGTTCTCATTGTTCAATTCCCACCTATGAGTGAGAATATGCGGTGTTTGGTTTTTTGTTCTTGCGATAGTTTACTGAGAATGATGATTTCCAATTTCATCCATGTCCCTACAAAGGACATGAACTCATCATTTTTTATGGCTGCATAGTATTCCATGGTGTATATGTGCCACATTTTCTTAATCCAGTCTATCATTGTTGGACATTTGGGTTGGTTCCAAGTCTTTGCTATTGTGAATAATGCCGCAATAAACATACGTGTGCATGTGTCTTTATAGCAGCATGATTTATAGTCCTTTGGGTATATACCCAGTAATGGGATGGCTGGGTCGAATGGAATTTCTAGTTCTAGATCCCTGAGGAATTGCCACACTGACTTCCACAAGGGTTGAACTAGTTTACAGTCCCACCAACAGTGTAAAAGTGTTCCTATTTCTCCACATCCTCCCCAGCACCTGTTGTTTCCTGACTTTTTAATGATTGCCATTCTAACTGGTGTGAGATGGTATCTCATTGTGGTTTTGATTTGCATTTCTCTGATGGCCAGTGATGTTGAGCATTTTTTCATGTGTCTTTTGGCTGCATAAATGTCTTCTTTTGAGAAGTGTCTGTTCATGTCCTTCGCCCACTTTTTGATGGGGTTTTTTGTTTTTTTCTTGTAAATTTGTTGGAGTTCATTGTAGATTCTGGATATTAGCCCTTTGTCAGATGAGTAGGTTGCGAAAATTTTCTCCCATTTTGTAGGTTGCCTGTTCACTCTGATGGTAGTATCTTTTGCTGTGCAGAAGCTCTTGAGTTTAATTAGATCCCATTTGTCAATTTTGGCTTTTGTTGCCCTTGCTTTTGGTGTTTTAGACATGAAGTCCTTGCCCATGCCTATGTCCTGAATGGTAATGCCTAGGTTTTCTTCTAGGGTTTTTATGGTTTTAGGTCTAACATTTAAGTCTTTAATCCATCTTGAATAGATTTTTGTATACGGTGTAAGGAAGGGATCCAGTTTCAGCTTTCTACATATGGCTAGCCAGTTTTCCCAGCACCATTTATTAAATAGGGTATCCTTTCCCCATTTCTTGTTTTTGTCAGGTTTGTCAAAGATCAGATAGTTGTAGATATGTGGCATTATTTCTGACGGCTCTGTTCTGTTCCATTGATCTATATCTCTGTTTTGGTACCAGTACCATGCTGTTTTGGTTACTGTAGCCTTGTAGTATAGTTTGAAGTCAGGTAGTGTGATGCCTCCACCTTTGTTCTTTTGGCTTAGGATTGACTTGGCGATGCGGGCTCTTTTTTGGTTCCATATGAACTTTAAAGTATTTTTTTCCAATTCTGTGAAGAAAGTCATTGGTAGCTTGATGGGGATGGCATTGAATCTGTAAATTACCTTGGGAAGGATGGCCATTTTCACGATATTGATTCTTCCTACCCATGAGCATGGAATGTTCTTCCATTTGTTTGTATCCTCTTTTATTTCCTTGAGCAGTGGTTTGTAGTTCTCCTTGAAGAGGTCTTTCACATCCCTTGTAAGTTGGATTCCTAGGTATTTTATTCTCTTTGAAGCAATTGTGAATGGGAGTTCACTCATGATATGGCTCTCTGTTTGTCTGTTATTGATGTATAAGAATGCTTGTGATTTTTGCACATTGATTTTGTATCCTGAGACTTTGCTGAAGTTGCTTATCAGCTTAAGGAGATTTTGGGCTGAGACAATGGGGTTTTCTAAATATACTATCATGTCATCTGCAAACAGGGACAATTTGACTTCCTCTTTTCCTAATTGAATACCCTTGATTTCCTTCTCCTGCCTAATTGCCCTGGCCAGAACTTCCAACACTATGTTGAATAGAAGTGGTGAGAGAGGGCATCCCTGTCTTGTGCCAGTTTTCAAAGGGAATGCTTCCAGTTTTTGCCCATTCAGTATGATATTGGCTGTGGGTTTGTCATAAATAGCTCTTATTATTTTGAGATATGTCCCATCAATACCTAATTTATTGAGAGTTTTTAGCATGAAGGGTTGTTGAATTTTGTCAAAGGCCTTTTCTGCATCTATTGAGATAATCATGTGGTTTTTGTCTTTGGTTCTGTTTATATGCTGGATTACATTTATTGATTTGCGTATATTGAACCAGCCTTGCATCCCAGGGATGAAGCCCACTTGATCATGGTGGATAAGCTTTTTGATGTGCTGCTGGATTCTGTTTGCCAGTATTTTATTGAGGATTTTTGCATCAATGTTCATCAAGGATATTGGTCTAAAATTCTCTTTTTTTGTGTCTCTGCCAGGCTTTGGTATCAGGATGATGCTGGCCTCATAAAATGAGTTAGGGAGGATTCCCTCTTTTTCTATTGATTGGAATAGTTTCAAAAGGAATGGTACCAGCTCCTCCTTGTACCTCTGGTAGAATTTGGCTGTGAATCCGTCTGGTCTTGGACTTTTTTTGGTGGTAAGCTATTGATTATTGCCACAATTTCAGCTCCTGTTATTGGTCTATTCAGAGATTCAACTTCTTCCTGGTTTAGTCTTGGGAGGGTGTATGTGTTGAGGAATTTATCCATTTCTTCTAGATTTTCTAGTTTCTTTGCATAGAGGTGTTTGTAATATTCTCTGATGGTGGTTTGTATTTCTGTGGGATCAGTGGTGATATCCCCTTTATCATTTTTTATTGCATCTATTTGATTCTTCTCTCTTTTTTTCTTTATTAATCTTGCTAGCGGTCTATCAATTTTGTTGATCCTTTCAAAAAACCAGCTCCTGGATTCATTTATTTTTTGAAGGGTTTTTTGTGTCTCTCTTTCCTTCAGTTCTGCTCTGATTTTAGTTATTTCTTGCCTTCTGCTAGCTTTTGAATGTGTTTGCTCTTGCTTTTCTAGTTCTTTTAATTGTGATGTTAGGGTGTCAATTTTGGATCTTTCCTGCTTTCTCTTGTGGGCATTTAGTGCTATAAATTTCCCTCTACACACTGCTTTGAATGCATCCCAGAGATTCTGATATGTTGTGTCTTGGTTCTCGTTGGTTTCAAAGAACATCTTTATTTCTGCCTTCATTTCATTATGTACCCAGTAGTCATTCAGGAGCAGGTTGTTCAGTTTCCACGTAGTTGAGCGGTTTTGAGTGAGATTCTTAATCCTGAGTTCTAGCTTGATTGCACTGTGATCTGAGAGATGGTTTGTTATAATTTCTGTTCTTTTACATTTATTGAGGAGAGCTTTACTTCCAAGTATATGGTCAATTTTGGAATAGGTGTGGTGTGGTGCTGAAAAAAATGTATATTCTGTTGATTTGGGGTGGAGAGTTCTGTAGATGTCTATTAGGTCCGCTTGGTGCAGAGCTGAGTTCAATTCCTGGGTATCCTTGTTGACTTTCTGTCTCATTGATCTGTCTAATGTTGACAGTGGGGTGTTAAAGTCTCCCATTATTAATGTGTGGGAGTCTAAGTCTCTTTGTAGGTCACTCAGGACTTGCTTTATGAATCTGGGTGCTCCTGTATTGGGTGCATATATATTTAGGATAGTTAGCTCTTCTTGTTGAATTAATCCCTTTACCATTATGTAATGGCCTTCTTTGTCTCTTTTGATCTTTGTTGGTTTAAAGTCTGTTTTATCAGAGACTATGATTGCAACCCCTGCCTTTTTTTGTTTTCCATTTGCTTGGTAGATCTTCCTCCATCCTTTTATTTTGAGCCTATGTGTGTCTCTGCACGTGAGATGGGTTTCCTGAATACAGCACACTGATGGGTCTTGAGTCTTTATCCAATTTGCCAGTCTGTGTCTTTTAATTGGAGCATTTAGTCCATTTACATTTAAAGTTAATATTGTTATGTGTGCATTTGATCCTGTCATTATGATGTTAGCTGGATATTTTGCTCGTTAGTTGATGCAGTCTCTTCCTAGTCTCGATGGTCTTTACAATTCGGTATGATTTTGCAGTGGCTGGTACCGGTTGTGCCTTTCCATGTTTAGCGCTTCCTTCAGGAGCTCTTTTAGGGCAGGCCTGGTGGTGACAAAATCTCTCAGCATTTGCTTGTCTGTAAAGTATTTTATTTCTCCTTCACTTATGAAGCTTAGTTTGGCAGGATATGAAATTCTGGGTTGAAAATTCTTTTTTTTAAGAATGTTGAATATTGGCCCCCACTCTCTTCTGGCTTGTAGGGTTTCTGCCGAGAGATCCGCTGTTAGTCTGATGGGCTTCCCTTTGATGGTAACCTGACCTTTCTCTCTGGCTGCCCTTAACATTTTTTCCTTCATTTCAACTTTGGTGAATCTGACAATTATGTGTCTTGGAGTTGCTCTTCTCAAGGAGTATCTTTGTGGCGTTCTCTGTATTTCCTGAATCTGAATGTTGGCCTGCCTTGCTAGATTGGGGAAGTTCTCCTGGATAATATCCTGCAGAGTGTTTTCCAACTTGTTTCCATTCTCCCCGTCACTTTCAGGTACACCAATCAGACGTAGCTTTGGTCTTTTCACATAGTCCCACATTTCTTGGAGGCTTTGCTCGTTTCTTTTTATTCTTTTTTCTCTAAACTTCCCTTCTCGCTTCATTTCATTCATTTCATCTTCTAGGGCTGATACCCTTTCTTCCATTTGATCGCATTGGCTCCTGAGGCTTCTGCATTCTTCACGTAGTGCTCGAGCCTTGGTTTTCAGCTCCATCAGCTCCTTTAAGCACTTCTCTGTATTGGTTATTCTAGTTATACATTCTTCTAAATTTTTTTCAAAGTTTTCAACTTCTTTGCCTTTGGTTTGAATATCCTCCCGTAGCTCGGAGTAATTTGATCGTCTGAAGCCTTCTTCTCTCAGCTCGTCAAAGTCATTCTCCGTCCAGCTTTGTTCCGTTGCTGGTGAGGAACTGCGTTCCTTTGGAGGAGGAGAGGTACTCTGCTTTTTAGAGTTTCCAGTTTTTCTGCTCTGTTTTTTCCCCATCTTTGTGGTTTTATCTACTTTTGGTCTTTGATGATGGTGATGTACAGATGGGTTTTTGGTGTGGATGTCCTTTCTGTTAGTTTTCCTTCTAACAGACAGAACCCTCAGCTGCAGGTCTGTTGGAGTACCTGGCCGGCCGTGTGAGGTGTCAGTCTGCCCCTGCTGGGGGGTGCCTCCCAGTTAGGCTGCTCGGGGGTCAGGGGTCAGGGACCCACTTGAGGAGGCAGTCAGTCCGTTCTCAGATCTCCAGCTGCATGCTGGGAGAACCACTTCTCTCCTCACAGCT
Organism: Pongo abelii; assembly: GCF_028885655.2. Taxonomy (NCBI): domain Eukaryota; kingdom Metazoa; phylum Chordata; class Mammalia; order Primates; family Hominidae; genus Pongo; species Pongo abelii. The sequence goes on from NC_071991.2 coordinate 55,378,683, forward strand.
GTCAGACAGAGACATTTAAGTCTGCAGAGGTTACTGCTGTCTTTTTGTTTGTCTGTGCCCTGCCCCCAGAGGTGGAGCCTACAGAGGCAGGCAGGCCTCCTTGAGCTTTGGTGGGCTCCACCCAGTTCAAGCTTCCAGGCTGCTTTGTTTACCTAAGGGAGCCTGGGCAATGGCGGGCGCCCCTCCCCCAGCCTCGCTGCGGACTTGCTGTTTGATCTCAGACTGCTGTGCTAGCAATCAGCGAGACTCCGTGGGCGTAGGACCCTCTGAGCCAGGTGCGGGCTATACTCTCCTGGGGCACCGTTTCCTAAGCCCGTCGGAAAAGCACAGTATTCCGGTGGGAGTGGCCCGATTTTCCAGGTGCTGTCTGTCACCCCTGGAAGGGGAACTCCCTGACCCCTTGCGCTTCCCGAGTGGGGCAATGCCTCGCCCCTGCTTCGGCTGGCGCACGGTGCACTCACCCACTGACCTGCGCCCACTGGCACTCTCTAGTGAGATGAACACGGTACCTCAGATGGAAATGCAGAAATCACCCGTCTTCTGCGTCGCTCGCGCTGGGAGCTGTAGACCGGAGCTGTTCCTATTCGGCCATCTTGGCTCCTCCTCCCGGAAGATGTAATTTTAAAATGTGTTTGTATGAACTGTTTGTTTACATTTCTTTAATAAAAAAACACTGTTTTGTGTTTGCTTGTAGAAACTTAATCAGCATTTTGAACCAGGTTAGCTTTTTATTTTGTACTTAAAATTCTGGTACTGACACTTCACAGACTTAAGTATAAAATGAAGTTTTGTGTGCACAATTCAAGTGAACTGTAAACTGTTGGTATATTCAGTGATGCAGTTCTGAACTTGTATATGGCATGATGTATTTTTATCTTACAGAATAAATCAATTGTATATATTTTTCTCTTGATAAATAGCTGTATGAAATTTGCTTCCTGAATATTTTTCTTCTCTTGTACAATATCCTGACATCCTACCAGTATTTGTCCTACCGGGTTTTTGTTGTTTTCTGTTCTGTATAATAGTATCTAATGTTGGCAAAAATTGAATTTTTTGAAGTATACAGAGTGTTATGGGTTTTGGAATTTGTGGACACAGATTTAGAAGATCACCATTTACAAATAAAATATTTTACATCTATAAGAGCTGCCTAGAGCTTCTCTGTTAACTCCTTATATTCAAATTTGAGCTCTTAAATTGATGATTGTCTGAAGTTCACTGACCATCTGATATATCTTTCACAATTAGAGTGTTGATGTAATCAACTTGGTTTTCTTAGATTTTTAAATAAGTTTAGATGTAAATTCATAGTTCATTCTAATTATGATACTTTTTCCTTCCCTTCAACTGAATAAAGAAGGGAACTTCTGTATCTTTTTAGGGTGTTTACCAAATTTAGAATATCCTTGGTGCCTTGTTCAAAGCCTGTTTTTGTTTAATTGGTAAATTTAGTCTTGGTTATGTTGCTGTTTTTTTTTTTTTTTGAGGCAGCTTTTCAGAGTTATTCTATGTGGTAGACTTTCTTTCTATCATATTGAATTATTTAACATATTAAATATAAAGGGGTTAAGAAAAAAACTGCTCAGAATCCCCTTTAGTTTCTAGGACAGATTTTTAACTGGGACTTCGCTAACATTAAAATAGCCAACATTCCTAGTCCACCATGGAGCTTGCCTTCTAGTGAGGGGCACGGACAAAAACAGGTGACTTTTTTAGATGGGAGGTGGGCTGGGAGTCCCGTGGGGGCATTCCTAAGGAGGCAACATTTAAGCAAGACCTGAAGGATGAAGAGGAGCTGGGAGTGTGGCAGAGGCTTGCCTGGCAGAGGGGACAACTCATACAGGAGCCTTGAGATCTGAAAGAGGCTGATGCTGCCAGTAACTGAAAGGCAGGTGTGGCTGGGACAGAGTAGCAGGAGGTGAGATGAGAGAAAAGCAAGGGTGAGTGGCACAGGTTTAGCTCGCCTGGGTCAGCAGGAAGCTGCTGCCAGACAGTGCTGAGTTCCCACTGTGCACAGAGGTGACACGCTGCCCAAAAGAGGCGGCCCGCCTGTGGGCACCAGCGTGTGTACGCTGAGGCTGAGTGGGCTCCGTACGAGTCCCAGGAGGAGCGAGGGGTGCCCTGGGCTAGGCGGATGGTCGTGACATGGAGGGAGCTGGCAGCAGTTGAGGTGTTTTGCATGTAGATGGCTCTACCATTTCCCATTTCAAAACCACCTTGTCTCAGTCTCTCCTCAGCTTCTCCTATCCTCCTCCTTTGGCCCCATGTCACTTGGAGGCTGCACTGTCCTCTGTCCTAGTCACCAAGCAGAAACACACTTAGTCTGATATGGTGTCCGATGCAGTAGATGATCATCTGGCCATTAGGGTTTCCTGTCCCTGGTGGCGGTGGCAGCCACTGTCTCTGAAATTCTCTCCAGCCCCTGCTTCTGGAGCAGAACCCTTTCCTGGCTTTCTTCCCACATTGCTGCTTTAATCTTTTCCCTCTAAGGTCTCTACCCCATTCTTTTTTCATCATTAAGGTATGTATTTAATAGTAATCTGAAAAACAGCCTTCAGGAGGCCAAGGTGGGCGCATCACTTGAGGCCAGGAGTTCAAGACCAGCCTGGGCAACATAGTGAGACCCATCTCTACAAAAAATCAAAACATTAGCCAGGTGATGTTGTGCACACCTGTAGTCCCAGCTACTTGGGAGACTGAGGCAGGAGGATCACTTGAGCCTGGGAAGTCAAGGCTGCAATGAGCTGAGATTGTACCACTGCACTCCAACCTGGGTAACAGAGCAAGTTCTTGTCTCAATTAAAAGAATAATAATGGAAGCCAACTCTTCCAGGAAACCATAGCTATGCAGTAATTCATGGCTTCTATGATACTAGTGCATTTTTTATTAGGCTTGGACACAAACACTACAACTGTCCCACTTCAAATGCCCAGGAACAATGTAGACAAATTCCAAAGAATGGGTTGTTTGCTGTGAACGCCATGGAAAGAAAAAAGGCACAGAGTCTGACTTTATCCTTTGGCCCTGAGCCTAGGGCCATCCTGCCCTATTGTAATAGGAAAGGACAGTCTCAACAGCAGAGTCACCAGCACTCCCTCAGCTTCACAGCAATACAGTAAAGCCCCTGGTGGCCTGTTCCCTGGGGCCCATTGTCACATACACTGGCAGCAGCTTTGAAATGAGAAGTGCTACATTTAAAACATTAAAAATTTAAATATTTCAGTTACGACTATGTAACGAGAGAGGCAGAATAATGATGTTTTTAACTGTACTTACTAGACTTAAATGTGTTCCTAGATAAGGCGGCCTCAACACTTCCATCAGGTTTCCAGCTATGCCTGGGAGGACTCCCGCTCCCATCACCTTCTGGCAGAGTTGAAGAATCCTTTCCCAAATATCTAAAGAAATTGGGTAAATATCAGCAAAGCAAGGTTCCTTCTCGTGGGGAGGTGAGTAGATGGACGGTGCCCGTTTGCACAATGTGCTCCGTGCTCTAGCTCAGTGCCCAGCCCCACTCTGGGTCAATCATAGTGCTGAGGGGCAGTCATAGGAGCCAAGTAGAACCTCTTACCATGGGTTTGAATCTTGGGAGCAGGATCTCAAAGTGGGGAAAGGCAACATCTTTAAGCTGTTGCATCCTTGATTCTTACGGGCACCTTGGTTCTTATCTTTTCTGAGGCTACTGCATTTCATTGGATTCTGTGATCCAACCCATATGCTTTCATTAGTTTTATTTCCTCCACTTAGCCAGAGTTTGTTTCTGTTGCTTGCAACCAAAGATCTCTAACAGGTTAAAGTTGTATCTATACAAATGTAGATGATGATGATTATTATACATCGGTGTGAGCCACTGAATTTTTTCCTATTTGTCTTACATTTTACAGAGTGGTAGTATGTGAAAAACTTCTCCCAGGGTCAGGACTAGGGTGAGTCCACCACCCTGGTGGTGTCTAGGGTGCAAAACTGAAGGAGGTGTGTACTCTCGGATTCTTGCAAGAGCAGAAGTGGTACTTAAGGTCAGTTTTTTCTTAAGGGCCTGAGAGAAGCACTTACCTCTGCATTAAAGTGAGCCAATCCTACAATGTTGCATTATAAGCAAGTAAAAGATTTGGAAATCCCACATGAAGTATCCTTACCTCCACTGCCTGTTCAGAGATTGCCCCTTGGAGAGGAAGGAGCAGATATTATTCCAAAGAGACTTTTGATATGAGGGTCTTGGGAATTTCTTTTTGAAGTTTCATATATTCATTGAGAATGGCTTTAAGGGGAGTGGTTCTCAACTCTGGCCACCCAGTAGAGTCATCCAAAGAAATCTTACAAAACCTCCAAAGCTTTGGTCCCACCCTCCAGAAAATTGAATTCGTGTGGTCTGGGGAGGACTCGGTGGATCAGCTCCCCAGGTGATGATCTCACGTGCAGATGGAGTTGAGAACCAGTGCTGTAAGTGTACTGCATCATCTACATTCCCTGGAAGCTCTGAACTAGGCCCATAGCAGAAGCCTGGAGCCATAGAGTCGGGGCAGCTGAAGAGTTACTTCCATATCATAGGATAGAATTAAAAATCTAATTCCTCTCTTGCTAGATGTATGACTTGAGTCAATTACTTAGATTCCTTTTCTGTACAATAAGGATAATGATGTTATCAAAACTAACAGTATTGGCTGGGCATGGTGGCTTATGCCTATAATCCCAATACTTTGGGAGGCCAAGGTGGGAGGACAGCTTGAGGTCATGAGTTTGAGAGCAGCCTGGAAAACATAGTGAGACCCCATCTCTATGAAAAAGTTAGCCATGTATGGTGGCACATGCCTGTAGTCCCAGCTACTTGGGAGGCTAATGTGGGAGGATCACTTGAGCCTGGAAGGTACAGGCTGCAGTGAGCTATTCCATTCTAGCCTGAGTGACAGAGCGAGGCCCTGCCTCAAAAAACAAAACAAAACAAAACCAAAAACCTTACAGAGACGCTGTCCCAAAAAACAAACAAAAAACCCAAAAACATACAGTATTGTTGTAGGGATTCAGTGAGGTGACATGTGCAAAGCACTTAGCGCAGTACCCAACATGTTAAAAAATGCTAGCCTTCAATTTCATCACAGGTATCCCTAGGATTAAGTTAGGCTAGGCACCCACTCCCTGACAAGACACAGAGGGTCTTATATATTTCTGGCCACTTATGAAGGAAAGGGTGTTCCTTTAACCAGGTACCACTGAGATGTGCAGAACTCTGTGGCTGCAGACCCTGAGTGTCAGTGTGCATTGTTTCCTGATAGGTACGAAGGCTTTTCCTGGCATAGCAGCCCCAAAAGCAGAGCAGCTTCTGACCTGGGAGTCTGGCACAGTTCCAGCCACCCAGCTCTGTAGAGTTGAGGAAGTGAGGGCCAGTGGGGCTACTTATGCTTCTTTCTAGCTGCTCCCTGGGCTGTGGGGCAGCCTTCTTCCCTTGGTTTCACTTTCTTAATTTCAGTCTCTAAGGTTCAGCCTTGAAACTCCAAAGGATACTGATGCAGGTTGCCCTCTCTAACCCCTGTCGGAAATTTTGCACGGGGGAAGGGAGCTGAGAAAGTCACAGAAATTCATGGGGGTGCCAGGCCCACACATACCTGCCTGTGGGGCTGAGTGGATTGGCAATGACAATGGTGACAGCTGACATTTACTGAGTACATGCTATGTTCCAGATGCTGCGTCTGTTTCTCAGATGAAGAATCTAAGTTTCAGGGCCTCATCCAAAACCATACAGCTAATAAGCAGTAGAGTTGGGATATAAGCCCAAGGAATTTTACTCTAGAACTCACAGTATTAGCCACAGTACTCTCTTGGCTTATATTTCTAAGGCACATGCTGTAACTACTTTTTTGTTTGTTTGTTTTTGAGATGGGGTCTCACTCTGACACCCAGGCTGGAGTGCAGTGGCGTGATCTTGGCTCACTGCAACCTCCGCCTCCCAGATTCAAGGGATTCTCCTGCTTCAGCCTCCCGAGTAGCTGGGATTACAGGCACGTGCCACCATGCCTGGATAATGTTTTGTATTTTTAGTAGAGACGGGGTTTCCCCATGTTGCCCAGGCTGATCTGGAACTCCTGACCTCAGGTGATCCGCCTGCCTTGGCTTCCCAAAGTGCTGGGATTACAGGTGTGAGCCACCGTGCCCTGCCTATAACCATTCTTTTTTAGGGAGACGTGGTATATGGTGCTACCCCTGGATCTGTAGTCAGGATTTGAAGAGGAGAGAATAGACCAGTATAATTCTTCAGTATTTGCTTGTGAAGAAGGCACCATGCATTGTGGTTGGTAGTGGTGACTGGAGAGAGAGCTGGGAGGGGCACAGGCAGCAAGGTCCCTGCTTAAAGACAGTTATCTAGTTTGGAGAAACTTAGCTGGATAGTCAGTTCTTACATGCATTTGGCAAGCACTTATCATACACTGTAAAGAGGCAATGTGTCTAGCTTGTTAGAGGGTAGGCTCTGGAGTCAGACTCCTGGCTTTGAACCCCAACTTCCCTGCCATTTTCAAATGACACTGGAGAAGTCGCAAAACCTATTTCTGTCTCAGATTCCTCCCCAGTAAAAGTGGGATGTTAATAGTACCTCCTTTGGCTTGATATGAAAATTCAATGAGTTGATATATGCAGAACATCTTAGAACAGCGACTAGCTTAGAGTAAATCTTCAGTAATTGTAAACTGATTATACTATGTTTTTGGCACTGAAGCCACGTCGTGGTGAGTAAGACAGTGCCAGACCTCAAGAAGTCTACTTCTGAGACTACTACCTCAGAGTCTACTACTGGAGACAGGTAAACAAATACTTGCAAAGAGTGTGGTGTGAGAGAGGTGTCACAGGTGGGCGGGAGTCTGCAGCAGGCACATCTGACCCATCCTAGGTGTGTATGGTGCAGAGAAGTTAGCCTAGGCTTTCTAGGGACACTGATGTCTGGGCTGAGTCTTGCAGGGCAGGGAGCTAGTCAGGGGGAGCTGTAGCGATCCAGCTGGGGGCTGAGCAGGAGCTGAAAGTGAGCAGCTCACATCTGTAGAGTTGCCAGATTTAGCAACGGAAAGTACAGGATGCCCCATTAAATGTGAATTTCAGATAAAATAATGAACAACTTTTAAGAATAAGTGTGTGTCATGCAATATTTTTAGTATAAGTATGTCCCAAATATTGTATAACCACACACATTATTCGTTGTTTATCTGAAATTCAAATTTCACTGGGCATCCTATGAAAAGTCTGGCAATTTTACCTTTCCACATTTAGGAAAGTGCAGTGTATTTCAGAGTAGCTGGAGTGATGCAGGGAGGAAAGGCAGAGTGGGCGGAATGGGGCTGAGAGGCACGCAGGAGGCAGTTCATAAAAGATCTATGCTATGTTAAGGGATTTGGATTTTATCCTAAAATTAATGATGAGCCCTTGGAGAGCTTTAACCACAGGGACATGAAACCACGGAGACAGCAGTGTCCGGTACGATGAAATGAGTGTTAGTTTCTATGGCCGAATAGCAAATTACTCCAAATTTAGAGTCTTAAACAGTAAACATTTATTATCTCCTAGTTTCTGTGGCTCAGGAATTCAGAGGCAGGTTAGCTGGGTGGTTCTGGCTGAGGTTTCTCATGAGGTTGTAGATAAGATGGTGACCAGAGTGGCAGTTATCTAAAGGATGCACTGGAGCTGGAGAATTTGCTTCTAGGGTGACTCACTCTAATGGTTGGGAAGGCACTGCTGGCTGTCAGCAGGAGAGCTCAGTTCCTTGTCACAGGGACCCACCACAGGACAACTTGAGCCTCCTCACAACATGACAACTGGCTTAGTGATCCGAGAGAGCAAAGTGACCTTAACTTTGGAAGTCACATGCCACCTTGTCATTGCCATATATCCCAGTGCTAACACAGCTCAGCCCTGCTTAATGCAGGAGGGTCCTATACAAGGATGTACACACAAGGAAGTGGGGATCATGGGGTTATCTTGGAGGCTGGTTTTCTGGGATGGGAGGCTTACGTGGTGATGCCTGTGACCTTGGAGGTGGAGGAGAATGATGGGTGTACAGAGGAGTGAAGAAAGGCTGGGAGGAATAGAGATGTGGGAGAGGAGGGGAGGCAAATTAAAAAAAAAAGGAGGAAGGGATGTTGGAGCAGAATGTAGTCTGTCCGCAGCAAAGGGCATCACCAAAGCCATTCCAGGAGGAACTAGATCCACCACCTCCTCTCCTGGGCATGCTCCAAAGATGGTTGTGACCTCCAGAGAGGACCCCAAGAGAAAGCACAAAAACTAGACAGTGGGAGGGCAGTACCCAAAAGCCCTGAGTTTCTGAGCAAAATATTGAACGTTTCTATGGTGAAATAGGAAGTTAACATGCTTAGGAAGAAAAAAGTGGTAATGATTCAAGGAAATATAATCACACACGGTTTCAGTTTTAATGGACATGGGAGGAGCCATAAAAGTAATCTATCTATCATCTATCAATTATCTATCTATCTATATCAACTGTCTATCATCTATGTATCTATCCATCAATCATCTGTCATCTATCGATTACCTATCTATATCAACTATCATCAATATATCTATCATCTATCAATCATCTATTACCTACCAATTATCTATCTATATCAACTATCATCTATACATCTATCCATCTATCAACCATCTAATTATCTATCATCAATTATTTATCTATATCAACTATCTATACATCTATCCATCTATCAACCATCTAATTATCTATCATCTATTAATTATCTATATCAACTATCTGTCATCTATATATCTATCCATATATCAATCATCTATCTAATTATCTATCAATTATCTATGTCATCTATCATCTCTCATCTATCTATATCATCTATCTTCTATCTATCTATCTATCATCTATCTAATTTTCTATCAATTATCTGTGTCATCTATCATCTCTCATCTATCTATATCATCTATCTTCTATCTACCTATCTATCTATCTATCTATTTATCATCTATCTAATCTGTCATCTATTTTTTAAAGGGCCATAAACTTGTTAACATATATATACACAGGCATTTTAACAAGTGTTTTCCTTGGAGAAGTGAGGATAGAAACTAACCTGTAGGAAGAGTGCCCTCTGCTGCCACTTATTCAAAATAGCTCTTCTGTCTGGCCATACCAACGAAAACATCCTAAAAGGTTCTTTGTCTTCTGGCTGCTGTCTATAACAAAAAATAAATAAGCAGCATCTTTACCTCTTAAAATACCTTTAAGATTTCTTTTCTGTTTTGTAGACAGCCATGTTGCTACATTTTTCCATTTGGTTTTATTCTTTCCATGGTAACTGTAAAGCAAACATAACTAAGAAACAGACATTGGATAATTATGCAGTACACAGAAAGCATTTCTTCCAAACTCTTCACTAAATAAAGTAAATCCTTTTCTAGGTGCACAAATCCATAGGTCAGAGGTCAAGATTACCCCACCAGGAATAGCTCATCACTGTAGGCAGGAGGAAATGGCTTTACTCCAGAGCACCCAGGAAAAGGTGCTGACCTTTACAACCAGCTCTGCTTGCTATTTCAGGGGAAAGCAGGAAGGGAGGGGCGGAAAGACAGACCCATAAATGTTCTATGACAATTACTTGGCAGCACTGTTTCAAAGAAATAAGGGAAGCCTTTACTTGGCATTCTGTACTAAGCAGTGCATGGAAATGGGTTGGTTCCAGCTCTGGACTGTCCACCCACACCTGGCCCCTCTGGGCATACTAAACACAGACAGGAGTGACACCACTACCCCAGGTGTTAGCCTGGAAACTTCCCTCCCTTCCATGCATCATCCCTGCTTTCAGCTCCGTAGTTGACAGATTCTCTGGGTCTGTTGTGTGGATTCCAGGATCAGCTTCTGAGCCCTTGCCCTTCTCTGAAACATCACTGTTGGCTCACTCTTTAACTCAGGACTCTGCAGGGCTCCTGATTCTGAAATACTTGCAACTTCAGGGAGAAGACACTCCCTTGGCCAGCTTCATCCCAGCCTCTACCTGAGGAAAGAGGATTGGACATGCTACATTTTTGGGCAAGGTATTTATCTTCTCCAAACCTGTTTCCTCATCTATAAAATGGGAATGATGAAAGAACTCACATCATCAAGCTTTTGTGAGAATTACAACTGATAAAGGATAAATGTCAATTATTATAATATAGCAATAAATGTCGATTATTATAAAATAGTAATAAAACAAGTATTATGGAATATGGAAAAAGTTTTCTTTTTCTTTTTTTTTTGAAACAGAATTTCGCTCTTGTTGCTCAGGCTGGAGTGCAGTGGCAGGATCTCGGCTCCCTGCAACCTCTGCCTCCCGGGTTCAAGCCATTCTCCTGCCTCAGCCTCCCGAGTAGCTGGGATTACAGGCGGCTGCCACCACACCCAGCTGATTTTTTGTATTTTTTAGTAGAGATGGGGTGCCACCATGTTGGCCAGGCTGGTCTTGAGCTCCTGACCTCAGGTGATCTGCCCACCTCGGCCTCCCAAAGTGCTGGGATTACAGGCGTGAGCCACCGTGCCCAGCCCTGGACAGAGGACAGATATTAATATATGGGTATCTAGTGGCTGTGACCAGGCCAGAGAGAAGAAGTTTAAAAAATCAAGGGAAGGAGTTTTGTCCATAAGTTAAGTTTAAAAATACATAACATTAAGTCTGGAGATAAATAGACCAAATACTAACAATGCTTATCTTTAGCTTTTTTGTTTTATTTTCAGCTTTAAGTTTTCCTTTTTATTTTTTGTGGATACATAATTGGTGTATATATTTATGGGTTACATGAGATATTTTCATACAGGATGCAATGTGTAATAATCACATCAAGGTAAATAGGACATCCATCACCTAAAGTGTTTATCCTTTGTCTTACAAACAATTCAATTATACTGTTTTATTTTAAAATGTAAAATTACATTATTTTTGACTATAGTCACCCTGTTGTGATATCAAATATTAGGTCTTATTCATTATTACTTTTTTTTTGAGATAGCCTCACTCTGTCACCCAGGCTGGAGTGCAATGGTGTGATCCCAGCTCACTGCAACCTGCGCCTCCTGGGCTCAAGCGATTCTCCTCCCTTAGTATCCTGAGTAGCTGGGATTACAGGCACATGCCAGCATGCCCGGCTAATTTTTGTATTTTTAGTAAAGACAGGGGTTTCACCACGTTGGCCAGGCTGGTCTCAAACTCCTGGCTTCAAGTGATCCTCCTGCCTCGGCCTCCCAAAGTGCTGGGATTACAGGTGTGAGCCACCACACCTGTCACTATTTTTTATACCCATTAACCATGTCCACTTCCCCCCAATCCCCAACTACCCTTCCCAGCCTGTGGTAACCACCATTCTACCCTCTGCCTCTGTGAGTTCAATTGTTTTAATTTTTAGCTCCCACAAAAAAATGAGAACATGCAAAGCTTTTCTTTCTGTGCTTGGCTTATTTCACTTAACATAATAAACTCCAATTCCACAACAATGGTTATCTTTGATGGGGGAATTTATAGGTGATGACTTTCTTTTCTTCTCCTATTTTTCAAATTTTCTACAATGAGTACTTTTTAAATACTTTTTAAGTAAAAAATATGAAATTTTGTTGTTAAAAAGCCATCATTTGTTCTTTCTTTTCACTGACTTATACAATTAATACATGATTGTATTCTCAATCTAAAGCTTACAAGCCAGAGGTAAGGCTAAAACCCCTCATGGACACACACACAAACATGACTGCTGTCGCACCAAGTGCAGTCACTTCCCAGAGGTAGTCATGATACTACTTTTGTGCTGACCCTTCTAGATATTTTTCTATCCACTTATGTGTTACTGGCTCATTGATCAAGGACAATTTGTGACATGATTAAACACGCTTTATTTTTCTTCCCATCGTCTCTTCAGAACTTGTGGTGGGGGGCAGTCATCTCTTGCCACTAGATGAACAATAGGGCCATTCTAGAGGCTCTCTGGTCAGTCATAGGTGATGGACACTTCCACATTTTCTTCCTTGTAAGACAAAGGGTCCATTTGGAAATTCTGACTATCCAATGTAAGGTACACAACAAACCGTCCTACAGCAGAGGGGAAAAACCTGAGCCTAAATATGATCAAAACTGTAGATCAGTGGTTTTCAATGTCGGCTGAATACTGGGATCATCTGAGGTAGTTTAAAAAATTCGTGTGTCTCAGTTCCCCCCAGAGTCTCTGGTATAATTGCTCTTGGATTTGCCTGGGCTTCAGGGATATTATTTATTTATTTATTTATTTAATTTATTTAACTTTTTTGAGACCCAGTCTCACTCTGTTGCCCAGGCTGGAGTGCAGAGGCATGATCCCAGTTCACTGCAACCTCTGCCTCCTGAGTTCAAGTGATTCTCCTGCCTCAGCCTCCTGAGTAACTGGGACTAAAGGCACCCACCAACACACCTGGCTAATTTTTGTGTTTTTAGTAGCATGGGGGTTTCACCATGTTGGCCAGGCTGGTCTCGAACTTCTGACCTCAGGTGATCCACCTGCCTCGGCCTCCTGAAGTGCTGGGATTACAGGTGTGAGCCACCGCGCCCGGCTGGCTTCAAGGTTTTTAAGAGCTCCCCAGATAATTATAGTGGGCTACCTTTGAGAATCACTGCTCCGGATTTAACACCCAATTTATAGAAAACACAGGGGAAAGGATAGAAGAACAGCATGGAGTGCACTAAGCAATAGCCACATTGGGACACACTATAAGACAAACACTCAGTTTCTTTATAGAAAGTTGTAAGAAAAAAAGGTGAGGAGGAGACAGGAACCTACAGGTTAAAAGTGACTTACAAGAAATTACTAATTGCAATGTGTAAAGAGATCTTTTTGGATCTTCAGGTGAACAAAGAAAACATGAAAAGTTTTGCACATCAAACAGGAATATTTGAACATTCAGTAGACATTTGATATTAAGGGATTGTTTTTAATTTTCAGGCTTTTTTTTAATTTTTATTTTTTAAACTTTTATTTTAGGCTCATGGGTACATGTGCTGGTTTGTTATACAGGTAAACTCGTGTTATGGGGGTTTGTCATACAGACTGTTTTATCACCCAGGTACTAAGCCTAGTACCCAATAGTTATTTTTTTCTGCTCTTCTCCCTCCTCCCTACCTGAGGCCTCGGGTAGGCCTCAGTGTCTGTTGTTGTTTTATTTTTAAAACAGTTTTTCTCTTTCAGAGCCATGTTGAAATAACTGAATGAAATATCTCCAGATTATGTACCTGAGATTTACATGAAAAGAAGCCTATGAGAGGGAGGAGTGGGCGAGGGTGTAGATAAAAAAAAATGATTGGCCATGAGTTGATAATTGTTGAAGCTGGGCAATGGGTACATAGGGAACTCAGTATTCTATTTCCTCTATTTTTGTATGCTTAAACGTTTCCAAAATAAGAAGTTTTTCTGGAATGCTCAGTCCAAGATATTAATTAACAATTTAGTGCTTAAATATAGAACATCTTTTTCCCTCTACAGAGTGCAGTTCTTGGCTGTCTGCTTTTGGGGAGACAGGTGTGACCATCTGTCCTGTTCCTTGCCATCCCCACCGCCTCTCGCTTGCTGAGCGTTGCTTCCCAAGACCAAGGCCAGAGGGTGGAGGAGACATGAAGGCATTAGACCATTAGACAGCTCTCATCTACTGGGTGGCCTTGGGCTCCCACCCTGGCTGGTTTTACAGCTGGCTTTTCCTGGGTTTGGTCACTTTGCTTGTGTTATGGATCAATTCTGTTCTCCCAAAAGACTTTTTTTTTTTTTTTTTACAGAGTCTCACTCTGTTGCCCAGGCTGGAGTGCAGTAGCATGATCTCAGCTCACTGCACCCTCTGCCTCCCAGGTTCAAGCAATTCTTCTGCCTCAGCCTCCTGAGTAGCTGGAATTACAGGCGACTGCCACCATACCTAGGTAATTTTTTGTATTTTTAGTAGAGTTGGGGTTTGCCATGTTGGCCAGGCTGGTCTCGAACTCCTGACCTCAGGTGATCCACCCACCTTGGCCTCTCAAAATGCTGGGATTATAGGCATGAGCCACTGCGCGCAGCCCCAAAAGACATGTTGAACTCCTAGCCTCAGTACCTGTGAATGTGCCTTTATTTAGAGAAGAGCTCTTTGCAGATGTAATCAAATTAAGATGAGGTCAGACTTGGGTGTGGTGGTTCACACCTGTAATCCCATCACTTTGGGAGGCCGAGGCGGGCAGATCATTTGAGGTCAGGAGTTTGAGACCAGCCAGACCAACATGGTGAAACCCCATCTCTACTAAAAATTCAAAAATTACCCCAGTGTGATGATGGTGTGAGCCTGTAATCCTGGCTACTTGGGAGGCTGAGGCAGGAGAATCGCTTGAACCTGAGAGGCAGAGGTTGCGGTGAGCCAAGATGGTGCCACTGCACTCGAATGAGGTCATACTGGAATATGATGGGCCCTAAATCCTATGACCGGTGTCCTTACAAGGAAATTTGAAAACACAGAGGAGACACAGGTGAAATAAGGCCATGTGAAGACAGAGGCAGGGCTTGCATAAGCCAAGGAATGCCAAGGTTGGCAACCAAAGGAGTTAGAAGCAAGGAAATATTATTCCCTAGAGACTTTAAATTCCCTAGAGAACATGGCTCTGCTGACACCTTGATTTTGAACTTTGAGTCTGTAGAACTGTGAGACAAGTTTCTGTTGTTTTAAACCACCCAGTTTGTGGTAAGAAACGAATACACCCGATCCAGACCTTCCCAGCTCTGGGGATGTGTCTCTTCTGCTGCACGCTGTTATCTGGTCCCCAGGGATGCCAGCTCCAACTGCGGCTCCCAGGAGCCCAAGCAACACATACTCCTGCAATTGGGGTCCCTCACCTTTGCCGCTGGGTCCACTTGGCAGGACTTGCATTCCTCTGCCCTAAGTGGTTCAAAGAGTTTGAGTGGGTACACTGTGGTACTAGAGAAAATCTGAAGCAATTCACCTAGTTGGATGAAAAGGACTTACATACCCTTGATTTATTAAAATTCATTGTTCTTTTATATACATTTCTCTTTAAAACTCTGAAATGAACATGTTTATGCAGTATGACATGAATGATTTAATAATTTATATGACAAGCTTAATAAGGCTGACATTCAATGAACAGAAAAGTAATTTAGTAATCAGAAAAACTTTCAATCCATTTTTATCTTATTTTTAAGTGTCTGTTATTAAAGCTTGTGATTTTTATTAATGTAAATAAGCCAAAGGGTGATTGTTTTTGACACACGGCATTGTGCCATAGTGTAATGGGTAGTTTCCTTCTCAGTTAACCTTCAGTACTCTGTACACACTATTCTGAAATACTGTGGTGAAGTAAGGCCTGGCATCTTTGAGCAGGACGCTACATAAAGGAGGGTTAGCTGCATTGGAAGGGTCTTCCACATCCCAGATTTCAAGCATACTGCAACCAGGCCTGAAAAAAGATAGACATATATATCCATATTAGAAATGTATTCCTGTCTAGAGAAAATAGATACATAACACACATCTAGATTTTCAGACAAATTTATTTAATAAGTTAAATATTTTAAAGTGTCATTTCAAAAAACATAATTTCAATGTTTAGAAATTTAAAAAATAGAATGAAATTAAGTATGTTGCCTTTTCACATCTCATTTAACCAAATGAAAGACATATCCTAATAATAAAGCTTCAATATACATTCATAAATATGTATTTAAAAGCTCACTTTCAAGATGAAACAAACATAAATATACTTTCCAAGTGCCATCACCATCTAAACATAAGGCCCATTTGTAGTAAAATAAGACAAATTAAAACCTAATTCAATTCCTGATGAATTTCATATTTTTTAGCATAAACTGCCTTGGATTAGCATGAAATCATCCAAGGCAGGGAGAGGAGGCTCTTATGGCAATTTGTTTTCTTCAATTCTTTCCCATTTTGGGTGGCTCTATGACTGGGCTAAATGAGACACTATTCCTCCCTACAGAGTAATCCTGCATGGCAGTCATTAAAGGGAAGGAGTCAGACAAAATTGATTTCTAATTTTTTAACATCTATATTGAAGTATAAGTTATACACAATAAAATTTCACCTATTTTATGTGTAAAGTTTGCCAGGTATGGGCAAATGTGTATAGATGTGTAAGCACTACCACAATCATAATACAGAAAATTTCCATCACTCCCACAAGTTCCCTGTGCCCTTTTGCAATCTACCACCTTCCCCAAACATGGCCTCAGGCAACTACTGTGCTTTCTGCACTATAGTTTTGCTTTTTCTAGGATTTCATATAAATATATTATATAGTCTTTTCATTTTTGGCTTCTTTACCATAGCATGTTTTTGATATTCATATCTGAGCTGTAGTTCCTACAACTTCTGTTGTGGTTCAGTAGTTCCTTCCTTTTTGTTGCTAAATAATATTTCATTGTATATAGAGAACACAATTTGTTTATCCATTTGCAAGTTAGTGAACATTTGAGATGTTTTGAGTTTTTGGTGATCATGAACAATGCCACTATAAACATTCATGGACAAGGCTTTTTGTGGACATATGTTATCATTTCTCTTAGGGAAACACCTAGGAGTGGAATTGCTGGGTTGCATGGTTATGTATGATTAAGTGTGGATTTATCTTTATAAGCAAGTTCAAAACTGTTTTCTAGAGTAGATGCACCATTTTTCATTTCCACCAACAATGCATGAGAGTTTAAGTTGTATCAGTTTTTGTAATTTTAATCATTATAGTATGGTTATGGATGATTCAAAATATCTTCTTTGGTGGAATGTCTATTCAAATATTTTGCCAAATTTTGTGTTGTTTCTTATTGACGTGTGAGAGTTCTTTGTATATTCTGGGTAAAAGTCTGCCATATTTTTTTAGCAGATGTATTAAGGCGTAATTGTTCAATAATTACTCAATAAGCTGCACATACTTAGTATCCACTTTGATACATATTAACATATGTATACACCTGTAAAACAGCAGCCACAATAAAAATCATGAACATATCCATCTCTCCCAAAAGTTTACTTCTGCCTGCTTGTAATCCTAATTATTGCATGCTTCCTTTTTTGGCTGGCTTCTTGTCCTCAGTAGAATTATTTTGAGATCCATCCATATTGCTGTTCAATAGTTTGTTCATTTTTATTAGTGAGTAGTATTTACACTGTTTGGATATTCTAATAGTGTGTTTATACATTCATCTGTTGATAAATAAGTGGGTTGTTTCCAGTTTGGGGCTATTACAGAAAATAAGGTGCTAGGAACATTTGTGTACAATTACTGGGATGGATATATGCTTTCTTTTATCTTAATAAATATAGTAGTTGTATGTTTAACTTTTAATAAAATTGCTAAACTGTCTTGCAGAGTGGTTGTACCATATTACTTTTGGACCACTGGTGTATGAGAGTTCTAAGTCCTCCATAGTGTCAGCAACACTTGGCATGATCAGTTTTTTTTTTCAATTATAGCTATTTTATTGTTTAGTGATATCTCGCTGTAATTTGCATTTGCATTTCACAAATCACTAGTAACAGCAAGCATCTTTTTGTGTGATTATTTGCCATCTGTCCTTTTGTCTTTTGTCTTTTTTTTGAGACAAGGTCTTGCTCTGTCGCCGACTGGAGTGCAACGGCACAATCTCGGCTCACTGCAACCTCCGTCTCCTGGGTTCAAGCGATTATCCTGCCTTAGCCTCCTGAGTATCTGGGATTATATGCGCCCACCAACACGCCTGACTAACTTTTTGTATTTTTAGTAGAGATGGGGTTTCACCATGTAGGCCAGGCTGATCTCAAACTACTGACCTCAGGTGATCCACCCGCCTTGGCCTCCCAAAATCCTGGGATTACAGGTGTGAGCCACCCACTGCGCCCAGCCTATTTTGTCCATTTCTAATTGGGTTGTTTTATTATTATTGGGTTTTGAGAGTTCTTTATACATCTAGAGAAAGTCCTTTATCAGACATAGGCTTTGAAAATATTTTCTCCCAGACTGTGGTTTATCTTTTAATTCTAACACTGTTTATAAAAAAGCAGAGGTTTACAGTTATGAAGTCCTATTTATCAATGTGTTCTCTTGTGGATCATGATGATGTTACTGTATCTGAGAAATCTTATCCTAATCCAAGGTTACAATAATTTTCTTCCATATTTTCTTCCAGAAATTTTATATTCTTAGATTCTTAGTAGCAAGTTACCTTCTACTCCTAGTTTGCTGAGAGTTTTTAATCAGTTATGGATACTGAATTGTGTCAAATACTTTTTCCTGAACATACTGAGAGGATGATGCAAGATGATGCGGTCTTTCTTTTTCAGTTTGTTACTATGGTGAATTCACCTGATTGGTTTTCAAATAGTGAGACAACTTTGCATTCCTGGGATAAACTCCACTTGCACATTATGTGTTGTCTTTCTTTAATATATTGCTGGATTCATTTGTTGCAATTTTACTTAAAAATTTCACATATGTGTTCATGATAAATTTTGATTGGTTGTTTGCTTTTATTGTAATGTTTCTCTCATGTTGGTATCAGGATAATGCTGACCTCACAGAACCAGTTGGGAAGTAATCCCTCCTTTTGAATTTTCTGGAATAGTTTGTAGAACTGGAATTATTTCCAGTGAAGATACCTGTCTTAAAGTTTTCTTTGTGACAATTCTTTTTACTACAAGTATAATTTTATTAATAGATATAAGGTCATTCATAATAAGGTAATAGATATAAGATTTTCTATTTCTTAAGTGAGCTTTGGTTTTGCATCTTTCAAGGAACTTGTCCATTTTATCTATTTTGTCCTACTTAGTGGAGTAAAGTTGTTCCTAAAACTCCCTCATTATCCTTTTCATTTCTTCAGATCCTGTAGTGATAAAATCTTTCTTATTCCTGATATTAGTAATTTCTGTCTTCAATCTTTTAGTCTGGGTAGAAGTTAATCAATTCTATTAATCTTCTCAAGAATCAGTGTTTGGTTTTATTGACTTTTCCCTGTTTTGGGGGGAAATTCACACTGATTTTGATTCTAATCTTTATGCTTTCTTCTCCTTACTTTGGAGTTTACTTGTTCTTTTTTTCTAGTTCCTTAAGGTGAAGCCGAGTGACTGATAATGAGGCCTTTCTTCTTTTTCTATTATAGGCATTCAACATAAAAACAAATCTCTCTACTGCTGTATCTGCATCCCAAATAGTGGGATGGTGTTCTCATTTTCCCTTAGGTCAAAATACATTGAAACATACCCTCGTTTTGTTTCTTCTTGACCATGGATTATCTGGAAGTGTATTACTTAGTTTCTAAACATTTGAGGGAATTTCCATATAAAATTCTGTTACTGATTTCTAATTTAATTTCATTGTAGTCAGAGATTGTACTTTACATGATCTAAAGTATTTTAAATGTGTCAATACTTGTTTTGTGGCCTAGAAAATGGTCTTTTTTGATAGTCTGTGTGTGCTTGAATGTCTATTTTGCGGTTCTAGGGTGGTGTGTACTATAAATGTCAATTAGGTCATATTGGTTGATGGCGTTATTCAAGTCTTCTGTATTCTTGCTAAATTTCTTTTTATTCTACAAATTATTTAGAGAAGGCTATTAAAATTTCTAACTATATTGTAGATTTGTCTATTTTTTCATAAAGTTCTATCAGTTGTGCTTCCTATATTTGAAGCTCTGTTATGTAAGTGCATAAATGTTCAGGGTTGCTACATCCTCTTGAAATATAGATCCCTTCTTCATTTAAAAATCCTTGTTTAACCTTGATAATATTCTTAGCATTCAAATGTACTTTGATGTTATTACAGCTACACCAGCTTTCACTGACTAGTAGTAGCATCACATGCCCTTTTGCTATCTGTTAACTTTTAACCTCTTTGTTTCTTTACATTTAAATACATTTCTTGAAAGTAGCCTATAATACGGTCTTGCTTTGCTATGCAATCTGACAGTTCTTGCTTTTCATTTGTGGTGTTTAGAGCTATATTCGTTTCCTATTGCTGCTATAACAGATTACCATAAACAGTTGCTTAAAGCAACATGTATTTATTCCCTTTCAAATTTTGGAGCTCATAAGTCTAAAATCACGGTATTGGCAGGACTCCAATCCTTCAGGAGGCTCTAGAAGAAAATCCACTTCCTTGCCTTTTCCAGCCCTAGAAGCTGGCCTCATTCCTTGGCTTGTGGCCTTGTATCACTCCAACTTCTTCTACCATCACATCACCTTTTTGATCTCTTACTCTTTTGCCTCCTCCTTATAAAGACTTTGTGATTACATTTGTCCTACCTGGATAATAAGGATAATCTCCACATCTCATGAGCATTAACTTAATCACATTTGCAAATTTTCTTTTTCCATGTGAGTAACGTAATTCACAACTTCTGGGAATTAGGACACAGCCATCGTGGGGGGCTCATTATTCAGCCTACCACAAGTCCATTTACACTTAATGTGGTAATTGATATGGTTAGATTTAAGTCTGTCATCTCGGTGTTTTCTCTTTGTTCCACCTGATCTTTGTCTCCCTTTTCCACTTCTTCTGCCTTATTTTGGATTGAGTGATTTTTATAATTCCATTTTAATCTTGTTTGTTGCCTTTTGGGTTCTGTCAATTTTTGCTTCATGTATTTTGATATTCTCTTTTAAGTTCATATGCACTCAAATTATTGTATCTTTCTCCTGTACTGAACTATTTTGCCTTATAAAACATAGTCGTTTCTAGTAATATTCTTTGTCTTAACATCTATCTTATCTAATATTTTTACATTTTTCACTTCAGCTTTCTAATGTTTACTCACATGCTATCTTTTCCATTCTTTTTCCTTCAGCCAATATACATATTTGTATTTAAAATGCACCTCTTGTAGGCAGCCCATAGATAGATTTTGCTCTTGTATTCAGTTTGCCAATCTCCGCCTTTTGTTAGGAAGAATTTAGTCCTCTTTCACTTTGAAATTACTGATATGGTTTGATATAGGCTTGCTATTGTGCTTTTTTAAAAAAAAAATTATTTCAAGACATTTGGAGATCCACATTAAGTGAGAAATAATACAAGTAGCTCTTGTACAGTCTTTAGATAGTGTCCCTCGCCACGGTAACATCTTGAACATTTGTATATCACAGCCAGATAATTCACATTGATAGAATGGTGATAGAGAGCATTTCCATCACCACAGAGATCCCTTGTACAGCCACACATACTATACTTCCCCCACATTCCCACCCCACCCTAACCCCTCGCAACCACAAATCATTATCCATATCTATAATCTTGTCATTTGAAGACAGTTATATAAATGGAATCATACAGTATGTAACCTTTGGGGATTGTCTTTTCTTCATTCAAACAATTATCTGGAGATTCATGCAGGATCTTGAGTGTATCAATAGTTTGATCCTATTGCTGAGCAGTATTCCATGGTATGAATAGATCACTATTATTTAACCATTCACCTTGCGAAAAACATCTGGGTTGTTTCAGGTTTAGGCTATTACAAATAAAGCTGCTAAAGACATTTTTCTACAGAATTTTGTGTGAACACAACTTTTCACCTGTCTGCGAAAAAATGCCCAGTACAATTGCTGGGTCTTAAGTTGGTTATATGTTTAGGTGTTTTCCCCTTTTATTTTTAGTTGGCAAGTAATACTTGTACATATTTAGGGAGTATAGAGTGATATTTCAATGCATAATTACAATGTGTAATGATCAAATCAGGGTAATTAGGATATCCATCACCTCAAATGTTTACCACCTGTTTGTGCTGGGAACATTCAGAATCCTCTGTTCTGGCTTTCTTGGCATATACGATAAGTTACTGTTAACTAATATTCACTCTACAGTGCCAGAGAACACTAGAACTTATTCCTTCTATTTATCTGTAGTTTTGTATCTCTTAACCAACCTCTCCTTATCTTCTTCTCCTCCCTACTCTTCCCACTCAGCCTCTAATTACCACAATTCTGCTCTACTTCTGTGAGCTACTTCTTTGAGCTTCCACAAGAGTGACAACATGCACTATTCATCTTTCTGTGGCTGACTTATTTCACTTAATGTATCCAGGCTCATCCATGTCTAGGCTTGCCATTATGCTCTTTTTTTGTCCACTGTTTTATTTATTTTTTGAGTGGTTTTGATAGGGATGACAACAAGCATCTTTAACATATCATGATTTACTTACCATTTAAATTGCGTTATTTCTAGTAAATCATACATTTCCATTTACTCAATTTTTGTGCTATTGTCATGTGTATTTAATTTCTGTCATAAAGTAAAAAATATAATGGTATCACCTTTGCCTTAAATAATGTCTTTTAAAGCTTTTCAGAGAAGAAAAATGTATAGTGATTAATATCCACATATTTACCATTTCCAGCGCATTTCAGTATTTCTTGTATATCTGAGTTACCATCTGGCATCATTTCTCATCAGCTGACAGAACTTCTTGTCCATCCTGAAGTATAAATCTGTTACCATCAAATTATCTTATATTTTGTTGATCTGAAAAATGTATTTTTGGCCTCCATTTTAAAAAGATAATTTCATTAAATATAGAATTCTTGATTTTTCGTCTTCAGCACTTTGAATTATCATTCCAGTGTCTGTTAATTTCCACTATTTATGTTGAGAAGTCAGATGTTTATATAGCATATCATTTTTTCTCTTATTTTCAAGATTTTCTCTTAATCTTTGATTTTACCATTTTGACTACATGTGCCTTGCTTTGGTTTTCTTTGGGCTTCACCCAGTTGGATTTGTTGAGCTTAGCAGATGTCTAAGTTAGCAGCTTTTATGAAACTTGAGAAATTTTTGGCCAACATTTCTTGAATATTTTTTCTGTCATGTTCTTTTTTTCATTACATCTAATACTAAAATTATGCATGTGTTGAACTACTTAATGTTACGTAGGTCTGTGGCTTTGGTTATTTTTCAACCTTTTTGGCTCCTGTTCTTTTGATTAACTATTCTCTCTTGATCTATCTTCAAATTCACTGCATCTTCTGTTCAAATGTTCTGTTTTCATCTCAGAATTGTTGAGTACATTTAAATGATTTTCATTTCATTTATTATACTTTTCAGCTCTAGAATTCCCATGGGGGCTGGAGTGTTTCTATTTCTGCTGAGATTCCATAGCTCTTCACTCATGGATACCATGTTTTCTTTTAATTCATTGAATATATTTTTCTTAAGCCTTTGAATGTATTTGTAATAGTGGCTTTGCAGTCTTTGGCTGCTAAATCCAACATCTGGACCTACTTGAATCGGTTTCTATTAACTTATTTTTCTCAGTGTTGGTCATACTTTCTCATTTTAGTTTGCATCTCTGAAACTTTTTGCACATTGTAAATGATATACTGAAGTGACTGCAGAACCTGTTTTGTTCTTCTGATTGCCAATGTGTTGTTCTAGGAGACAATTAATGTGCCTGAATTTCTGGTCATGTGCAGCAGCTAGTATCTGTGCTTAGGAGTCTAAACAAAGGACTCAAAAGATCCATTACACATCTTAGAATTTTATGATTTTTAGAGATTCAAAATTTAGAAATTAAAAAATTTTAATTCGGAATGTTTTTCTTATTATGTCATTTTGGTTTTTGTCACTTTTAAGTCTTTTTTTTATTTATTTTATTATTATTATTCTTATACTTTAGGTTTTATGGTACATGTGCTCAATGTGCAGGTAAGTTACATATGTATACATGTGCCATGCTGGTGCGCTGCACCCACTAACTCGTCATCTAGCATTAGGTATATCTCCCAGTGCTATCCCTCCCCCCTGCCCCCACCCCACAACAGTCCCCGAAGTGTGATGTTCCCCTTCCTGTGTCCATGTGTTCTCATTGTTCAGTTCCCACCTATGAGTGAGAATATGCGGTGTTTGGTTTTTTGTTCTTGCGATAGTTTACTGAGAATGATGATTTCCAATTTCATCCATGTCCCTACAAAGGACATGAACTCATCATTTTTTATGGCTGCATAGTATTCCATGGTGTATATGTGCCACATTTTCTTAATCCAGTCTATCATTGTTGGACATTTGGGTTGGTTCCAAGTCTTTGCTATTGTGAATAATGCCGCAATAAACATAAGTGTGCATGTGTCTTTATAGCAGCATGATTTATAGTCCTTTGGGTATATACCCAGTAATGGGATGGCTGGGTCAAATGGAATTTCTAGTTCTAGATCCCTGAGGAATTGCCACACTGACTTCCACAAGGGTTGGACTAGTTTACAGTCCCACCAACAGTGTAAAAGTGTTCCTATTTCTCCACATCCTCTCCAGCACCTGTTGTTTCCTGACTTTTTAATGATTGCCACTCTAACTGGTGTGAGATGGTATCTCATTGTGGTTTTGATTTGCATTTATCTGATGGCCAGTGATGGTGAGCATTTTTTCATGTGTTTTTTGGCTGCATAAATGTCTTCTTTTGAGAAGTGTCTGTTCATGTCCTTCGCCCCCTTTTTGATGGGGTTGTTTGTTTTTTTATTGTAAATTTGTTGGAGTTCATTGTAGATTCTGGATATTAGCCCTTTGTCAGATTAGTAGGTTGCCTGTTCACTCTGATGGTAGTTTCCGTTGCTATGCAGAAGCTCTTTAGTTTAATTAGATCCCATTTGTCAATTTTGGCTTTTGTTGCCCTTGCTTTTGGTGTTTTAGACATGAAGTCCTTGCCCATGCCTATGTCCTGAATGGTATTGCCTAGGTTTTCTTCTAGGGTTTTTATGGTTTTAGGTCTAACATTTAAGTCTTTAATCCATCTTGAATTGATTTTTGTATAAGGTGTAAGGAAGGGATCCAGTTTCAGCTTTCTACATATGGCTAGCCAGTTTTCCCAGCACCATTTATTAAATAGGGAATCCTTTCCCCACTGCTTGTTTTTCTCAGGTTTGTCAAAGATCAGATAGTTGTAGATATGTGGCATTATTTCTGACTGCTCTGTTCTGTTCCATAGATCTATATCTCTGTTTTGGTACCAGTACCATGCTGTTTTGGTTACTGTAGCCTTGTAGTATAGTTTGAAGTCAGGTAGTGTGATGCCTCCAGCTTTGTTCTTTTGGCTTAGGATTGACTTGGAGATGCGGGCTCTTTTTTGGTTCCATATGAACTTTAAAGTATTTTTTTCCAATTCTGTGAAGAAAGTCATTGGTAACTTGATGGGGATGGCATTGAATCTGTAAATTACCTTGGGAAGGATGGCCATTTTCACGATGTTGATTCTTCCTACCTATGAGCATGGAATGTTCTTCCATTTGTTTGTATCCTCTTTTATTTCCTTGAGCAGTGGTTTGTAGTTCTCCTTGAAGAGGTCCTTCACATCCCTTGTAAGTTGGATTCCTAGGTATTTTATTCTCTTTGAAGCAATTGTGAATGGGAGCTCACTCATGATTTGGCTCTCTGTTTGTCTGTTATTGATGTATAAGAATGCTTGTGATTTTTGTACATTGATTTTGTATCCTGAGACTTTGCTGAAGTTGCTTATCAGCTTAAGGAGATTTTGGGCTGAGACAATGGGGTTTTCTAGATATACAATCATGTCATCTGCAAACAGGGACAATTTGACTTCCTCTTTCCCTAATTGAATACCCTTGATTTCCTTCTCCTGCCTAATTGCCCTGGCCAGAACTTCCAACACTATGTTGAATAGAAGTGGTGAGAGAGGGCATCCCTGTCTTGTGCCCGTTTTCAAAGGGAATGCTTCCAGTTTTTGCCCATTCAGTATGATATTGGCTGTGGGTTTGTCATAGATAGCTCTTATTATTTTGAGACGTCCCATCAATACCTAATTTATTGAGAGTTTTTAGCATGAAGGGTTGTTGAATTTTGTCAAAGGCCTTTTCTGCATCTATTGAGATAATCATGTGGTTTTTGTCTTTGGTTCTGTTTATATGCTGGATTACATTTATTGATTTGCGTATATTGAACCAGCCTTGCATCCCAGGGATGAAGCCCACTTGATCATGGTGGATAAGCTTTTTGATGTGCTGCTGGATTCTGTTTGCCAGTATTTCATTGAGGATTTTTGCATCAATATTCATCAAGGATATTGGTCTAAAATTCTCTTTTTTTGTTGTGTCTCTGCCAGGCTTTGGTATCAGGATGATGCTGGCCTCATAAAATGAGTTAGGGAGGATTCCCTCTTTTTCTATTGATTGGAATAGTTTCAAAAGGAATGGTACCAGCTCCTCCTTGTACCTCTGGTAGAATTCGGCTGTGAACCCATCTGGTCCTGGACTTTTTTTGGTGGTAAGCTATTGATTATTGCCACAATTTCAGCTCCTGTTATTGGTCTATTCAGAGATTCAGCTTCTTCCTGGTTTAGTCTTGGGAGGGTGTATGTGTTGAGGAATTTATCCATTTCTTCTAGATTTTCTAGTTTATTTGCGTAGAGGTGTTTGTAATATTCTCTGATGGTAGTTTGTATTTCTGTGGGATCAGTGGTGATATCCCCTTTATCATTTTTTATTGCATTTATTTGATTCTTCTCTCTTTTTTTCTTTATTAATCTTGCTAGCGGTCTATCAATTTTGTTGATCCTTTCAATAAACCAGCTCCTGGATTCATTAATTTTTTGAAGGGTTTTTTGTGTGTCTATTTCCTTCAGTTCTGCTCTGATTTTAGTTATTTCTTGCCTTCTGCTAGCTTTTGAATGTGTTTGCTCTTGCTTTTCTAGTTCTTTTAATTGTGATGTTAGGGTGTCAATTTTGGATCTTTCCTGCTTTCTCTTGTGGGCATTTAGTGCTATCAATTTCCCTCTACACACTGCTTTGAATGCATCCCAGAGATTCTGGTATGTTGTGTCTTGGTTCTCGTTGGTTTCAAAGAACATCTTTATTTCTGCCTTCACTTCGTTATGTACCCAGTAGTCATTCAGGAGCAGGTTGTTCAGTTTCCATGTAGTTGAGCGGTTTTGAGTGAGATTCTTAATCCTGAGTTCTAGCTTGATTGCACTGTGATCTGAGAGAGAGTTTGTTATAATTTCTGTTCTTTTACATTTATTGAGGAGAGCTTTACTTCCAAGTATGTGGTCAATTTTGGAATAGGTGTGGTGTGGTGCTGAAAAAAATGTATAGTCTGTTGATTTGGGGTGGAGAGTTCTGTAGATGTCTATTAGGTCTGCTTGGTGCAGAACTGAGTTCAATTCCTGGGTATCCTTGTTGACTTTCTGTCTCGTTGATCTGTTTAATGTTGACAGTGGGGTGTTAAAGTCTCCCATTATTAATGTGTGGGAGTCTGAGTCTCTTTGTAGGTCACTCAGGACTTGCTTTATGAATCTGGGTGCTCCTGTATTGGGTGCATATATATTTAGGATAGTTAGCTCTTCTTGTTGAATTAATCCCTTTACCATTATGTAATGGCCTTCTTTGTCTCTTTTGATCTTTGTTGGTTTAAAGTCTGTTTTATCAGAGACTAGGATTGCAACCCCTGCCTTTTTTTGTTTTCCATTTGCTTGGTAGATCTCACTTTTAAGCCTTACAAATCCAATATAATTCAGCTGTATAATACAGAATGTCAATATCTCACTTTGTTGTGAATTCAAATCCATATTTCAGATATCTAATAAAAATTTTCATAAATATTTCAAAAATTATGAAAAAAAACTAAGTAGAAGATGTTAAATTGAAAAATCAGGATATTAAAATATACTATAATGTTTGGAATTAAATTCTACTTCATTGATAGTATAATTTTACTCCTCTAGATGAAATAATTTAAACTAAGATACCGGGATAATATTTTAATGAATTTAAATTAAAATTTCTTAAAGAATCAGGACTACTGTAATAAAGTGAAACATCTGTTGCTTAAAAATATACCATATCAGATAGCATAGGGTTAATACTCACTTAGTTCTCACAACACACCATGCCTCTTCTAAAACACAATAATTCACATGTAACTCCAACAATTTATCTCTTACTTCTTTGGCAGATTTTCGACTATATGTAGAACAAACTATTTTTGTCTGGGCCCTTTAAATTTAAACAATAGTTTAAAAGATTTTAAAATGAATAATAGAATAGACTAAAAAAATCTTACTAGCAAATTGAAATCTCAGTACTCACTGGAAGGGACACTGATATACAGGATTCAAAACAGCATCAACTATTTTGGGGATGGCAGTTTCCACATTCCTACTTATATTTTGAATGTAATAAAACTTACAGCAATTTTAATTTTGCATATACTGCTCATTAGTATATAAAATAGTCTAAAGTTGTACTGGGTAGCAGAGAACAGCTTAGGATATAAAGTTTTCTTCTCATAATTCACAAAGTTTTCAGAGAATATATTCTGACAGAGACTGAATGTAATGAAAAAATATCTTTCAATGCTTAATTTCATCTAAAGAAGCTCTGACAAATACATGAATTGAAATTGAGTGTATCAAGTAGAACACTTAGACAATGTGCATCCAGGGTGTCAGAAGAGGTAGGAAAATCACCTTCACAGAATCTTGAGAAATGGGGATGGTCACCAAAATATGGTACAATAGGTGATTTGACCGTAGTGGGAGTTCTTACAAAATCCTGACAAGCTATCACTTATGCATTGGATGTTGCTTAGAATTTCAAGCATATGATGCTCAGTCACCACAGTGGTTTCCATGCCAGTTCACTGCAGTAGAACAGAGAGAGCATCAGGTACATTTCTAAGGTGTCTGACTCCAACCCTGGCTCCTAGACAGCAGACCTAAAACTTATAAATGATTTAAAGATTTGCCTCTAACAATAGGCCAAAAATCCACTTTAAAAAAAGATTACCCTGAAAATTACTAGAATAAGCAAAATAATTTTTTAAACCAGCCATTTAAGGAAAGCAAAACTTTTAGACATCAATGGAAACTAAAGTTCTCATAATCAGCCAGCAAAAATACTCTAAATTTTCATGAAAGCACGTAGTGTGTAATAGCAACTTTCATGTACTTTTTCTACCTGTCACAAAAAGCTAGTCATTGGCCACCAGCAAGATCTAGAAATCATTTCTTAAATCAGAGTGGGGCTTGCAGTGTAGAGCAGGGGTTGGCAAACCATGGCTGTGAGTAAAATCCATCCTACCTCCTCTTCCAATTACCTAGTAGTTTTACTGGAATACACACACACATCATAAATATGTGACACATTTGTCACTTTGGGAAAACTGGCTTTTGCATTTTTCAGTTTTCAGAGGTCTGCTTGCTCCAGAGGCAACAGGTACGTATTGTCATTTCTGGATGGTTATTGTCAATTTTTTTTTAACTTCCAGCATGAAAATGAGGACGAGTTGTGTGTGTGTATGTGTGTCTGTGTGTGTGTAAAAATTTCCCCAATTCCTAAGAATTGGGAGTCACCAAGTGAGTCTTGATGAAATACTCATCGGCCGCCAACCTCAAGTCTGCATCTTCATAATGTGAATGATTCACAATGGGATGAAGTGTAGACAGCTTGACGCTTGCCATTGTAGGCATGGCACCTGCGAAGACAGCATCTGAAAAAAAAAAGGCTATATTCTTCAATGAAATGTTTTAAAGAAAATCAGAAGTTGAACTTACCTCTAATATGTGAACCCGAATTAAGAAGGATGATGCCTATTTACATGATCATGGACCTCCTTCTCTCATTGACTCAATAGTTATTCATTGTCTACTATAATAATAGCTGACTTTTGTTAAATGCTATCTTGCTGCTAGAAATTGTGCTCCATATTTTAACAAGAAATAACTTAATTTTCACAATTCTAAGGGGTAGGTCCTCTGTTCTTTGTAGAATCTACAAACGGAGCATGTGAGGGGTCTGGGTTGTGCACTCATTAGAATCTAATGCCTGATGGTCTGAGGTGGGACAATTTCATCCAGAAACCACCCCCCACCCCCCAGTTCTGTGGAAAAAAATGGTCTTCCACGAAACCAGTCCCTGGTGCCAAAAAGGTTGGGGACTGCTGTTATAGATGATGAAGAGACACAGCCAAGTTAAGTGACTTGCCCAAGACTGCACAGCTAGGAAGTTCCAGAGCCTGCCCTTTTAGCTGCTTCACTAAAGCTTCCTGCTATGCCAGAGCACCATGCTAACAGCAGGACTACAGACACACATGAAACAAAAAGAATGTAAAATGTCATATCTGTTCCAATAATGTGAAATGCCAGGAGCTGAGAGACTGCTATGAAGGGCAAGTCTCATGGGACATTTTTTCAAATGACTTTTGTGGCTTGTGAACTGTGGTCCTGTGGATGTGCCACAAAAAAAGGAAAGCATTGTTTTCCTCCCTCAGATCATCTTTAATTAAGTTCTCAGAGTTACCATTTGACTTGACACCATTTATACATGCCATGAAATCATTTCACTACTTGCTAGTAGTACTTTTTGGTGTAATGACATGTATAAATTTGGTCATAACTAGAGATACATCAAAATGTACTATCTGGCTTCCATTTCATCTCTTGAAGCACCAGAAGACCAAATGCTTACTTCCTGGTACTTTGGTCTAAAAAACAATTATATACTTGTGAAGGTTACCATTTTTAATCAGCACAATAAAATCAGTAATAAAGACAAGACATATTATTCAGATCTACTGTAAAAAACCGTATGTTGGAGAGGAGGTGGAGCATGATGACCAAGTAGAAGCCTCCACTGTTCATCCTCCCCTCAGGAACACCAAATTTTATAATGATCTACACAAAAAGCACCTTCATAAGAACCAAAAATCAGCTTAGGTACCAGCTTGGCCGCAGTGGGGAGCAGCACCAAGCAGGCTTTTGTGGTCCCCGATTCCAGGCCTTGGCTCTTGGGTGGCATTTCTGGACCTGCCCTGGGCTGGAAGAAAGCCCACTGCCCTGAAGGGTGAGTTCCAGGCCTGGTAGCACTCACCACAAGCTGACTGAAAGGCCCTTGGGCATTAAGTGAATGTTGACGGTAGCCAGGCAGTACCTCCCATGGGCCTGTGGTAGTGGTGGAAATGAGGAGAGACCCCTCTGCCTGGGGAAAGGGGAAGGAAGGGTGGGAAGGACTTTGTCTGGTGGTTTCAGCACCAGCTCAGCTGCAATAGAATAGAGCATCAGGTAGATTTCTAAGGTGTCTGACTCCAGGCCCTGGCTCCTGGACAGCAGCATCTCTGGACCTATGACCTGGGGGATCTTGCCACTGTGACGGGAAGGTCACCAGCCTGGTTTGCTTTGCCACCTGCTGACTGTTGAGCCCTACACCTTGAGCAAACATAGGTGGTTGCCAGGCAGTAGTTACAATGAGCTTTGGGCAAGACCCAGTGCTGTGCTAGCTTCAGGTCTGACCCAACACATTCCCAGTAGTGGTGGCCACAGAGGTGCTTATGTCACCCCACCCCCAGCTCCAGGCAGCTTAGCACATAGAGAGAAAGAGAGAGAGAGAGACTCCATATGGGAGAGAGTAATGAAAGAGAACAAGAGCTTCTGCCTGCTAATCCTGAGAATTCTGGATTTTATCCAAGACCACCAAGGTAGTACCTCTAAGAGTCTTTAATAGCTTCAGCGTTACTGGGCATGGGGTGTCTCCTAGTGCAGACACAGTGACCAGAAACTTACATCACAACACCAAAGTCCCTTTGAATACCTGGAAAGCCTTTCCAACAAGGATGGGTACAAACAAGCCCAGACTGCAAAAACTACAATAAATACCTAACTCTTTAATGCCCAGACACTGACAAACATCCACAAGCATCAAGACCATCCAGGAAAACATGACCTCACCAAACAAAATAAATAAGGCACTAGGGGGCCAATCCTGGAGAGACAGAGATATGCGGCCTTTCAGACAGAGAATTCAAAATAGCTGTGCTGAGGAAAGTCAATGAAATTCAAGATAACACAGAGAAGGAATTGGTAATCCTATCAGATAAAGTTAACAAATAAATTGAAATAATTAAAAAGAATCAAGCAGAAATTCTGGAGCTGAAAAATGCAACTGCCATACTGAAGAATGCATCAGTCTCTTAATAGCAGAATTGATGAAGCAGAAGAAAAGAATTAGTGAGCTTGAAGACAAGGAATTAGACAGAGAGATAGCAGTAGGAAGTTTATTCAAAAGTATAACAGAGAATTTCTCAAAGCTAGAGAAAATATCAATATTCAAGGTTCTAGAACACCAAGCAGATTTAACCCAAAGGCTAACTCAAGTCATTTAATATCAGACTTCCAAAGTTCAAGGATAAAGAAAGGATCCTAAAAGCAGCAAGAGAAAAGAAACAAATAACATACAATGGCGCTCTAAGACATCTGGCAGCAGACTCTTCAGTGGAAACCTTACAGGCCAGGAGAGCATGCCATGACATATTTAAAGTGAAGGCAAAAACCTTTTACCTGAGAGTAGTGTATCCGGAGAAAATGTCCTTCAAACCTAAAGGAGAAGACTTTCCCAGACAAACAAAACTGTGAAGTTTGATCAACACCAGACCTATCCTATAAGAAATGCTAAAGGAATTTCTTCAATCTGAAATAAAAGGACATTAATGAGGAAGAAATAATCGGAAGGTACAAAACTCACTGGTAATAGCAAGTACACAGAGAAACACAGAATATTATAGCAGTGTCATTATGGTATATGAACTACTTATATATGACAAGTAGAAAGACAGATGAACCAATAAAAAATACTACAATAACTTTTCAACAGACAGAGAGTACAATAAGATATAAATAGAAACAACAAAAAGGTAAAAAGTGGGAAGATGAAGTTAAAGTTTAGAATTTTTATTAGCTTTCTTCCTTTGGCTTATTTGTTTGTTTATGCAATCAGTGTTGTCATCAGTTTAAAATAATGGGTTATAAGATATTATTTGCAAGCCTCATGGTAACCTCAAGTATAAAAACATACAATGGATATACAAAAAATAAAAAGCAATAAGTTAAAACACACCACCAGAGAAAATCACCTTCAATGAAAGAAAAAGAGGAAGGAAGAGAAGACCACAAAACAATGAGAAAACAAATAACGAAATGGCAGGGGTAAGTCTGTATCAATAATAACACTGAATGTAAATGGACTAAACTCTCCAATCAAAAGACAAAGAGTGGCTGAATAAGAAAACAAAACCCTAAGAATCTGTTACCTACAAGAAACACACTTTACTTGTAAAGGCAAATATAAATGGAAAACAAAGGGATGGAAAATTATATTCCATGCAGAGGGAAACCATCAAAGAGCAGGAATAGCCATACTTATATCAGACACAATAGATTACAAGACAAAAACTATAAAAAGAGACAAAGAAGGTCATTATGTAATGATAAAGGGGTTAATTCAGCAAGGGTATATAACAATTGTAAATATATATACACCCAATACTGGAGCACCCAGATACATAAAGCAAATATTATCAGAGCTAAAGAGAGAGACAGAGAGAGACAGATCCCAATACAATCATAGCCTGAGACTTCAACACCCCACCTTCAGCAGTGGACAGGTCATCTAGACAGAAAATCAACAAAGAAACACTGAACTTAATCTGCACTATAGATCAAAAGGACCTAATAGATACTTACAGAACACTTCACCCAACAGCTACAGAATACACATCCTTCTCCTCAGCACATGGATCATTCCTCAAGGATAGACCACAAAACAAGGATAGGCTACAAAACAAGTCTTAAAACATTTTTTAAAAATTGAAACAATATCATGTATCTTCTCTGACCACAATGGAAAAAAAAACTAGAAATCAGTTGCAAAAGGAATTTTGGAAACTCTACAAACATAGAAATTAAAGAATATGCTCTTGAATGACCAGTGGATTAATAAAGAAATTAAGTCTAACATTTAAGTCTTTAATCCATCTTGAATTGATTTTTGTATAAGGTGTAAGGAAGGGATCCAGTTTCAGCTTTCTACATATGGCTAGCCAGTTTTCCCGGCACCATTTATTAAATAGGGAATCCTTTCCCCATTTCTTGTTTTTGTCAGGTTTGTCAAAGATCAGATAGTTGTAGATATGTGGCATTATTTCTGACGGCTCTGTTCTGTTCCATTGATCTATATCTCTGTTTTGGTACCAGTACCATGCTGTTTTGGTTACTGCAGCCTTGTAGTATAGTTTGAAGTCAGGTAGTGTGATGCCTCCAGCTTTGTTCTTTTGGCTTAGGATTGACTTGGAGATGCGGGCTCTTTTTTGGTTCCATATGAACTTTAAAGTATTTTTTTCCAATTCTGTGAAGAAAGTCATTGGTAGCTTGATGGGGATGGCATTGAATCTGTAAATTACCTTGGGAAGGATGGCCATTTTCATGATATGAGATACCATCTCACACCAGTTAGAATGGCAATCATTAAAAAGTCAGGAAACAACAGGTGCTGGAGAGGATGTGGAGAAATAGGAAGACTTTTACACTGTTGGTGGGACTGTAAACTAGTTCAACCCTTGTGGAAGTCAGTGTGGCAATTCCTCAGGGATCTAGAACTAGAAATTCCATTTGACCCAGCCATCCCATTACTGGGTATATACCCAAAGGACTATAAATCATGCTGCTATAAAGACACATGCACACGTATGTTTATTGCGGCATTATTCACAATAGCAAAGACTTGGAACCAACCCAAATGTCCAACAATGATAGACTGGATTAAGAAAATGTGGCACATATACACCATGGAATACTATGCAGCCATAAAAAATGATGAGTTCATGTCCTTTGTAGGGACATGGATGAAATTGGAAATCATCATTCTCAGTAAACTATCGCAAGAACAAAAAACCAAACACCGCATATTCTCACTCATAGGTGGGAATTGAACAATGAGAACACATGGACACAGGAAGGGGAACATCACACTCTGGGGACTGTTGTGGGGTGGGGGGACGGGGGGAGGGATAGCATTGGGAGATATACATAATGCTAGATGACGAGTTGGTGGGTGCAGCGCACCAGCATGGCACATGTATACATATGTAACTTACCTGCACATTGTGCACATGTACCATAAAACCTAACGTATAATAATAATAATAATAAAAGAAAAAAAAAAGAAATTAAGAAGGAAATTGAAAATTTTCTGGAAACAAATGATAATGAAAAACACAACATATCAAAACCTATGGGATACAGCGAAAGCAGTATTAAGAGGGAAGTCTATAGCTGTAAGTGCCTACATCAAAAAAGAAGAAAAACTTCAAATTAACAACCCAATGATGCATCTTAAAAAACTAGAAAAGGGCAAACAGAACCCAAAGTTAGTAGGAGAAATGAAATAATAAAGATCAGAGCAGAAATAAGTGAAATTGCAATGAAGAAAACAATATAAAAGATCAACTGGTTTTCTGAAAAGATAAAATTAACAAACCTTTAGCCAGACTAAGAAAAAAAGACAGAAGGCCCAAATAAATAAAATCAGAGATAAAAAAAGGAGACATCACAACCATATCGCATAGATTAAAGGATCATTAGAGACTACCATGAGCAACTGTATGCCAATAATTGGAAAACTTAGAAATGGATAAATCCCTAGATACACAAAACCTACCAAGATTGAACTATATAGAAATCCAAAACCTGAACAGACCAATCACAGGTAATGAGATCAAATCTCTAATGAAAAGTCTCTCAGCAAAAAAAAGCCCAGGACCTGATGGCTTCACTGCTGAATTTTATCAAACATTTAAAGAGAACTAATATAAATCCCACTCTAACGATTCCATGAAATAGAGGAGGAGGGAATACTTCGAAACCCGTTGTATGAGACCAATATCACTTTAATACCAAAACCGTACAAAGACCCATCAAAAAAAGAAAACTATGGGCCAAAATCTCTGATTAATGTTAATGCAAAAATCCTCAACAAAATACTAGCAAACTGAATTCAGTAACATATTAAAAAGATTATTCATCATGACAAAATAGGATTTATCTCAGGGACACAAAGATGGTTCAACACAGCAAATCAACGTGATATGTCATATCAACACAATGAAGGGGAATAAATCATATGATCATCTCATCTCCATAGATGCAGAAAAATCATTTGATAAAATTCAACACCCTTTCATGATAAAAACCTTAAAAAAAAACTGGGTATAGAAGGAACATTAATGAACATAATAGAAACCATATACAGCAAACGCACAGCTAGTATCATACTGAGTGAGGAAACTGAAAGCCTTTCTTCTAAGATCTGGGACATGACAAGGATGCTCACTTTTTACCACATTATTCAATATAGTACTGGAAATCCTAACTAGAGCAATCAGACAAGAGAAAGAAATAAAGGGCATCCAAATTTGAAAGGAAGATGTCAAATTATCATTGTTTGCAGATGATATGATCTTATATTTAGAAAAACCTAAAGTCTCCACCAAAAAAAAACTATTAGAACTGATAAATTCAGTAATGTTGTAGGATACAAAATCATACAAAAATCATTAACATTTCTATATGCCAACAGAGAACAACCTGAAAAAGAAAATTTAAAAAGTAATTCCATTTACAGTAGCCACACATAAAATTAAATATCTAGAAATCAACCAAAGAAATGAAAGATCTCTAGAATGAAAGCTATACAAAACTGAAGAAAGAAATTGAAGAAGACACAAAAAAATGGAAAGCTATTCCATGTTCAAGCATTGGAAGAATCACTATTGCTAAAATGTCCATATTATTCAAAGCAATCTACAGATTCAATGCAATTCCCATCAAACTACTAATGATATTCCTCACAGAAATAGAAAAAACAATGTTTAATTATATGAAAACACAAAAGACCTAGAATAGCCAAAGCTACCCTGAGCAAGAAGAACAAAACTGAAGGAATCACAATACCTGACTTCAATTATACTACAAAAGTATAGTAACCAAAACATCACGGTATTGCCATAAAAACAGACACACAGACCAGTGGAACAGAATGGAGAACCCAGAAAGAAATCCATACATCTACAGTAAACTCATTTTTTACAGCAATCTCAAAAACTACATTGGGGAAAGGGCAATCTCTTCAATAAACGGTGCTGCGAAAACGGGATATCCTTATGTGGAAGAATGAATCTACACCCCTATCTCTTGCCATATACAAAACTCAAATCCAAATGGATTAAAGACTTAAATCTAAGACCTCAAACTCTGAAATTACTACAAGAAAACTTTGGGGAAACCCTCCAGGACTTTGGATTGGGCAAAGATTTCTCGAGTAAATGCCCGGGAAGCACAGGCAACCAAAGCAAAAATGAACAAAAGGGATGACATCAAGTATAAAAGCTTCTGCACAGCAAAGGAAACAATCAGCATGGAGTATTGGGTTCGTGGAAATTCTCTCTACTGTCTTCACAATTTTTCTATAAATCTAAAACTATTCTATAAAGTAGAAGTCACAAAATAAAATCAAATATTCTACTTACAAATATAAAATGTAACTTGAAAACTACTATTAGGTACTTACTATGCTCACTACCTGGGTACAATATACCCATGTAACAAGCTTGTACATGTGCCCCCTGCATCTAAAATAAAAGTTGAACACTAAAAAACCTGTCATTTGAGATCATATTTCCCTCAGAAGGAAATTTTCATCACAATTTACTTCTTGGGTCCTATAGCAATTTACTTATGTGTGACTGATATGATAACATTTTGCTGGCATCTGCTTATGCTAGTGACATTACTAAAACCATCCAGAAATCTTATACGATAAATAGTTTTAACAATAAGTTTGGAAAAAAATTTATAAATATTCAGAAACACAAATAATTATACCCCCTCTGAAAGTTAAAAAAGAGAGAAAAAGAAAAGCCTGACCAACATGGTGAAACCCCCTCTCTACAAAAAAAATACAAAAACTAGCTGGGCATGGTGATGCACACCTGTAGTCCCAGCTGCTTGGCAGAGCTGAGATGAGATGATCGCGTGAGCCCAGGATGTCCAGGCAGCAGTGAGCAGAGATCATGCCACTGCACTCCAGCCTGGGTGACAGAGCAAGACTCTGTCAAAAGAAAGAAAAAAAAGAAAAGAAAAGAGAAAAGAAAGGCAAGGCAAGGCAAGACAGAGACAGAGAAGGAAGGAAGGCAGGAAGGAAGGGTGGGGGGGAGGAATTCCAAAAATAAATCTTTAGCTTACTGACTTTAAATTCTAATGATAAATTATAATTTATCAATTTAAACTTTGAGTTAGTTCACAAATATAAATATCTCCAAAACAAGTCCAAATACATATAAGAAATCTGTAAGAATAATATTTTTAAGAAAACATCTGCTTGGTTCATATCTCCTGTCTTAATCATAATGCTAAAGTTTAATGCATATTCATTTGAAAAATTAATATTACAGTAAGTTATTTAATAATTGAATACAGTATGTTTTAAAAATGATGATATAATTACCTTAGATAAGTGTTTGTAGCTAAAACACATGAAATATCACGAACAGTCTGTGAATAGAATCAAATCAATGAAACTTTTCTAAGGAATACTGCAATATTTAAAATGCTCTGATTCATTAATGTAAACACTCCGCCAAGGAAAGAAGTATTTTTTAATGTTTAAGGGAGTCCTCAGGAACAGGACGATCATACTATATATGCCTTCCTTTTCTCCCTCCAAGAAGTGACTTCACATCATTGAAAACTAAATGACCATTAAAGCAGCAAGGAAGGAGTGAAACTTGGCTGGCTGCAGGGATGAGAGAGAGACAGAGAGAGAGAGGTGTGTGTGTGTGTGTGTGTGTGTGTGTGTGTGTGTGTGTGTGTGTATGAAACTTGGCCGGCTAGAGGGATTAGTGTGTGTGTATGAAACTTGGCTGGCTGCAGGGATGAGTGTGTGTGTGTGTGTGCGCGCACATTTGTGTATGTGTGTATGAAACTTGGCTAGCTGCAGGGATGTTTGTATGTGTGTGTGCGTGTGTGTGTGTGTATGAAACTTGGTTCGCTGCAGGGACGTGTGTGTGTATGTGCGCATGTGTGTGTGTACGCACATGCCCCTGCTAGTGCACATGCATAGTTCAGGTTGTGGTGTGTTTGGAGACTAGTAATGTGTTTATAAATCTTGGATCTTAATTTTTTAAAATACAGCAGTTGCAGAGCTAGCTATCAGTTTCTCCCACATTGGCTGACTCTCCGCTGAATAGTTAATTCATGCATTGGCCCCTCTAAGTGGAGCCTTATAAGGATAACTTGACATTTTGCCTTGATGGAAAAGAAACAGGCCAGTAGAGAAAATCTTCATTCTAGGCCAGCATGGGCCGAAAGGATGCAGAGCAGTAAACCTGCTCACATTTTACTCATGTTTCCTGGTTTCCTTTATCCTGACCCTTTCCACGTGGTCCCCAGGGAACTGGATCAAGGGTGAAACAACAGAGATGTCGAGGGAGATACCTTTCTCACTCTTAAATTACTCACATCTCTGTGTAAACAAAGGAGTGAGAAGTGTGGCAACTAAAACTACATAGAGAAGATACGCAATTTGACTTTAAATACAGAAAACTCCTTTCAACGAGAACACAACTGGTACGGTGGTAGGGAAATCGCATTATTGTTATCTGCTTAAAAGTATACAATAAATACATACTGGCTTAAGACTTGATAGCTCGTAAATAATATAAATAAAGATGGCTCAAGACTGCTAAAAAAAAAAAAAAAACCCACTGTCTTTAACCATGCTTTTAGATAAACTCCACCCAGACCAAGAAAACCTGCCCAGTGGTATTTTAAGGATTGTTTCTTTCATTGAGATATTATTTTCTTCTGTCATGAAAACAGTGAACATGTAGAAAACAAGAACATTTTTTAATTAGCTATACAGATTTCTTCTACGCAGGCCCACTCAAAATAGATCAAGACTTCACCGTGCTTTATATTTGAAAGATACTAACATTGTTGTCACTGGACTTTTCTTTCATAGCACCTATAAAAATTTTAATTCTTCAGACATGTGTGCGATTATTTGCTTCATGTTTGCACCCCCACCCCCCAATAATCCAGGATTCTAAGTTCCAAGACAGGAGTGGCCACGTTTTATTTGTCTGGGTGTACCTACAATGTTAATGTAGTCCTTGATACACAGTTGGTGACCGGTATATATTTTTTGAAAGAAAAAAAAAGAATACCTTTTATCATGGCTTTTTATAAAAAGATCGATAATGAAAGATCTAAATGAAAAGCAAACTTTTAGAGAGAGAAAGAGTTCATCCTAAAAATAACATGGAATTCTGAGCAATTTGCATTATTATAGTCCTTATATTGATGCCAAAAACAAATAATAATTTGTTTAAAAATACCTTTTTAAAGATAAAACATGTAATCACCATAACAACTGGAAGCAATAATGTCTTTGTGTATCTCAGCGGAGTCTGAAATATACCAAATTATTCAAAATAGTTACTTACGATTTTTACATTAAATTAGTAAACATCTATGTCAAACTAAGTGCCATGATAACATTCCTTAAAAGTAAAAGGTAAAATTTCTTTGTCATCAGCAGAATATATATTTATTGTCTTCCATGCCTTAATGAAATAATTAAAATTATAAAAATAGTTATAAAAAGTATTCCAAAAATTTAATGAAAAATTTATTACTTTAATAAAACTAGAATTGCTATATCTATTATGTTTTTATTTTCTTTTATTTACATAATACTAAGTTTTAAAATGTGTGTTTACCGATTCCTGGGTCCTACATTATAATTTTCTGTACTACATAGCTCCA
Organism: Pongo abelii; assembly: GCF_028885655.2. Taxonomy (NCBI): domain Eukaryota; kingdom Metazoa; phylum Chordata; class Mammalia; order Primates; family Hominidae; genus Pongo; species Pongo abelii. The sequence continues at coordinate 55,419,277 of NC_071991.2, forward strand.
TTATTTTCATTAGTGAAAGTAGAGCTAAAAAGAAAGCAAGCTAACCAAAGTTAATTACTAAAACTATGAATAAGTACAGAAATAACATTGGCTAACTAATTCTGATGACCTGTTATTGTGATAAGGAGTAATTTGCCATGTAACTAAATTATACATTTCTTAAAAGCAAGAAACCAGTTCATTTTCCTCTTTGTCGTGCTACAGCAAACTGCCTCATGGATAACTGTAGTCAATAATAGTTTTTGAATGAATGGATGATTGGTTGGATGGATAAGAGAAGAATGTAAAATTTTATTATTTACCACTAATGCAGAATTCATAATAATTACACAAGAAATAATCAATCCAGTAGCAACTTTGTTATGTTCTATGAAAAAAATTAAGCTACAAATAGAGGAAAGCCCTGGATTGAGAGTTCTAGAATCCATTAGAATCCATGTCCTGATCTTGGCTTGTGTGTGCTTTAGGCAAATCTCTTCAACTTTTCTTTATCTGCAAATGAAAGAACTATATGGCATGGTCTCTAAGAGCCCTTCCTGATCTTATGTTCCATGACTCTACAAAGAAGCCAATTTTTTTTTTCTTTTTTTGATACAGAGTCTCACTCTTTCGCCCAGGCTGAAGTGCACTGGTGCGATCTCAGCTCACTGCAATCTCCGCCTCCAGGGTTCAAGCAATTCTCCTGCCTCAGCTTCCTACTCAGGCTGGGACTACAGGCATGCATCAACATGCCTGGCTAATTTTTGTATTTTTAGTAGAGATGGGGTTACCACGATGTTGGCCAGGCTCGTCTCAAACTCCTGACCTCACGTGATCCACCTGCCTCAGCCTCCAAAAGTGCTGGGATTACAGGGATGAACCACCACGCCCAGCCTATGTTTTAAAGCTTTATAGCATGAACTTTTTAAAAAGAATAATACCTTGCATTTGTATAATTTAAAATGAATTTTTATATGTTCATTAAAACTCATCAGTAGCATACCTTTCTTGGTAACACCTTGTTAAAAATGTTATAATATTTGGGGTGTTAACTGTAATAAAACTGAATTTCTTAAAAACAGAAACAAGAATTTAGACTTTTTCCTGAATGGTCCCATATTTCCAAGTGACCTAGATTATTAAAAGTAGTTGATTGGTAATAATAATTATTATGGGTCATATAGTATGTTAAACACTCTTCTCAGATTATCTCATTTAACCATCATCAATAACTCTATAAGATATGAGGCTATCTTTTAATTTTACAGATAAAAAAACAAGTGAGGAACATGGATTAGCAAGTTACAGTAAAAAAATATAAAATAAGTTGACTGTTTCTGAGTAAAAATTTTGAGTTTCAGATTAAAAAAAAACTAGAGCAAAAACTCATATTAGTAGAGAAGGAAAAAAGAAACATTCATACTGCTTTTTCCATGAAGTCAAATTTGGGAGCACAGGTGTATATTAAAGTATCAAAATCTGTATACCTTAAGATTCTGGCTGCTGTAAGATCACTCAGGCGAATCTGGGAGAAAATAAAGTAAAATGAATTAAAATTACACAAATGATTATAGCCTATAGCCAGTAATACTTTATTGATGTAAGAATAACAGTTTATAGAGCAGATAAATCCAATGTATTTAGACATCCCTCTAAGAAAACAAAAAACTACAGTGAACCAAATATACGATGTGCTGACTTCTCAAGATAACTGAAAATTAAGAGAAATATCATGAAAAATGAAAAGTAGAAAGAAGTCAGAAAAAAATAAAGAGAAGATGATAAAGAGTGAGCTAAAATCAATATCTGCTGAGAAGAAACCACCATGTAGTTAATTACATTTTATAATAAGACAATTTATCATGAAAAACTATTTTACTTAACCTCTTTCAACATACATTGTAGGTCATAAGCTTTCTGTGCATTGTCAATTTCACAAAGCCTCACAGACTGATTACAATATTTGGTATTTCTTGATGTTTTACAGACATATATTCAAACCACTGAATATGAGATCTGATCCTCATAAGAATTACAACAATCATACATACCACTTAGATCTTCGATTTAGCTATTTGATCTCCAAGGCTAAAAATAGATACTAACAACCAAATCCAATGCAGAACTTCTATTTTTCTACTGATTATTTACAACCTGCTCTTGGTGAGACAATTATTTTTCCACAGCATCCTCAGAAGGCCAGAAAAAGGAAAATATCTGGCAAGTAAACTCTTAATTTAAATTATTTTATAGGGAAAGAAATTATCTTATAGGGACAGAAATTATCTTATAACAAATTTGATGATTATAAGTGGTTTTCATTCAATTATTTTTCCTAATCTACCAGTACTCAAGGATAATTTAGAGTTGCATTTTATTTTTCTAATTTAGAGTAGGCCTGGTGACTAACACTAATTTAACCAAACCACTATAATTTCAGGTCTTCCTCATAACTGTCACATAAAGGAAGTCACTCAGGACTACCAACGAAGTGTGTTTGTATTTTTTGTTTGTTTTTTAAGATTTGTAGGGTAGACATGGTGGTTCACACCTGTAATCCCCGCACTTTGGGAGGCCAAGGCAGGTGGATCACTTGAGGTCAGGAGTTTGAGACCAGGCTGGCCAACATGCTGGAATCCCATCTCTACTAATAATACAAAAATTAGCCAGGCGTGGTGGCACGTGCCTATAATCTCAGCTACTCAGGAAGCTGAGGCACGAGAATTGCTTGAACCCAGGAGGTGGAGGTTGCAGTGACCCAAGATTGGCCACTGCACTCCAGCCTGGGTCACAGAGTGAGACTGTGTTTCAAAAAAAAAAAAAAATTTTGTAAAGAGCTGGGGGTCAATGTGAAGTAAGGCAAGAAACATAATCATAAACAAACTTAACAGATAAATAACTTAGAAGGTCTAAATAAAATTTATCATAAGACATATATAATAAAGTTAAAAACAATAAAAAGGAAAGGAGAATGGGGAAATGTGTCAGACATACCAGAGAACAGCAGCAACAAATAAACTAATAAACCACCACGCAAAGCTAGCAATAAATGGCAAACGCTTACATTTAGAAATTTTATTTAATATAAACATGTTGTATGTTATATTGCATAGAGATAGCATTTGACCTTTTAGAGAAGTAATACTATAACCCCTTGTCAAAGTACAAAATTTCAGCAGCAAACAGGGCCCTAACTGGATAGCATTAAATGAGGTAAATTTCAAAATTGGTTATTGTATGATATACTCATGTATGCTTATTTCTAAACAGAAAGTGCTAGAAATAAAAAGCAGATTCATGCATTATTTTCTATTCCCTAAACCAGTTAGTTAAGCAGGGACTTAGGCCTTGAAGAGGGCTACTCTTTAAGACATTAACAAACAGAAATACCACGAGAGATAAATGCTCTGCATGTATTTCCTAGAAAATGAAAAGATCAAAATTTTTTAACATTCTCTTTTTATATAACGAGAAAGGCCTTAAAACATCAAATCATACATTGACTTTAGTCCATAGTTATAAATAAATAAAACAATACTGAGATTTTAAGAGTTCTGTATTTTCAAAGCTGAGGACAGCCTCCCATATGTTAATATCTGCAATAAATGGATAATTTATGACGTAAACAACTAATTATTTGTATTTTAACTGAAATATAAACAAATAATTACTTAACAAACTTTTTAAAAGTTAGTTAAAATAAAAAACAAAGTTTTTTTTTTTCCTAAAAGGCCAAGTCAGCCTTCACAAATATTCTTTCTTTTTAGTGGGTTGCAATGATCACTGAACTGGAAGACTTTATTATTGATTCTGCCAATAACTTGTCTAGAGACCTTAAAGAAGGCACTTAACTTCTGTAAAATGAGATAAGAATAGATGGTTTCAAAGTTTTCATTCAGCTACATATTTATAAGAACTTTTATGTTTTAACTAAAAAGTACTTACGTGGTCTGAAACACCTAAGATTTTAGATGTCAGAAATTTCAAAATGATTGTTCCACACCACCAGGCACTACCTTGAATTAGCTAGAAAATAAAATAGAAGTCCAGTATTCAAAACTACAAATCACCCAGTTAAAGTATTCAATTACATCTATAAATGACATAGAAAAATTTTAATTATGTGAGGTATAAATGGTGAGGTTTTTTAAAAAAGTTCCTTTAGAAAATCTTGTTTAAAAGCTAAGAATTAAAACTGATGACACTGGTATAAAATACATAGCAACACTAGAATTCTACATATCCTAAATCTCTTTTTTTTTTTTTGTCTTAAGGAGTGAAAAGGTTAATAGGCAAGAAAGAAAGAAGGAAGAAGAAAACATCTCCCCATACAGAGACAGAGGGAGGGGGGATATGAACAAGGAGAAAACCCTGTGTGCGTCAGAAAAGTGGCTGCTCATACATATCCTAATATAAAGGAAGTTTTAAAAGTTACTTCTTTTTTATTTCTGTTAAGAAAAGGGAGTGTTTATGGGTTTGTTTCCAAATATTACTTCTCAGCCGAAAATCCATTTTTCAAAACACTACCTTAAAAGTTCTTCTACCACTCCTGTGGAAATATATGAGCCCATCTTCAAGAAATAAGTTTGAAATGTGAAAACTTAAGGTTTCCTTTAAGAAAGAGGAATATGAACTAGAACTGGCAATGAGGCTTCTGTTTTGTTGTTGTTGTTGTTGATTTTTTGACTAGCCTTGATTAAAAAGGGAACAATTGTGTACTTCTGGTTAGCCTGGGGAAAGTTACAGCAACCTAAATTCAAATCTCTGCATATATCAACCAACAAGTAGAACAATACAATCACATATATGGAAAAAAGGTAACAGCACAAACTTCAAATTACCTATGAATCGAAAAGGAGGCAACAAATATATAGAGTTATACCTCGTCCCTGACCTAAGCCTTTGCAGAGAATGAGGGGAGACCCATAAAAGGATAAAGAAGAAAAGGAAAGACAGGGGTCAAAATTGGAACTAAAATAACCCAAGAAAGAGAAAAGTCCATCCTATATGTAAAAAGAGCCCTGGGAGATTGGTAAATGGGAGTACAGAGCAGGGCCTAACAGTGAGTAGAGACAAAAACACTGTTGTCAGAAAGGCATCATTTCTGGAAAGAAAGGAGGATAAAAAGGGGAGTGCAAGAAGGAAAAAGTATCCAGCAGGAAAAATGAGAACCCAAACCAAAAGACTATCCATCACTACTGCTATCAAGCACAAAAAAAGAAAAAATTATTCACAGAAAAAAATCACACTATGCTACATTTTCAGAAGAGGTTTGCACTTGGACTAGAAAACACAAAATAATTAATAGATGAAAAAACGCCTATATAAATATCCAAAGCTTCTTTAAGAAGTTAACAAACATGAAAGTCAAATATTTCAGCTAATGAAATCCACACCACTGAATGACAAAATCTCACAAAGCAGAAGAAAATTATGCAGAATTAAAAGTTGAATTAAATATCCTCAAACGAGCATTCAGAAATATTAAAAAAGCAATTTAAACAAGAAATTCAAAAACCAAGAACAGAAATGGGGAAAAAATCAGAAAGAAATAAAGAGTTTATTAGGCATAGAAAGGGAATGGAAGAAACGGAGAATATTATCAAAAATAAAAATGAAATCACAAGATGATTAAAAGAAAAGAAATTCAAATAAGTTAATGAAGGAATTGAAGTAAAGGCACTAAAACAATGATGAATGAAAATGATACCAGAGAAAGAAGTGAGAAGTATCAGAGAAAGTGGTAGAAATGGAAGAAAGGCACATAATTATAACTGGAGTGCCTGAAAAAAAAACCCACAGCAATGAATCAAAACTAGTGTTTAAATTATAATCCAAGAAAACTTTCCAGAAATAAAAGGAATCGGGATTTGGAAAGGATCTAGGGGATACTGGAAAAAAATTAATCTGGTATGGTAAACTAACTCAAGACATCCTTCAGTAGAACTATGAAAAATGAAGAAAAATTTCTCAGAATTTATAAGGGACAGAATAATTTGGCTAGCATCAGACTTGTTAAAAGAAACATACAAACCAAAGCAGTGGTGTAGATGCATTTTTAAGAAACTTTAAAAAGTGAGAACCAAGGATTTTATATCTAGCCAATCTGTCATTCAAGTATAGACGTTATAAAAAAAGTTTCAAATATGCAATAATTGAGGAAATAATAGTAACCTTCCTAAATTCAAAAAGTTTTAAAGAGAATCATATACAGAAACAAAGCAAATATAGCCAAATACACATAAAACTTACAACAAAGGTTTTCACATTATCTCACAAAGCAAAGACAGACTCAACTTATGCTACATAGGGAAGACAAATAAAAACAGATTCAGAAAGGTGAAAAATAGAATGATGGCAGCAAGCATGGCAGGCAAATACCATTTCCATATGGAAACTAAGGAAGACATTTAAAGCAAGGATAAGAAGCAAATTCATGGCCTCAAAAGCTTTATCAATAAAAATGAGTGAAAATAAATGAATTAAATCCTTGACTTAAAAATCTAAATAAAGAATAACAAAATAAAGAAAAAAAGTACACAAAAGGAAATACTCATGAGAAGAATAGTCTATTATATCAACCCCTCTGTGTATCTATTTTGCTGTTTTATATTTCTTCCCTATATTCTAGGATTCTTTCATTTTCTTTTTGTTTTCAGAAGTTTTTAAATTTTAAGTTCGGGGTACATGTGCAGGATGTGCAGGTTTGTTACATAGGTAAATGTGTGCCATGGTTGTTTGCTGCACCTATCAACCCATTACCTAGGTATTAAGCCCAGCATGCATTAGCTATTTTTCCTGATGCTCTCCCTCCCCATACCCTCCCCTGACAAGCCCGTGTGTGTTGTTCCCCTCCCTGTGTCCATCTGTTCTCACTGTTCAGCTCCCACTTATAAGTAAGAATATGTAGTGTTTGGTTTTCTGTTCGTGCATTAGTTTGCTGAGGATAATGGCTTCCAGCTCTATCCATGGCCCTGCCAAGGACATGATCTCATTTCTTTTATGACTGCATAATATTCCATGGTGTATATGTACCACATTTTCTTTATCCAGTCTATCATTCATGGGCATTTGGGTTGATTCCACGCTATCAAAAAAGAGCTCATATAGCCAAGACAATCCTAAGCAAAAAGAACAAAGCTGGAGGCCTCAGGCTACCTGACTTCAAACTATATTACAAGGCTACAATAACCAAAACAGCATGGTCCTGGTACAAAAACAGGCACACAGACCAATGGAACAGAATAGAGAATTCAGAAATAAAACCACGTATCTACAACTATCTGGTCTTCAACAAACCTGACAAAAGAACTTCAATTAACCATTCTTTAAGGTTCTCTGCTAGCCACAAATTATCTTAATTTTCCTTGATTGGAGAATGTCTATTTCCCCTTCATTCCTAAAGGAAACATCCACTGGATATGTAATTCATCTTGACAAATGTTCTGCCACAACCTTCTGGCTTCCTTACTTTCACATGAGAAGTCTGCTACAATTTAAGTCAGTTTTGCCCCGTAGGTGATGTGTCATTTCTCTGTACCTGCTTTCAAGATTTTTTTCTTTTAGTTTTAAAAGTTAACTTATAATGCATCTTGGCATGGATTTCTCTGGGTTTGTCTTACTTGGGAATCGCTCAGGGTCTTCAGTCTGCAGGTGTGTCTTTCACCAAATTTGGGGTGGTTTTAGCAATTACTTCTTAAAATACTATTCAGCCCCACTCTCTTTTTCCATTCCTTCTGAAATTTTGATGATACAAATATTAGATCTTTTGTTACTACACCATAGGTCATGGAGGTTCTGTCCTTTTTCCTGTGATTTTTCTCTCAATTTAGATTGGGAGATTTCTATTGTTCTATCTTCAAGAGCACTGACTGCTTCCTCTGTAATATTCACTCCACTACCAAGTCCAGTTACTGAATTTTAATTTCAGTTATTGTATTTTTCAGTTCTATAATCACCAAGTTGTTCTTTAAAAAAAAAATTCTTTGGTGAGATTTTATAGCCTTTTCATTTGCTTCCAGAGTATTTAAAACTGCTCACTGAAGTGTTTTTATGATGACTGCTTTAAAATCCTTGTCAAATAATCCCCACATCCTATTCATCTCAGTGTTGACATCTGTTGATTGTCTTTTCTCATTCAAGTTGTTATTTTCTCCATTCTTGCTATGATGAGTGGTTTTTCTATTGTGTCCAGCACATTTTTCATATTATGTTAGAGACTGTGGATCCTATTTTAAATTTCTATTTCAGCAGACAGTCACTTTGTTTTTAGGTTTATCACGCAAGTCCTGGCCTACTTCTGTGTGCTATAGTTACAATGACAGTTTAGTTTTCAGAGTCTTTGCAGTGCTAGTGCTATTCTGGTCAGCTTGATTCATCTTGTGCCCTTGTGCTCCATCTCTGCCCCAAATCATGCTGCCGATGCAGGAAGAATGTACTTCCCATGTCCTGTTGCCATGAGGTGGAGGGTGAAAGATACCAGGATTGTGGGGTGGGGGTCTGCAGAGAGCAGAGGGCTCTTTCCTGGGCTGCCTAGTCCTAGCAGGGCACCTGTTAGATCCCTGCTGCTGCTACCTGCATGGGCAGCCTCCCTGGAGGGAATAGTAGATACCAGACCCACAGGATGGACAGCATTTCCCTGGACCCTCTTTCTGAGTGTCTTCTGCCACTGGATGGAGTTTCAGGAGATGGCAGCCTGTGGTGTTTTTCTGTGAGTTCTGAGGTACCTAACTAGTCTGCCTTTCTATAGCATTGGGCGGGGATTGGAGCTATAGTTATGAAATCATGATTTCATACACACACACACACGTGTGCACATACGTGCAGTGAAAGGGCCTAGAAACAAGGACACACTGGTAGTAATGAGTGCACATACCACTCAGGTCTTGGTTTCCAAATACCATTCTCCTCTAAAAGGAACCAGGGCTCCTTGGAAAAAAATGGCTGATTCCAAGGCTAGCACAAGGAAAATCAAGAAAAGCCTGGAGCACTATAAATTTATAAAGACATGTCAAAAAGACATCCAGCTTAGGAACATTCAAAACGGCTAGGCCTGGAACTGATATTTGTGTATAACATACGGTTTTTCTCATATAGATAGACTATTCCAGCATCATTTAGTGAAAAGTGACCTGCAAGACAACCTTGCTGAAATTGCTTTGAATCTGAACATCAACTGGGGAGAACTGCATTACATGAACCTTCATACACATAAATGTGTTTTATTTTTCTATTTATGTCTTAGAATTATTAAAATAAATTTTCATACAAATACTATATATATTTTGTTAGATTCATTCAGATCCTATGCATTTTTCTTCCTAATACATAAGGCATATTTTAAAAAAATATGTTTTCTGTTTGTTGCCAAAGAATAGAAATGCAATTGATTTTTGAAAATCAAACTTATATCTACCCATGGTATTGAATTCTTCTAATTCCTAATAATTTGTCAATTATTTTATTCTTTCTAGGTAAATATTGATACTATAATAAATTTTCCTTCTGTTTCTTTCCTTTTCCTATTATTTACTTTTCTTGCATTACTAGGCTAGTTTGGACTTTAATAAAATGTGAAAAAGCACATTTATCTTTATCTTGATTTTAAACAGAACACTCTAAATACTATCAGTAAGACTAATGACTACTGAAGAATTTTACTGGGTTGAGAAAAATGTTATTTCTATTGTGTTACACGTTTTCATTATAAATGGGTGTTCAATTTTACCAATTTTATTTTCTGCTTCTAATGGGATGATCATAAGATATTTTTCTCTTTTAATCTGTTACTGTGATAACTTACATTTTTGGATTTTCCAGAAACATCTTTGGATTCCTAGAATAAGCCAGAATTATCACAAGTAGATTATCTTTATCACATATATGGCTGTTCTTGAGTTACTAATCTTTTATACTTTCGTGTGTAAGGAATGTTTTTAATCTAGGTGAAATTTTGAATCTATGCTCACAAGTAAGAATATCCTTTCTCAAACTATCCTTATCTGGCCTTAGTACTGAGCTTTAGATTATCTTGGAGGTTCCATTTCCCTTCTTGTAATGATTCTTATGCCTCATGGCACACACAAAGTTCCCCTTTGTAAATTTCATATGAGCTCAATTCAATAATTACTTTGCCACCAAAAACTGGAATCTCCCATTAAACAGTGAATTTGCTTCTATTGATGTTAAACTCTAAAGTGAATCACTTAGAACTAAAAATACCTTGTTCAGGTTGTGTGTAATAAATACTTACCTTTGCCAAAGATATACAGAGCTAAAAACAGAAAATAATACCTAGGGAGGCTTAAAAAACATGTAAGCTGAACATTTGGTTAAATCTCAACTTTTCTCTCCTTAGATTTTTTGTTTCTTTGATATCCTTGAATTTAAAACTTACTCAATTCATGTTCTTTCCAGTCTACTACTGAAAATATTATTGAAAATGAAGACAGTAAATTTTCCTTAGAGTGCAGCCTTGGCAGAATTTTTTTGATGTTTATGGACACTCTTCTGTTTACTGTCATTTTTCAATAGTTTGCAACTGAAATTCTGATCTTCTTTTGAGTTATTAAATTGCTCAATTTTTCTGAAGTGAAAGAATTATATATTACAAGTATAATGTCAATATGTGAATTTCTACAAAGTCTGCATGCCTAAAGACAGGTGGCCTGGGTAGAGTCAAATTCGTAGAACCAATAAAGAATAACAGACAAAAAAAGCATAATGTCATTCATTCGACAACTTAGTGGACAAATCTTTCTATATTTTCACCATAAAGGATGGGAGAATGCCTCCAACAAGAAGAAAATAGCAACTCCTTCCATTTTGTTCTCTTGTATTGTGGGTAGGAACCTACCTCCACAACTTGTAACATTTCCAGACTTATCCTCTCAATATATAACATGAAAACATACAGTTCATTTCTTCTGTCACCCAGGGTGAAGTGCAGTGGGGTGATCATGGCTCACTGTAACCTTCCTGGGCTCAAGCAATCCTCCCACCTCAGCCTCCTGAGTAGTTGGGATCACAGGCTCATGCCACCATGCCCAACTAGTTTTTCTATTTTTTGTAGAGACAGGGTTTTGCCATGTTGCCCAGGCTGGTCTCAAACTCCTGGGCTGAAGCCCTCTGTTCGTGTTGGCCTCCCAAAGTGCTGTGATTACAGGCGTGAACCACTGTGTGTGGCCCAGGGTTTATTTTTTAATAGAAGTACATCACAGACCTGAGAAAAAGAATATCATCTGTCTCATATTAAGAGAATTTAGGAGTTGCACTACCTGCCTAATAACTTATTTTACTAGGAAACCATGGAGGTAATACGGGTCATCCATCTGCATATTTGGGAAGAAGCCAAACAAAGATTAGGTAGTGGCTGAGTTCAAATTAGAAGGGGCTGGGAGACTGTAAGGAAAATGTTAAAAGGACAAAAGTAATAGAGTCTAAAGTTGGAAGCAGAAGGAAAGAGAGATAGATGATGGATAGATGCAGAGGAAAGAAAGGAGAAAGCTGGAAAGAAACTACAAACTTGAGTTATGTTGAAGGGAAGGTTAACTGAAGCTAAAGAGAGAAACTCGAGACAAACAAATTTTAAAAAGCAAGGCTGTATGGATATAGCAGAATGAAACATAGAGGAAGAGTGGCCTGAAAGTTAGTTGTGAAATACGTGAGCTAACTTCTTGAAAATGATTTCTAGTCTTTGCTAAGGACTATTTCCTTACATATCTATCTACCCTAGATAGTAGCTATTTTTAAGACAGTAGCTATTTATTAACTATAAGTCATTAGCATTTTAAAGCATATTAACTGTGTTTAGTTTATAGAAATAAAAAGTAGAATTTAAATAAACTGCATTAAAAACACTGAATCTTACCCAAAAGTTGAGTTCAGATATTCCGTTTTTAAATTTTATTTCCTTTAGAATTATTGCCTAAAATGCACATAAGGGAAAATGAAACAATTCAATTCAATTAACATTTATATTTTGTATAAATGGTACATTCCAAAAATTACATAGTCACCCTGTTCCATCTCAGCTATCACCAGCCATTTTCCTCCTTAACTGTTATTTTTCAAATTCTGGACACAGCAAATTTCCTTGAGGTGAGAGTTAAATGGTTTATGTGTCAAAAAGCTGCCTCTTGAATCAAGTTATTTCCTCACTTAGACAACCTGGCCATCCATGCAAGTCTGTATGTGAGTTATCCAGCAACATTAGTGAACTAAACTAACATGAAAATCCTTCCTCTCCAAACTGCCAAATAAAATATTTAAACATGTTTAAAAAATGTATACTCATGTGAAAGAGAAGGAACTTCTGATGCTAGAAAAAAGATGAATTTTTAAAAATACAATATTAATTAGCAGAGAGCCACCACCCCTGGCAGTCTTTATAAAGGCCTGTAGAATAAGGTCACAATTATAGGCTTGTATTGTAAAGGGAGGGCAGCAGAAGAGGCCTTGGGTCTATGCAAGGTAAGAAGTTGGAATTAAGACTAATACATAAAGCTAGGGTCCTCAAAAACTGTACCTGCAGTGCTATGGACTGAGTATTTGTGTCTACCTCAAATTCATAGACTGAATCTTTAATCCCCAGTCTGATGGTGTTTGGAGGGTGGTGTTTGAGTCATGAGGGTGAAACCCTCATGAATGGGATTAGTGTGTCCATATTATAAGAGACTAGAGAGTTGATGTCTCTCTCTACCATGTGAGGACACAGAAAAAGACTTCTGTCTGCAAACCACAAAAAGGGCTTTCACCAAGAACCAAATCAGCTAGGACCTTGATTTTGAACTGCTCAGCCTCCAGAACTGTGAGAAATAAATTCCTGTTGTTTAAGCCATCCTGTCTGTGGTACTTTTGTTATAACAGCCCAAACTGACTAAGACACACAGTGACTAAGAATACTTCACCTACCATCTCTACAAGTTGATAGGTTGTTTATTCCCAAGTTTGGGGTGAAAATAGTGCTCACATGAGAAACTGAATTCTTGGACTTGTATATTATTTAGACTTGGATTCGAATTTTGTGTCATTTAGTTGGTGTAGAAATTCCCAAAGTGAGCCAGGATTACTAAACTTCCAATAGGAAAATATAATGTATCAGATTATTTATTGCAACATTGTTTGTAAATGCAGAAGTTAGGCAACAACCTAAATGCCCAGACATAGGAGAGTGACTGAATTACAGTAAATCCACAGTAGAACACTAGGAAACTACCAGAAAGAATGAGGAAAATCTCTACGAACTGATATCCAGAATAGGTTGTTAAATGAAAAAAAAGTGCAAAAGACTATCTTTAATACAAGAAGAGGAGATATAAAAAATATACATGTAACAGTTATTAGTACTCAAAAAAGCCCAACTAAATGGGTCAACCAAAAAACTAGTAAGATTTCTTACCTACAGGGAATAGGCAGTAACAGGGTGAAAAGAAAGGTGGAAAGAATGGGCTGGAAGGAAAAGTGGGGAATATTTTCTGAGTATAATTTTATATATATATATATATATTTCTTAGTGGGGAATATTTTCTGAGTATAATTTATATATATATATATATATATATTTCTTCCTCATTGAAACATGGTAATGTTTCACCCAAAGTAACTAAAATCCATCAGAATGAAACTTTAGCTTCTGTCCAAGTTTGTATAACAGGAACCACATTTACTTTCTCACCCTAAAAAACTAAAATACCAAGCAAAATAGATTATAGAGACAGCTATGAAGAATTATATGCCAACAAATTAGATAATTTATAAGAAATAAATTTCTAGAAACATACAACCTACCAAGAGTAAATTATGAAAACACAAAAAAACTCAACAGACCTATAACTAAAGAGATTAAATCAGTAATAAAAATTTTCTCAACAAAAGAAAACCTCAAACCAGATGGCTTCACTGGAGAATTCTATGAAACATTTAAATAAGAATTAACACCAATCCTTCTCAAGCTCTTCCAAAAAACTGGAGAACACTTCTATACACATTTTATGAGGCCAGCATTACTCTGATACCAAATCCAGAAAAAGATACTACAAGAAAACTACAGGCCAGTATCTCTGATGAATATAGCAAAAACAAAACAAAACAAAACAAATATTTCTATTAAAAATGAGCAAAGGACTTGAATAAACATTTCCCCCAAGAATAAATACAAATGTCCAACAGGTATTTAAAATGATGTTCAACATCACTTATCATCAGGGAAATGTAAATCAAAACCACAATGAGATACCACCTCAAACCTGTTAGGATGGCCATTATAAAACAAAACAAACAAAAACTAAACCAGAAGTAACAAGTCTTGGCAAAAATGTAGAAAAATTGGAATGCTTATGCACTGTTGGTGGGAATGTAAAATAGTGCAGCCAAAGGGCACACCAGGTAGTCTACAGAGAAGAGTTTGTTTCAGAGTGCAGCAATATTAGCCATAAACTAACCACTACTTTAATTCCAGCTAACAGATCTTAAAAGCAAGACCCGAAAAGATCAGCCTATGTTCAAGTAACTTAACTGCATCACAGAAAAAAGCTCAAGAATATCTATCAGAATAAGAAAATATCCAGCAGCTAAGAAGGTAAAATTCACAAACAATTAATTGAAACTGACACAGATGACAGAATTAGCAGGTGGAGGCACTGGGGCAGTTACTGTAACTGTATTACACATGGTGAAGAAGTGGTAACAGAGAGAGAACACGTTAACTAGAGACAAAAAATACTTCAAAGATACAAAATGAACTTTTAGATATGAAAACTACAATGACTTAAATGAGAAATACACTGGATGTGATTAACAACAGGTTAGATACAGCAGAAAAACAACCAGTGAACTCCTGAAGACACAGCAATAATAACTATCCAAAATTAAATAAATAACAAAAATAAACATAGGCTCCATGAACCACTGAATATTTTCAAGCAGCCCAATATGCATGTAATGAGAGTCCCCTAAATGAAAGTGAGGTGGGGAGGCAGAAAAATGTTTGAAGAAATAATGGCCAAAATTTTTCCAAATTTCATAAAAATTGTAAACCTAAAGATCTAATGATTTAGGATTCATTTCAATGAATGAATCCTAAATACAAGAAAGATAAAGAAAGCTATAGTAAGGCACATTATATAAACAAACTGCTCAAAATCAGTGGTAAACAGAAAATCTTATCTCTAGCTGGGAACAGCTAGAGAAGTAACATATTATTTACAGAGGAAAGCATAGGGATGTCAACAGATTTCATAAGAAAAAAATGCAAACAACAAGACAAGTCAAGCAGCATCTTTTAAATTCTTAAAGAAAATTGCTGTTAACCTGCAATTCTACACCCAGGAAACATACCTTTCAAAAATGAAGGCAAAATAAAGACTTCATGACCAGGTGATTTGCACTAAAAGAAATGTTAAAGGAGGTCTTTCAGACAGCAGGAACACAGTAGGTCAATCTGGCTGTACACAAGTAAAGGGCACTGAAAATTGTAACTACGGGGTAAATATATAACATTTTAAAAATTTAAAATATTTTTAAAAGGTAATTTACCGTTTAAATAAAAACAAAAATTTATTGAGATTTCTATATCATATGTTTAAGTAAAATGTATGATAATAACATGAAATAAATTTAAAAATGCACTTTATCAAAATATGTGGGATGCTGATAAAGCAGTACTTTGAGAAAAGTTTATAGCACTAAACACCTGTGTTTAAAAAAAAAAAAGAAACAAGAAAGGTCTCAAGTCAATGACTTTGCTTTATACCTTTTTTAAAAAAAAACCTAGAAAAAAAGGAGATCAAAACCCAAAGTAAGCAGAAGAAATGAGGTAATAAAGATTGAGTAGAAATCAATGAAACAGAAAACAAAAACAACAGAGCAAATCAATGAAACCAAAAGTTGGTTCCTTGAGAAAATTAATAAAATTGATATACCTCTAACCAGACTGATCAGAAAAAAAAATAGAACACAAACATCTAATACCAGGAATGAAAGAGGAACTATCACTACAGATACTATAGATACATAAAGAAAGAAAATATTATGCCTTTGACATCATAAATAAAATTTAAAAATTCCTCGAAAGATACAACCAAAGTTCACTCAAGAGGAAATGGATAACACAAATAGCCTTATATCTTATTAATGAAACGGAACAAAGCTTTACTAACTTTTTATGTTTTTAAGGAAGCTATGTTTGGGACCTAAGCCAAAAACAAAATTGCAAGAATATAAAATTTCAGTTAGAGTGTCATATTCAGGCAAAATGCTAAAAATCTCATGTCTGAGAAAGAAAAGGCAGTTTTAAAAGTAGTAATAATAAGTAAAACATAAAAACAAAAGTTTTAGACAGTAAAACACATATACAGTCTAGTTGAAAGTATAATCTGTTATAATATGACATCTATAATATACATTTCCAGTTTTCCTTCTGGATATCACCAATACCATATGTATTAAATATTACCAAAGAGGAGGTACCCTATAAAACAGAATCACTTCAATTTTATAAACTCTGAGAACCTATCTTAATATTTGACTTATATAAATTAAAAATGTTACCATGTTCAGATAAATGATCTTCCGAAATTTGCTTGGTTTAATGTATCCCACAACATACATGGGAAATAATGATGCTATCTGAAATAATATAAAAAAGCAAAAGTGAAAAAATACAGAAAACTAACACTTTACTATTCACAGGGAAAGTACATATAAGAGGAGGGCTACAGTTCTAGTAATGGTAAGCAAAGGAATTTGAACCAACCTTCCCACTAAGAACTAGAATGGCTAGGAAAAATATAAATATATAAATAAAAATATTTTAAAAATATGTATAAAAGCCACAGACTATTAACAAAGCAAATGAGGAATTAAAAAGATAGATGGCAATCTATATCAATGAGCATGACATTTTGGGCCACTTTTCTCCCAGAGGTATCTGCCAATTTCAACAGAGGCAGATGCCTGCCAGCTGAGAGGCAGTTGGGAGACCAACAAGCTGAGCAGGCATTTCAGCAGATTCAGCAGTCAGAGTGCACCAAGAAGGGTGCTTTAGTTTGGAGTTTCAAAAGGCCATGCTATAATAGTGAACCAGAAATCAAGCAGCCCTGAGAAAGACTGAAACCCATCTACGGATCATCTCAATCTGATTGCATGAAGGTGGTTCAAGATTTATTAGTGCTTTTTACTTGCCTCTCCAATTTTTCATGTGTAATGTCCAGCACCAAATCAAAAATAACCCAGCATAGATGGAGATAAGACACTATCACTAACACAATAGAAACAGATCCACAGAAGATTTAGATCAGGGATTAGCACATTTGTTATATAAAAGGCCAGATAATAAATATGTTATGCTTTGTTGGTCACATACAGTCTCTTGTATATTCTTTTTCTATTTTTGTTCTATAACCCTTTAAATATATAAAAACTATTCTTAGCTTGGAGATCACTCAAACACTTGCCTGACATAATCAGATATGTCTTTAGTTTTGCTTCAAATGCTCAAGGAAATAACTGATAGGATTGAAAATTCCAGGAGAGCATAGAAGTCATAAAAAAAAAATTGGGCCAGGCATGGTGGCTCACGCCTATAATCCCAGCATTTTGGGAGGCCAAGATAGGAGGACTGCTTGAACCCAGGAGTTCAAGAGCAGCCTGGGCAAGATGGTGATACCTCATCTCTAGAAAAAATTTAAAAATTAGCCAGGTGTGGTGGCACAATGAACTAATTTTAACCTTAATCTATGAAAAACACAATTAAGAATAAAATCTTAAAGTACTCTCAGAAAATAACATTGAATTATTCCTCTGTAAGCATGAAATGCACACATACAAACAAAACTATATACATTAGTAAAGAAAAATAAAAGCCTAGTATATATCCAGAGAATGGCTAGAAAATCATCACAACAATATCAAACTTACCCAATAGCTTCTTCTTCTTCTTTTTTTTTTTTTAACTGAGTCTCGCTCTGTCACCCAGGCTGGAGTGCAGTGGTGCGATCTTGGTACATTGCAACCTCCGCCTCCCCCTGGGTTCAGGCAATTCTCTGCCTCAGCCTCCCGAGTAGCTGAGATTACAGGTGCCCGCCACCATGCCCGGCTAATTTTTTTGTATTTTTAGTAAAGACAGGGTTTCACCATCTTGGCCAGGCTAGTCTTGAACTCCTGACCTTGTGATCCACCTGCCTCAGCCTCCCAAAGTGCAAGAATTACAGGCGTGAGCCATCGAGCCTGACCCCAAAGAGTGTCTTAGTTTCATCAGTACCACTGGATTAATAAATTTGCTTGCAATGAAGTGATGCTCATTAAAAATCTATTCTACTCTGTTGGCATGTGCAAATAATGAAAACCATAGAATAATGTCTGTGTTATAACCTGAAAGGGGCCAACTATCATGAAGTAAAACAGAGGGAATACTTTAAACATGCAGCACCAATTGAGCTGGGGTTATAATTTCGTTCTTTGTAGGCTATTGGCAGCATGAGACTTCTTGGCAGAATTTCTCACTTCCAATATAGAATATTATTATTATCATCAGCATTTGTTATGCAGGCAGGAGCTCTGATGGAAAATCTTAGTATCATGAAATTTCATCAAAATTCTCCATTTACTCTCTGCTTCCCCAATTCAGTTTCTTGGTACTAGTTACGTAGTTGCTTTGGAAACAGGATATAGGCTCAGCTCACTTAAGCAATGATGAGCTTTATGATTAAAGCTCACAGAAATGGTGCCAGGTAAAATTCTGCTCCACAGACAAAACAGCCAACATTTAGCTGGATTAGACACAGAACATCCTGCTGTGAAGAGTAGGATTGGCCCTTAGCATGCTGTGTAGCTTGGCACCCAGAATGATTCCCAGGACAAAAGGAAAATCTATAGGTAGATATATACAGATATTATCTCAAACACCAAAAATAACATTTGTGAATAAAAATAACAGAAAAACTCTTTCACATGTCGAGCCTTAAAATCTGTCAAACTAGTCAATACAGTAAAAAAATGTGGAATTATATTATTTCATAAAAATAATACCTTTAAGTAAACTTTATTCCCTATTTTGAAAATCTTTTAGGGCATAAATGTAATCATATTTAAAAATTTCTAAGGGAACAACCAAGTGCATCTTGCATTCAACTTAATTAATATATGCAAAGGAATATAAATCATTCTATTACAAAGACACGTGCACCCATGTCTTCACTGCAGCACTATTCACAATAGCAAAGACATGGAATTAACCCAAATGCCTATCAGTGATAGACTGGATAAAGAAAATGTGGGACATATACACCATGGAACACTACACAGCCATAAAAAGGAATGAGATCAGGTCCTTTGCAGGGACATGGATGGAGCTGAAGGCCATTATCCTCAGCAACAGGAACAGAAAACCAAACACCACATGTTCTCACTTATAAGTGGTTGCTGAACAATGAGAATACATGGACACAGGGAGGGGAACAACACACACTGGGGCCTGTCGGGGGATGGGGTGGGGAGAGCATTATGCAAAATAGCTAATGCATGCTGGGCTTAATATCTAGGTGATGGGTTGATAGGTGCAAAAACCACCATGGCATACATTTACCTACATAACAAAGCTGTACATCCTGCACATGTACTCCAGAACTTAAAATAAACATAAAAATGAATTTAAAAAATCATCTTACCTGTGTAAAACGTATAAACTGAGCAAATTGCCAGGGAAGCATAAAAGCAACATTGGAAAGACAGAGTGCAATGAAGGGCCTTCTATCGTTGCTCGAGGTCCTTAATAGAATTGATACCAATAAGTTTCACCCTAAAAAAACAGTCTGTCACTGAAAAGAAAGACTAATTGCAAAATGATAAAATCTAAATTATTCCATTACCTTTACTATAATACAACAAAATATAGTTAACTTTTTAAAGTATACTAAAAAGAAATTCAAATATTTCATGGTTTGCATGAAGCAATCAAAATTAGAGTTTTAAAAATAACATTGTAATTTACCATTAAATATTTTAAATACAAAAGCTCCTTTTCCTCTACATATGCATGACATTAGAAATTTAATACTCCAGCAAGGAGGTCAGAAAACAGGACACAGCGCTGCCCCTGCACACCTCAATATGCTTCTCCTGTATGTGTAGCAACAACTTTTATATAACAGCACTCTTCTGTTTCAAGAAACATTGAAGAGAAATGTAAGTGCTGACAAAGTCATAAGTTAACAACTATGGGAAAAATTTAAAGAAAAAGAATCTTAAAAAATTAAAAAATCATTCTAGAATTCAGCTGAAGCATGTGGAAGTTTAAATTGTCCATTCTGCATTACTGAGATGTATTGGGAACCAATACCTTTTACCACAGAGAATTATAGTAACTTTTAGATAAGAAAAAAGACCACACAAACATTTTACCTAAATAATAAAACTGTAACTGCTCCTTTTATAAATGCTGTGTTGGATTTTGATGAATCTTTGTACAATCGCATATAAATTTTCAAAAACAAAATTCTAAATGTTCATATTGTTTATTAATGTTATCATAAAACTCATTATGTACTTTGTAATATTTTTCAAACAAAAATTACTTTTGACTAATATACAGAGTATAGCACATGCACTGAATGATACAACCCTAAATGTTCTCATTAAGACATTTTATTCCATGAAACCCATGACTGACGAGACTGGTATCACCTCAAAAAAAAAAAAATAACCCACCTTCCTAGGGATTAAACTGGGAATGAATAGCAAGGGGTGATGAAGAATAGGCAGCTTCCATCACCTAATCTTTGAGAGAAGGCAAAGTGTAGAGCAAAGATATAGAAATCTGAATGAGGAGGAGGTTCCTAAATCCAAATTCAACCCCAGAATATACTTGTCAGGTTGGTAAGAAATCAGAAGTTAGCCTGCTCCATTCTCAAGGTTTGTGCCACCCCAGTACACTACTATTTACCACTCTTCAATTAGCTTTATCTGAGTGCCACAAATATTTGCATGGACGTGTGCAGTGTTCTGTGGTTAAAGAGATAAATATGGCATGGTCCCTGTTTCCAGTGGTACTTTTAAATACATATAATTGGCTGGGCACAGTGGCTCACACCTGTAATCCCAGCATTTTGGGAGGCTGAAGCGGGCAGATCACTTGAAGTCAGGAGTTCAAGACCAGCCTGGACAACATGGCAAAACCCTGCCTCTACCAAAAATACAAAAACTAGGTAGGGGTGGTGGTGTGCTTCTGTAATCCCAGCTACTTGGGAGGCTGAGGCAGGAGAATCGCTTGAACCCGGGAAGCAGAGGTTGCAGTGAGCCGATCGTACCACTGCACTCCAGCCTGGGTGACAGAGCAAGACTTCATCTCTAAAGAAATAAATAAATAAAAATTTGTGTATGTGTGGATGATTCATAAATTTACTGTTTTAAAAAACAAGGAAGAAAAACAAATGATTTTTATATATGGCAGAATCTGCCAGGGACTAGTAGGTGAAGAATGGGGTCCTCTGGGAGTTTGGAGGAGATAGTGATCCTTATTTCATTCAGTGAGAGTTCTCATTAGTATTCTATCAAACTTATTTCTCTGATAAGGCTATTTATACTATTCTACCACATATGGTTTTTTTTTGTTCATTTCTCAGACCTCTTAAATATCTAAAATGCTTATAAACGTAATCCCTACAAAAAAAGTGTATCCAAAAAAAAAAGTTTGAAATGAAACTGGTTGTCCTGTTATAAACATTGGTTGTTCAGAAATGCTTCATAAATACGTGAATATATGTACTCTTTATCCATCTTACTCCGCATTTCCCAAATTCATTTGCACACAGAACACTTTTTTCATGGCACATTCATCAAAACCACAGGTTAGAAAACAATGTCAGAGTACCTAAACTTTGAAGAGAAAATGTAATTGTTTCTCAAAAACTTTTGAATCTTGGCAAACTATATACAAACACATACCTTTTGGTTTATTAAAATATTGTAGTTATCTAAAACCTGTAGCCTACACTCTTAAATGGAGAGCAATTTTTACATAGGAATTTTGAATTATTTTCTTAACTCTATACTCAATTTACTTTTAAAATAACTAAAAAATGGTCTAAATTTGGTAATTACAACTTCATAGGTTGAAGTATATATATAAAATATATATATTTACATATTTTTTTTTAGAGGGAGTCTCACTCTGTTGCCCACGCTGGAGTGCAGTGGCACAATCTTGGCTCACTGCAACCTCCGCCTCCCGGGTTCAAGCAATTCTCCTGCCTCAGCCTCCCAAGTAGCTGGGATTACAGATGCACACCACCAGGCCTGGCTAACTTTTGTATTTTAGTAGAGACAGGGTTTCACCATGTTGGCCAGGCTGGTCTCGAACTCCTGACCTCAAGTGATCCGCCCACCTCAGCCTCCCAAAGTGCTGAATTGAAGCATATTTTAAGAAACTTGGGGGGAGGAGCCAAGATGGCCGAATAGGAACAGCTCCGGTCTACAGCTCCCAGCGCGAGCGACGCAGAAGACGGGTGATTTCTGCATTTCCATCTGAGGTACCGTGTTCATCTCACTAGGGAGTGCCAGACAGTGGGCGCAGGTCAGTGGGTGAGTGCACCGTGCGCCAGCCGAAGCAGGGGCGAGGCATTGCCTCACTCGGGAAGCGCAAGGGGTCAGGGAGTTCCATTTCCAGGGGTGACAGACAGCACCTGGAAAATCAGGACACTCCCACCCGAATACTGTGCCTTTCCGACGGGCTTAGGAAACGGTGCCCCAGGAGAGTATAGCCCACACCTGGCTCAGAGGGTCCTACGCCCACGGAGTCTCGCTGATTGCTAGCACAGCAGTCTGAGATCAAACAGCAAGTTGGCAGCGAGGCTGGGGGAGGGGCGCCCGCCATTGCCCAGGCTCGCTTAGGTAAACAAAGCAGCCTGGAAGCTTGAACTGGGCGGAGCCCACCACAGCTCAAGGAGGCCTGCCTGCCTCTGTAGGCTCCACCTCTGGGGGCAGGGCACAGACAAACAAAAAGACAGCAGTAACCTCTGCAGACTTAAATGTCCCTGTCTGACAGCTTTGAGGAGAGCAGTGGTTCTCCCAGCACGCAGCTGGAGATCTGAGAACAGGCTGACTGCCTCCTCAAGTGGGTCCCTGACCCCTGACCCCCGAGCAGCCTAACTGGGAGGCACCCCCCCGCAGGGGCAGACTGACACCTCACACGGCCGGCCAGGTACTCCAACAGACCTGCAGCTGAGGGTCCTTTCTGTTAGAAGGAAAACTAACAGAAAGGACATCCACACCAAAAACCCATCTGTACATCACCATCATCAAGACCAAAAGTAGATAAAACCACAAAGATGGGGAAAAAACAGAGCAGAAAAACTGGAAACTCTAAAAAGCAGAGTACCTCTCCTCCTCCAAAGGAACGCAGTTCCTCACCAGCAACGGAACAAAGCTGGACGGAGAATGACTTAGACGAGCTGAGAGAAGAAGGCTTCAGACGATCAAATTACTCCGAGCTACAGGAGGATATTCAAACCAAAGGCAAAGAAGTTGAAAACTTTGAAAAAAATTTAGAAGAATGTATAACTAGAATAACCAATACAGAGAAGTGCTTAAAGGAGCTGATGGAGCTGAAAACCAAGGCTCGAGAACTACGTTAAGAATGCAGAAGCCTAAGGAGCCGATGCGATGAAATGGAAGAAAGGGTATCAGCCCTGGAAGATGAAATGAATGAAATGAAGCGAGAAGGGAAGTTTAGAGAAAAAAGAATAAAAAGAAACGAGCAAAGCCTCCAAGAACTGTGGGACTATGTGAAAAGACCAAACCTACATCTGATTGGTGTACCTGAAAGTGACGAGGAGAATGGAAACAAGTTGGAAAACACTCTGCAGGATATTATCCAGGAGAACTTCCCCAATCTAGCAAGGCAGGCCAACATTCAGATTCAGGAAATACAGAGAACGCCACAAAGATACTCCTTGAGAAGAGCAACTCCAAGACACATAATTGTCAGATTCACCAAAGTTGAAATGAAGGAAAAAATGTTAAGGGCAGCCAGAGAGAAAGGTCGGGTTACCATCAAAGGGAAGCCCATCAGACTAACAGCGGATCTCTTGGCAGAAACCCTACAAGCCAGAAGAGAGTGGCGGCCAATATTCAACATTCTTAAAGAAAAGAATTTTCAACCCAGAATTTCATATCCTGCCAAACTAAGCTTCATAAGTGAAGGAGAAATAAAATACTTTATAGACAAGCAAATGCTGAGAGATTTTGTCACCACCAGGCCTGCCCTAAAAGAGCTCCTGAAGGAAGCACTAAACATGGAAGGCACAACTGGTAGCAGCCACTGCAAAATCATACCGAAATGTAAAGACCATCGAGACTAGGAAGAGACTGCATCAACTAATGAGCAAAATAACCAGCTAACATCATAATGACAGGATCAGATTCACACATAACAATATTAACTTTAAATGTAAATGGACTAAATGCTCCAATTAAAAGACACAGACTGGCAAATTGGATAAAGACTCAAGACCCATCAGTGTGCTGTATTCAGGAAACCCATCTCACATGCAGAGACACACATAGGCTCAAAATAAAAGGATGGAGGAAGATCTACCAAGCAAATGGAAAACAAAAAAAGGCAGGGGTTGCAATCCTAGTCTCTGATAAAACAGACTTTAAACCAACAAAGATCAAAAGAGACAAAGAATGCCATTACATAATGGTAAAGGGATTAATTCAACAAGAAGAGCTAACTATCCTAAATATATATGCACCCAATACAGGAGCACCCAGATTCATAAAGCAAGTCCTGAGTGACCTACAAAGAGACTTAGACTCCCACACATTAATAATGGGAGACTTTAACACCCCACTGTCAACATTAGACAGATCAACGAGACAGAAAGTCAACAAGGATACCCAGGAATTGAACTCAGCTCTGCACCAAGCGGACCTAATAGACATCTACAGAACTCTCCACCCCAAATCAACAGAATATACATTTTTTTCAGCACCACACCACACCTATTCCAAAATTGACCATATACTTGGAAATAAAGCTCTCCTCAATAAATGTAAAAGAACAGAAATTATAACAAACTCTCTCTCAGATCACAGTGCAATCAAGCTAGAACTCAGGATTAAGAATCTCACTCAAAACCGCTCAACTACATGGAAACTGAATAACCTGCTCCTGAATGACTACTGGGTACGTAACGAAATGAAGGCAGAAATAAAGATGTTCTTTGAAACCAACGAGAACCAAGACACAACATACCAGAATCTCTGGGATGCATTCAAAGCAGTGTGTAGAGGGAAATAGATAGCACTAAATGCCCACAAGAGAAAGCAGGAAAGATCCAAAATTGACACCCTAACATCACAATTAAAAGAACTAGAAAAGCAAGAGCAAACACATTCAAAAGCTAGCAGAAGGCAAGAAATAACTAAAATCAGAGCAGAACTGAAGGAAATAGAGACACATAAAACCCTTCAAAAAATTAATGAATCCAGGAGCTGGTTTTTTGAAAGGATCAACAAAATTGATAGACCGCTAGCAAGACTAATAAAGAAAAAAAGAGAGAAGAATCAAATAGATGCAATAAAAAATGATAAAGGGGATATCACCACCAATCCCACAGAAATACAAACTACCATCAGAGAATATTACAAGCACCTCTACGCAAATAAACTAGAAAATCTAGAAGAAATGGATAAATTCCTGGACACATACACCCTCCCAAGACTAAACCAAGAAGAAGTTGAATCTCTGAACAGACCAATAACAGGAGCTGAAATTGTGGCAATAATCAATAGCTTACCAACCAAAAAAAGTCCAGGACCAGATGGGTTCACAGCCGAATTCTACCAGAGGTACAAGGAGGAGCTGGTACCATTCCTTCTGAAACTATTCCAATCAATAGAAAAAGAGGGAATCCTCCCTAACTCATTTTATGAGGCCAACATCATCCTGATACCAAAGCCTGGCAGAGACACAACAAAAAAAGAGAATTTTAGACCAATATCCTTGATGAACATTGATGCAAAAATCCTCAATGAAATACTGGCAAACAGAATCCAGCAGCACATCAAAAAGCTTATCCACCATGATCAAGTGGGCTTCATCCCTGGGATGCAAGGCTGGTTCAATATACGCAAATCAATAAATGTAATCCAGCATATAAACAGAACCAAAGACAAAAACCACATGATTATCTCAATAGATGCAGAAAAGGCCTTTGACAAAATTCAACAACCCTTCATGCTAAAAACTCTCAATAAATTAGGTATTGATGGGACGTATCTCAAAATAATAAGAGCTATTTATGACAAACCCACAGCCAATATCATACTGAATGGGCAAAAACTGGAAGCATTCCCTTTGAAAACTGGCACAAGACAGGGATGCCCTCTCTCACCACTTCTATTCAACATAGTGTTGGAAGTTCTGGCCAGGGCAATTAGGCAGGAGAAGGAAATCAAGGGTATTCAAGTAGGAAAAGAGGAAGTCAAATTGTCCCTGTTTGCAGATGACATGATAGTATATCTAGAAAACCCCATCGTCTCAGCCCAAAATCTCCTTAAGCTGATAAGCAACTTCAGCAAAGTCTCAGGATACAAAATCAATGTGCAAAAATCACAAGCATTCTTATACATCAATAACAGACAAACAGAGAGCCAAATCATGAGTGAACTCCCATTCACAATTGCTTCAAAGAGAATAAAATACCTAGGAATCCAACTTACAAGGGATGTGAAGGACCTCTTCAAGGAGAACTACAAACCACTGCTCAAGGAAATAAAAGAGGATACAAACAAATGGAAGAACATTCCATGCTCATGGGTAGGAAGAATCAATAGCATGAAAATGGCCATCCTTCCCAAGGTAATTTACAGATTCAATGCCATCCCCATCAAGTTACCAATGACTTTCTTCACAGAATTGGAAAAAACTACTTTAAAGTTCATATGGAACCAAAAAAGAGCCCGCATCGCCAAGTCAATCCTAAGCCAAAAGAACAAAGCTGGAGGCATCACACTACCTGACTTCAAACTATACTACAAGGCTACAGTAACCAAAACAGCATGGTACTGGTACCAAAACAGAGATATAGATCAATGGAACAGAACAGAGCCGTCAGAAATAATGCCACATATCTACAACTATCTGATCTTTGACAAACCTGACAAAAACAAGAAATGGGGAAAGGATTCCCTATTTAATAAATGGTGCTGGGAAAACTGGCTAGCCATATGTAGAAAGCTGAAACTGGATCCCTTCCTTACACCTTATACAAAAATCAATTCAAGATGGATTAAAGACTTAAATGTTAGACCTAAAACCATAAAAACCCTAGAAGAAAACCTAGGCATTACCATTCAGGACATAGGCATGGGCAAGGACTTCATGTCTAAAACACCAAAAGCAATGGCAACAAAAGCCAAAATTGACAAATGGGATCTAATTAAACTCAAGAGCTTCTGCACAGCAAAGGAAACTACCATCAGAGTGAACAGGCAACCTACAAAATGGGAGAAAATTTTCGCAACCTACTCGTCTGACAAAGGGCTAATATCCAGAATCTACAATGAACTCCAACAAATTTACAAGAAAAAAAACAAACAACCCCATCAAAAAGTGGGCAAAGGACATGAACAGACACTTCTCAAAAGAAGACATTTATGCAGCCAAAAAACACATGAAAAAATGCTCAACATCACTGGCCATCAGAGAAATGCAAATCAAAACCACAATGAGATACCATCTCACACCAGTTAGAATGGCAATCATTAAAAAGTCAGGAAACAACAGATGCTGGAGAGGATGTGGAGAAATAGGAACACTTTTACACTGTTGGTGGGACTGTAAACTAGTTCAATCCTTGTGGAAGTCAGTGTGGCGATTCCTCAGGGATCTAGAACTAGAAATTCCATTTGACCCAGCCATCCCATTACTGGGTATATACCCAAAGGACGATAAATCATGCTGCTATAAAGACACATGCACACGTATGTTTATTGCAGCATTATTCACAATAGCAAAGACTTGGAACCAACCCAAATGTCCAACAATGATAGACTGGATTAAGAAAATGTGGCACATATACACCATGGAATACTATGCAGCCATAAAAAATGATGAGTTCACGTCCTTTGTAGGGACATGGATGAAATTGGAAATCATCATTCTCAGTAAACTATCGCAAGAACAAAAAACCAAACACCGCATATTCTCACTCATAGGTGGGAACTGAACAATGAAAACACATGGACACAGGAAGGGGAACATCACACTCTGGGGACTGTTGTGGGGTGGGGGGAGGGGGGAGGGATAGCATTGGGAGATATACCTAATGCTAGATGACGAGTTGGTGGGTGCAGCGCACCAGCATGGCACATGTATACATATGTAACTTACCTGCACGTTGCGCACATGTACCATAGAGCCTAAAGTATAATAATAATAATAGTAATAATAATAATAAATAAAAAATAAAATAAAAAAAAAAGAAACTTAAATTATAATTTATTTGCCTTTGTTTTATCAATCGAAGTTACCTGAGAATCAAAGTTAAAGTATACATCTGAAGTACAAGGAATGGACAGGAAAAACTTTCACGGAGAGGTGGTGTCCACATCACACGGGTGGCCTGAAATCAACAAAATGCCCACTTTACATCATGTTTACTACAACAAACATATTTAAAAACCAGGAGTGAGTTTATTTTAGTAATTTCAATACTAGGCTCACTAGACCCATTTCTGAGTGTCTGGCATAGCTTCTCAGTTTCTGAAGCTCTCTTAACTCATGAGGCCATTATGTAGAGAGCAATTAACTACCATGTCCAGAAACCAGCAACAGATATATCAGACCGAACAAAAGGAAACCCAAGGGACAAACAAGATTGTACGTATAAGAGCTGTGAGAATTCTGGGACTGACCAACTAGATCCGCAGCCCAGCCCTGCAGTATGATCCTGGCATATGATCCTGGCATCCCAGGCTTTGGGATATATGCATGCCGAGACAAATACCTAAACACATGTCACCTAGGTCATTCACAAGCACGAAGAGAGTTTCTACATAACAAGTATGAATGAATATAAATACACACTCTCAATAGCTAAGATTGCCTCAGATTTTGTAAAATGTACCTTAAAAAAGGTTAAGTATATATTTTAAAAACAACTAGAAGTATTTGGGAACTACAAATGTGATGCATGTAATGAAAGTATTAAATTTTCATACAAACTTTAAAATTACTTCTAAGACATATGGGTCAGAGTATTAGAAAAATTTTCCATCAAAAATTCTGAAATTCTAGAAAGAATGTGAACTCTTATTACTTTGCAAGAGTCTTAAAAGTTATTGCTCCCCTTCCAAGATACCAAAATTGTAAATGTTGGAAGAGGAATTATGATGCATAAAAGAAAGTCAACTTATAGCAACAGTTGTCTGGCACATTCAAAGAAAAAGCTTTGTCTTTATATCAGCACATTGTTGAATGTCAATGCATTTGTTTGCTTTAAAATAATATATATGGCTTTTATGTATAATTTTTATGATTCCTTTATCTAACTGATTTTTAAAAATTAACCCAACAGCAATGGATAAAAGTACTTCTACCCTGGCTGGGCGTGGTGGCTCACGCCTGTAATCCCCAGTACTTTGGGAGGCCAAGGCGGGTGGATCACGAGGTCAGGAGTTCGAGACCAGCCTGGCCAACATGTTGAAACCCCATCTCTACTAAAAATACAAAAATTTAGCTAAGCATGGTGGCACATGCCTGTAATCCCAGCTACTCAGGAGGCTGAGGCAGGAGAACTGCTTGA